>NC_073744.1:83771034-84371034 GCF_029784135.1 Toxorhynchites rutilus septentrionalis
CAACGATTCAGGTACATTCAATTTGAATGACAGGAAGGTTAACGGTCTACTATCCTCTCTATTCTGACGTAGTAGTTTGTGGCACCTAACCACGTTTGGTTCACACTTGCATTTTCCAGAAACATATAATATCATGTTCTCACATTTTTCGTGAGACAGGAAACGAGAGATATTAGGCTGTCAAAAAAGTCCTGCGGTATTTCCGCGAGGTGTCGTTGTAAACGCGTAGTTCTAGTTGTATTCATTGTATCGAGTCAGACTATAGCTTGTTGGAAAGGTATTTTTGCGCGCTATAATATAGTCCTTGACAGTGTTTTGTTTGGTTAAGTCGTTCGTGAGTAATAGTGTCGCAAATATGGAGCAAAATAAAGAGAAAATCCGACATATTTTACAGTAATACTATGACAAAGGCAAAAATGCATCTCAAGCTGCCAATAAAATTTGTGCAGTTTATGGACCCGATACAGTTTCCATTTCCACCGCACAACGATGGTTTCAACGTTTTCGTTCTGGTGTAGAGGTCGTCGAAGATGCGTCACGCTCCGGAAGGCCTGTCGTCGAAAATTGCGACAAAATCGCTGAATTAGACGAGAAAGACCGGCATAGTAGCAGCCGTAGCATCGGCCAAGAGCTGGGGATAAGTCATAAAACCGTTATTAACCTTTTGAGGAAGCTTGGATTCACAAAGAAGCTCGATGTATGGGTGCCACACACGTTGACGCAAAAAAAACATCTTTGACCGTATCGACGCATGTGAATCGCTGCTGAATCGCAACAAAATCGACCCATTTCTGAAGCGGATGGTGACTGGCGATGAAAAGTGGGTCACTTACAACAACGTGAAGCGTTCTGCTGTGTGTTTGGTGGGATTGTCAAGGAATAATCTATTATGAGCTGCTTCCCTATGGCCAAACGCTCAATTCGGACCTGTACTGCCAACAACTGGACCGCTTGATGGTAGCACTCATGAAGAAGAGGCCATCTTTGATAAACAGAGGCCGCATTATATTCCATCAGGACAACGCCTGGCCACACACTTCTTTGGTGACGCGCCAGAAGCTCCAGAGCTCGGATGGGAGGTTCTTTTGCATCCGCCGTATAGTCCGGACCTTGCACCAAGTGACTACCACCTGTTTTTGTCCATGGCGAACGAGCTAGGTAGTCAGAAGTTAGCCACAAAAGAGGCCTGTGAAAATTGGCTATCCGAGTTTTTTGCCAATAAGGAAGCGAGCTTCTATAACAGGGGTATTATGAAGTTGGCATCTCGTTGGGAACAAGTCATCGAACAAAACGGCGCATATTTGACTTAAAACAGATGATTGTAACTAATTTTATGAACAAATGAAAATTCAAAAAAAATACCGCAGGACTTTTTTGACAGCCTAATATAAAACCAGTTCGCGCGTTTCGCTGGAAGAGCAACGAAAAGCAGAGAAGGGGTTATCGTGGGTACGGTTTTCGCAATATTCGTGATACAAGATGAATTTCCAGAGCTAACTTCTAACCCTTGAGTTCTCGTCGATTGAGGTATAGGGTGGTGATCGCTCAATATGATCTGCTGACGTTTTGATTTGGGTAGTTGTGTGGTGGATGCTGGAACAGTTGAACTCGTTGAGGCCACTGAGCGTTGGCTATAAATGTTGCGAGGCTGTGATGACGTTGACGAAATAGCACCAGTCCATTCTCGTCGATCGTCTTTGGCAAGCCTCTTATCTTTCACATGGTTGGTAACAATTGGCGGGGGAGCTGGTTCAGGTGATGTCTGCATTATGGAATCACAAATCAGTGGTGTAGTATCTTGCCTGGCTACGGTCGGACATATACTAGCAGGAGTCTTACCTTTGACAGTGGACAAAATCGGCTGAACTGAGTTGTTGTTCCGAGTTCCAGGCGTGGTGGTTTTTGTACGTGATGAAAATAGAACAGGAGCTGAATTGGAGAGCCTCTTGTGTATTGAAGAACCGGCAGGTTGATGTTTCCGGACTCGACACTACTAGATGGACGATTCGCAGAAGCTTGATTTACGATGGTCAGATCCGATGTGTTGACAGAGGCATCAGTTCTGATCCTTTTACTTATCCTGGGAGGTGCAAAATGAGCAGAAGAGCTGCTGCTCGTTCTATTACGCTTGCTAGCGATGACATCAGCAGGGCGATCAGTATCGACAAGGAATGAATCAAACACTTTGCTGAATTCAAGCTGCATGTTATTAATTTCTTCCTCAAAATTGCGCGAGTCATGTTGTACATCATTTGACCGAGGTCCGAGGTGGTTACAGCAGCTCGAGCGTGGCAGATTTTGCCCGTATTCACGACAAAGGGAGCGAGTCACATCAACTTGTGCATGAATAAACCGAATGATGGACGAGAGGCGTTCGTTTATTGGGTTAACACTGTAGATTGCTGATCGATGCTATCTTTGGAGTTGCGACAGTGTACGCACAGCCATTCTGCACCGGAGCAATCGCGAATTTTCTTCTGCTGGTTGCCCGAGACTCCGGCGCACTTGAGATGGTACGGTTTGTCGCATTTGCAACAGGCGATTCTGCTGCTTCGAGCAGACGCTGTAAAGCAAGGGTGTTTCGCATCTCTTTGCCATTCTCACATACTAGAGAGGTGAAATCGGGTATCACAACGGATATTTTATTTCTTTTGTACGCTCTAGCTTTGCTTAAGCAATTACAATGGCACTGTGTAACACTTGAACGGTGTTAAAAACCGTAATTAAGTGATATTATCGCGTACAGATTCTGGTTGATATTATCACAAATGTGTTCACAGGAATCGCGTTCTAATGATTGCACAATTTTTTAACGAAACGATTATGTTTTCACAGTGAAAATCGACTTTAGATTTTTTTTTTGTGTATTTCAAAGAATATTTTTTAACCAATTTTCAAGCAATTGAAACAAGTTTTCGGGTAAATAATTAACAATCACACTCTTGGACATTTTTTCTTTAAACAATTATCATCCCAATTCGTTGAGCCGGCAAAGAGGTAATAACGTTCAAAACCTTGCACTCCAAGCGTCATTCTCTCGTTTTCGAAACTTTGAGTTTACACCCCGGTACAGACATGAAAGATGTAGTCCTACGTCAAAAAAAAAAACTTTTGCGCTGCCACCAAATCAAATCGGGATATTTTTTTATATTTCCTCCAAAATTTCAATGAAAAACCTTGTGAG
Organism: Toxorhynchites rutilus septentrionalis; assembly: GCF_029784135.1. Classification (NCBI taxonomy): domain Eukaryota; kingdom Metazoa; phylum Arthropoda; class Insecta; order Diptera; family Culicidae; genus Toxorhynchites; species Toxorhynchites rutilus. The sequence continues at coordinate 83,774,219 of NC_073744.1, forward strand.
CCCAAAATACTTTCATTCCATCAAAGCTACCACGAGATGAAACGGATTTTATGCGTGCATATTCTAACTGAAGCAAGATTTATTGTAGGTACAACTAATATGCCTTCTCCATTTTTTCTATCGCCACGAATGTCAGACTAACATTATTTCCTACTGATCTGGCGATTGAAATGACGTTGACTATTTGAAGTTTTCGCCACCGAAATATACACAACGAAAGTAAATAGCTCCAACGCAGCTATTTTGAGCAAATGTTCAGACCTAATAACTACACTAGACACATAAGCCACTATCCCGACGGTTCCAAATGTAAAATTGAAAAAAAGTTATTTGTAGTTGCGCTTGCCGGCGTGTTATTGCTGCTGTAAAGAGAGTACATATCAGGATTGAAAATTGTATCGAACTGAAAACATGCATAGCGCACCATTCTTGTGCATACTAGCAACGGTGCTCATCGCATTTTGAAGGAATTTTTGTAGCCACGGTTCACGGAGTAAATCGGTTCTATACCGCACACTTTTCCGGGCGATTGCCACTGGACTCCCCAGTTTTTAACACGTCGGTGCTATTCGCCTGGTCGCAGCGTGTATCGTGTAGTTTAACCGGAGTACCTGTGGGGCTGATAATGTATTCATTGCAACAGTACATTGCTGTGGGGTAAGGGGTTTTCGCTCGAGCCCTAAATAATGTCAAGCGGAAGCAGACCATTGTTTTATTTGCTTAACTTTAAGTCTGCCATTGAAAGCGGGTGGATTATAGAAGATAGAGCAATGAAAATTCAAGCCGTGATTTATTGTTTCATCTTTTTTTGTTGTTGTGTAAGCGAAAACAATATATTTTAAGATATAACGTATTTATGAATGTTCCATGAAGGGGAAAATCCAGCAGGATAAAAATCTTTTCCGCACCAATTGTAGGGCACGAATTTAAATTACTTGAAAATAACAAATGTTGTCATCTTATATTTCGTTTCAAATAGTAATCTGCTCTCTTTGCGCAAGATTTAACACAGCATGTAAACTCAAGTATTCATTTATATTCATTATCCGACAGTGGCTCGACACTGTTATTATTATCCGTCGTTAAAAGAGAATACATCACCGGTTGAAAACTCCTTGTTACTGTCGTTCTTTTGGGATCTTATATTACCAATTATAACTTGACATATATGTAAAGATTTTTTTTCTGCACATATAGAAGAAGTATTGCATACACAGTCACGAAGGTAACATTTTCCATTATGGATATCCGCTCTGTTGGATTGAACGAGCTTCTACCTTCCATTGCTGTTACGGTTCCTTTTTGAGGAACTACTCGACAGTAATTGATCTATGACAAAGTGATGACATACTTCATCGTCAGCAGTATCATCAAAATCCAACAGCTCTGCAAAATAAGAAAGGATGTGACAAAAAAAAAACGAAAAAAAAACACGATGTATACACACGTATGGAGATAGAGCACATACTGACTACTTTTATATTGCTCGCAAATAGAAGTAAAAAAGTGCTAATGATAAAAGTTGAGTTAAAGGTCCAACACAAAGCCATTACTAGTGTATCGACCTTATTTGACACGTTCATATCACATGACTGTAATAAAGCGTAATTTTTTAAGCGTTTGGTTTTCAACCCTCCTACACTCACGCATACGGTCTCACAGATCGAAAATCAATCATTTTGTCGGCTCAATTCCCAGGAGACATCGTTGATGTTCCTCCATTTGAAGTTGCTGGGCTGATCCAATAGTGCGAGTTAAATAACAACCAGTTTATGATAGGATGTGGCGCCAATGCCCACCATATGGTCTGGGGTAGCAGCGACATCAATGTTAGAAGTGAATTTTTGCTTGAATATTCAATTTCAAATAATATTAACATTTGTAACCAAGGAAACGACCAAACATTTGTTAACTCTGTTAGACAAGAAGTACTCGATCTAACACTTTGCAGTTCTAAATGATCAGATATGATAAATAATTGACATGTGCCAAATGAAGAATCTATATCTGATCATAAAAATATAATGGGCCTGATCACGAACGTCACTTCACGGTGAAAACGAAGAACCGTTTCAACCGTCGTTGAGTGCTGACCGGTTTCACCAGCGCTCCAGTATATTTTTAAGTAACTTTTTTTTTATTAGTAAACAATCTTACTTTTTTACGACGTGACCCGCGCGCTCCACTTTATTTATTTACATTTTTTTTATCGACGCGAGTGTAATGAAGTGCGGAATAGTGAATTGTGCGCTCAGCGACAATCGCTTTTTGTGGCGTTGCTATGGAACCTGCAACCGCCAATTTCACGCCGCCTGTGTGGGAGCGCAACGAAATCATGAAGAAATTTTGCGATCCTTCATGCTGCCTCTATGTCAGGACTGCCAAGAAGAATTCATAACTAACCTTCGCATGAAGTCGCTTGTGAAGCCACTAAAATCAATCAACGAAAACATTGGCATGACACTCGAAGCCAATCATAAATTACTAAACAACTTCAAATCGCTCAGTGCAACACACGATGAAACCCTCTCGAACATAGAAGAAATGCTGCAAGATATAAAAAAGAGCGTCTCGCAAGTCTTCAGCAACACAAAAACCAGCACTGCGGAAATCAAAAATGCCATAACATCGCTATTAGAAATAGCCCCAACGGACAACAGCGCAGCAGTAGAATCAGCAGCGAAATTAGCGGCATCAGTCGCAGTTGCAGAAATGGAAATAAAACATTCAACAACAACAACTCCATCGACCTTCTGCCCCAATTATTCGAGTCCCTAAAAACTGACTTGACAGACTCGCACATCACACTGGCGTGCGAAGTAAAAACACAAATGGAAGAAATGGCAAGTGCTTTGTCTTCCTCTAGTGTCTCCCATACTATCAAGCCAACTGTAAGCTTAGAAGAGGAACTATCTGAAAGCCGCGCATCCATCAAAATAGTTCATACGAAGGAAGACCACACTTCTCCAGGATGGCGCCGCTTTGACCATAAATGGCATTGGAAACCGGACTGGTCGGAATTCGATGCCAAACAACGAATTCGTAGGCTTCAAGAAAAAGCAGCCGACAAAGCAAAACTCAACAGAAAGCGAAGAAAGCAAACTGCACGTAACAACAGCCAGCACATTCGCAACAATGCGAATAACAAAAATCAACACAGACGCGCCGATAAATCGGATAAGGAACTGCTGGCCTCAGCAAAAGTGCAGTTTGCTGGCCCACCATCAAATACCGACCATCCAATTGCTGACCTCTCGGTCCCGAAATACATCAATTTCAGGAAGGGCGAAACAATCAACCCGTACCGAGCAGAAAATCAGCCGCATTACAACAGCACCCAATCAACGTCAAACGCAAATTCCACTCCGCTAACACTTGTGGAATCGAATTCAGCACCTGGAGAAGGCTCTCCTCTTCTGGACCCAATGCGACCTCCTATAATAAGAATTACGGAGCAATCTGCTGCCGGCGACAGACGCTTTTTGAAGGCACGCCTACGGGACTCGAAAATAATGGACACAGTGAGGACGTATCTGTCCTTCCTCCACGACCAAACAACGGCTGTTTGTATTCGTGGAATTACAAGAACTAGTGCATCAGTAATGCTCGCAGCTGAAGGTCTACCAACAGACACAAACCTTTTGCGTGAAATTTTCCTGGAAGTACACGAAGAGCTGGGAGTTTCACGCATTGACGCCTTGGCAGACCTCACATCACACCGAGCATTCCTGTCCAGTGAACACAGGCAACGGCTACAACATGCTAGGGAAGCATCTACAAAGTTCTACAGTCCGCTAAATTTTCAACGACGTTGACGCGCCCCTTAGAGGGAAATAGTAGTCGAAAAAATCAAAATAGTAAAGTAAGTAGAATTAGTCTTTCAAAAACTTCTACGCCTTCTCAACAGAATGCGACTGAAATTTTGATATACTGTCAAAACTTCAATCGCATGAAAAGCCCAGCAAAAATGAAGGAAATTCATCAAAATCTTTTACCCGCTTCTTTCAATGTAATTCTTGCAACTGAAACTAGCTGGGACGAAAGCGTAAGAAGCGAAGAAGTTTTTGGAAATAATTTTAACGTATTCCGGCACGACCGCAACTTATCGTTATCTCAGAAGAAGTCTGGAGGAGGGGTCCTCATTGCCATTAATGCAAATTTCACTTCTGAGGAACTTATAACCGAAAAACATAAAGAATTTGAGCATGTATGGGCAAAATTATCTATAGCTGGCGAAGTACACATATTTGCTTCTGTGTATTTCCCACCCGAACATGCAAATAAAAAGTCGTATGAATTATTTTTTCAGACGGCAAATCGAATTGCAGAAACACTAGAACCAGAAGTGAAATTGCATATCTATGGCGACTTCAATCAAAATAAAGTAGACTTCATTCCCGATAATGATAATGAATGCATTCTACTCCCAGTCGTCGGGGAAAATGAAACCCTACAATATATATTTGACGAAATTGCACATCTCGGTCTTAACCAAATAAATCATGTAAAAAATTTCCAAAAATATTATCTAGACCTATTATTCACTAACATCACCGACGACTTTTGTGTGAATGAGTCCATGACTCCTCTTTGGAAAAATGAAAAATTTCACACAGCAATTGAATACTCAATCTTTATACATAATAGACAATTGCCCATCGACTGGGAGTATGAAGAAGTACCGGAATATAACAAGACGAACTTTGAAGCAATCAAATGTAGCCTACAAGCCATAGAATGGCAAACTTTATTAAACAGCGAACGAGATGTCAACTTAACTGTACATATTCTTCACGAAATTCTGAATAACATAATATCAGAATTTGTGCCGAAGAAAAGAAGACGAAGATATTCAACCAGCAAATATCCTATTTGGTTTAACGTTCAAATAAGAAATCTAAAGAATAAAAAACAAAAAGCACATAAAAAATACAAAATAGACAAAAGTCATCAAAATTTGCTTGAATATCAAAATATTTCCCAAAAATTAAATTTTGCAATTAAAAGTGCACACGAAGAGTACAATAGAAAGGTCGAAACTGAAGTCAAATCATGCCCGAAGAAATTCTTTAATTACGTAAAGTCTAAGCTCAAAAGCAATAACTTCCCATCGCAGATGCATCTCGATGAGGATGTGAGGAATTCTTCGAACGAAATTTGTAATCTCTTTGCAAATTTCTTTCAGGAAGTATATACCACATTTTCCGAAGAAAATCGCGATCGGAACTACTTTTCATTTTTACCGGATTATCCAAATGACATATCGGTGAACTATCTTTCACAACAGGAAATATGCCATGCACTAAAAAAATTAGACGGAACAAAAGGACCAGGACCTGACGGAATAGCACCTATATTCCTAAAGAACCTGGCTGAGGAACTCACCCTTCCCTTACATTGCATTTTCAATATGTCACTACAAACTGGAATATTCCCAGAAAAATGGAAACAATCTTTTTTGGTACCTATCTTTAAATCAGGCGCTAAATCTGACGTACGTAATTATCGTGGAATTGCCATTATCTCTTGCATTCCTAAACTATTCGAAGCAATAGTCAACGAAAAAGTCTTCCAACAAGTAAAGAATAGAATTACGTGTATGCAACATGGCTTCTTCAAAGGCCGTTCAACTGCAACTAATCTGTTGGCTTTTGTGACTTTTATTTTGAATGCAATGGAAAATGGCAAACACGTAGAAACTCTTTACACTGACTTCAGTAAAGCGTTTGACCGCATCGACATTCCATTACTACTCTTCAAATTGCAGGAAATAGGAATGAAACAAAGACTCCTAAACTGGCTCAATTCTTATCTAACAAACCGTGAACAAATTGTTCATTTTCAAAATTCTCTTTCAAATCCAGTAAAAGTCACATCGGGAGTCCCACAAGGCTCTCATCTTGGTCCTCTTCTTTTCATTCTGTACGTTAATGACATCTCCTTCGTTCTCAAGCGTATCAATGTACTTGTGTATGCCGACGACATGAAGCTTTTCGCGGAAATTGGAAATGAAAACGACATCGAAGCATTTCGAAACGAAATACATGTATTCCATACTTGGTGTGATAAAAATCTACTAACACTGAATGTGAAAAAGTGCAACTCTATAACATTTAGCAGAAAAAAACATGTACCAAATATTGTAATATGTCTTGGAAATCAAAATGTAGAAAAATGTGAAATAGTTAGAGATCTAGGCGTCGTCCTGGACTGTAAACTCACATTCATAGAACACTACAACTCTGTAATACATAAGGCGAATAGTGTGTTAAGTTTTGTCAAACGCTTCTCACATAACTTCCAGGACCCATACACAATAAAGCTTTTATATATTACATATGTAAGGCCTATTCTGGAATACTGTAACATCGTTTGGAACCCGTATATGGTCGTACATGAAGAACGCATTGAGTCAGTCCAGAAACAGTTTCTTCTATTTGCACTTCGTAAACTCAACTGGACCTCATTTCCACTTCCTTCATATGAAGCACGTTGCATGCTCATAAACATCCAAACACTAAAAGAACGCCGTGAATTTGCAATGCTTTCTTTTGTTAATGACCTAATTTCGCAACGAGTACAGTCAGCTGAATTACTAGAAAAACTAAATTTCTATGTACCTGGGCGTCAACTAAGAACGCGTAATTTGTTTCTAACCAAAACATCCAGAACAAATTATGCAAATAACGCCCCTATCAATCGCATGATGCGTATATACAATCAGCACTGCGAAATAATTGACACAACAATGAATAAAAAACAGCTAAAAAGAAACATGTACCGCAAAAATAATATTTAACCTAAGAAAACATTGTAACATTAGTGTATAAGTGTGTAGTCTACATTTGTTTGACGAAATGAATAAATAAATTAATATGGAAATAAATTAATATGGAATTGTATACAACGTTATTATGGCTGCCACCGTGTGTGTAGAATCCGGAAGAGTTCATCCGTCGTGACAACTTTGATGAACTTGGTGTTACAGGCAAACCTTTTTTTGTGCGGGGATAGGGACCGCACAAAAAAGTCGCATAAAAAATCGTGCAAAACTTCACCAGCAGCATCAAAAAATCGTGTTCGGTACAAATTTTGAAAAAAACTTTTTTTTTGTGTGGTAGATAGGGACCGTATAAAAAAAGTTTCCCGCAAGAAAATAACTCAAATCCACGCCATTCTACGTTCAATTTCCTTTTGTTTCCATGCTTTGTTATGGGACAGTTTGCCTTTTCGGTTGTGCGTGGCTGTTTTGTGCTTTTAGTTGCATACCGAAACGTGTTGCTGTTAGAAATCATGTCATGCAAAAACTTAGAAAAACTTAGAGCATTTAATGAGAGGAGGGGAATGATTTCAGAAGTGGATAATTGAGACCCAAATATGCTTTTTTCGCACTGAAATGCGTATAAACCATCGAAAAAAACTAAATGGATGATAACTTCGTCAAATATGCTTTTTTTCATACACCGCACAAAAAAAATCGAACAAAAAAAAAACCGGTTTTTTTTGTGCGGTGTATGAGAAAAAAGCATATTTGACGAAGTTATCATCCATTTAGTTTTTTTCGATGGTTTATATGCATTTCAGTGCGAAAAAGCATATTTCAGTCTCAATTATCCAATTCTGAAATCATTCCCCTCCTCTCATCAAATGCTCTAAGTTTTTCTAAGTTTTTCTAAGTTTTTGCATGACATGATTTCTAACAGCAACACGTTTCGGTATGCAACTAAAAGCACAAAACAGCCACGCACAACCGAAAAGGCAAACTGTCCCATAACAAAGCATGGAAACAAAAGGAAATTGAACGTAGAATGGCGTGGATTTGAGTTATTTTCTTGCGGGAAACTTTTTTTATACGGTCCCTATCTACCACACAAAAAAAAAGTTTTTTTCAAAATTTGTACCGAACACGATTTTTTGATGCTGCTGGTGAAGTTTTGCACGATTTTTTATGCGACTTTTTTGTGCGGTCCCTATCCCCGCACGAAAAAAGGTTTGCCTGTAACACCAAGTTCATCAAAGTTGTCACGACGGATGAACTCTTCCGGATTCTACACACACGGTGGCAGCCATAATAACGTTGTATACAATTCCATATTAATTTATTTCCATATTAATTTATTTATTCATTTCGTCAAACAAATGTAGACTACACACTTATACACTAATGTTACAATGTTTTCTTAGGTTAAATATTATTTTTGCGGTACATGTTTCTTTTTAGCTGTTTTTTATTCATTGTTGTGTCAATTATTTCGCAGTGCTGATTGTATATACGCATCATGCGATTGATAGGGGCGTTATTTGCATAATTTGTTCTGGATGTTTTGGTTAGAAACAAATTTCGCGTTCTTAGTTGACGCCCAGGTACATAGAAATTTAGTTTTTCTAGTAATTCAGCTGACTGTACTCGTTGCGAAATTAGGTCATTAACAAAAGAAAGCATTGCAAATTCACGGCGTTCTTTTAGTGTTTGGATGTTTATGAGCATGCAACGTGCTTCATATGAAGGAAGTGGAAATGAGGTCCAGTTGAGTTTACGAAGTGCAAATAGAAGAAACTGTTTCTGGACTGACTCAATGCGTTCTTCATGTACGACCATATACGGGTTCCAAACGATGTTACAGTATTCCAGAATAGGCCTTACATATGTAATATATAAAAGCTTTATTGTGTATGGGTCCTGGAAGTTATGTGAGAAGCGTTTGACAAAACTTAACACACTATTCGCCTTATGTATTACAGAGTTGTAGTGTTCTATGAATGTGAGTTTACAGTCCAGGACGACGCCTAGATCTCTAACTATTTCACATTTTTCTACATTTTGATTTCCAAGACATATTACAATATTTGGTACATGTTTTTTTCTGCTAAATGTTATAGAGTTGCACTTTTTCACATTCAGTGTTAGTAGATTTTTATCACACCAAGTATGGAATACATGTATTTCGTTTCGAAATGCTTCGATGTCGTTTTCATTTCCAATTTCCGCGAAAAGCTTCATGTCGTCGGCATACACAAGTACATTGATACGCTTGAGAACGAAGGAGATGTCATTAACGTACAGAATGAAAAGAAGAGGACCAAGATGAGAGCCTTGTGGGACTCCCGATGTGACTTTTACTGGATTTGAAAGAGAATTTTGAAAATGAACAATTTGTTCACGGTTTGTTAGATAAGAATTGAGCCAGTTTAGGAGTCTTTGTTTCATTCCTATTTCCTGCAATTTGAAGAGTAGTAATGGAATGTCGATGCGGTCAAACGCTTTACTGAAGTCAGTGTAAAGAGTTTCTACGTGTTTGCCATTTTCCATTGCATTCAAAATAAAAGTCACAAAAGCCAACAGATTAGTTGCAGTTGAACGGCCTTTGAAGAAGCCATGTTGCATACACGTAATTCTATTCTTTACTTGTTGGAAGACTTTTTCGTTGACTATTGCTTCGAATAGTTTAGGAATGCAAGAGATAATGGCAATTCCACGATAATTACGTACGTCAGATTTAGCGCCTGATTTAAAGATAGGTACCAAAAAAGATTGTTTCCATTTTTCTGGGAATATTCCAGTTTGTAGTGACATATTGAAAATGCAATGTAAGGGAAGGGTGAGTTCCTCAGCCAGGTTCTTTAGGAATATAGGTGCTATTCCGTCAGGTCCTGGTCCTTTTGTTCCGTCTAATTTTTTTAGTGCATGGCATATTTCCTGTTGTGAAAGATAGTTCACCGATATGTCATTTGGATAATCCGGTAAAAATGAAAAGTAGTTCCGATCGCGATTTTCTTCGGAAAATGTGGTATATACTTCCTGAAAGAAATTTGCAAAGAGATTACAAATTTCGTTCGAAGAATTCCTCACATCCTCATCGAGATGCATCTGCGATGGGAAGTTATTGCTTTTGAGCTTAGACTTTACGTAATTAAAGAATTTCTTCGGGCATGATTTGACTTCAGTTTCGACCTTTCTATTGTACTCTTCGTGTGCACTTTTAATTGCAAAATTTAATTTTTGGGAAATATTTTGATATTCAAGCAAATTTTGATGACTTTTGTCTATTTTGTATTTTTTATGTGCTTTTTGTTTTTTATTCTTTAGATTTCTTATTTGAACGTTAAACCAAATAGGATATTTGCTGGTTGAATATCTTCGTCTTCTTTTCTTCGGCACAAATTCTGATATTATGTTATTCAGAATTTCGTGAAGAATATGTACAGTTAAGTTGACATCTCGTTCGCTGTTTAATAAAGTTTGCCATTCTATGGCTTGTAGGCTACATTTGATTGCTTCAAAGTTCGTCTTGTTATATTCCGGTACTTCTTCATACTCCCAGTCGATGGGCAATTGTCTATTATGTATAAAGATTGAGTATTCAATTGCTGTGTGAAATTTTTCATTTTTCCAAAGAGGAGTCATGGACTCATTCACACAAAAGTCGTCGGTGATGTTAGTGAATAATAGGTCTAGATAATATTTTTGGAAATTTTTTACATGATTTATTTGGTTAAGACCGAGATGTGCAATTTCGTCAAATATATATTGTAGGGTTTCATTTTCCCCGACGACTGGGAGTAGAATGCATTCATTATCATTATCGGGAATGAAGTCTACATTTAGCAGAAAAAAACATGTACCAAATATTGTAATATGTCTTGGAAATCAAAATGTAGAAAAATGTGAAATAGTTAGAGATCTAGGCGTCGTCCTGGACTGTAAACTCACATTCATAGAACACTACAACTCTGTAATACATAAGGCGAATAGTGTGTTAAGTTTTGTCAAACGCTTCTCACATAACTTCCAGGACCCATACACAATAAAGCTTTTATATATTACATATGTAAGGCCTATTCTGGAATACTGTAACATCGTTTGGAACCCGTATATGGTCGTACATGAAGAACGCATTGAGTCAGTCCAGAAACAGTTTCTTCTATTTGCACTTCGTAAACTCAACTGGACCTCATTTCCACTTCCTTCATATGAAGCACGTTGCATGCTCATAAACATCCAAACACTAAAAGAACGCCGTGAATTTGCAATGCTTTCTTTTGTTAATGACCTAATTTCGCAACGAGTACAGTCAGCTGAATTACTAGAAAAACTAAATTTCTATGTACCTGGGCGTCAACTAAGAACGCGAAATTTGTTTCTAACCAAAACATCCAGAACAAATTATGCAAATAACGCCCCTATCAATCGCATGATGCGTATATACAATCAGCACTGCGAAATAATTGACACAACAATGAATAAAAAACAGCTAAAAAGAAACATGTACCGCAAAAATAATATTTAACCTAAGAAAACATTGTAACATTAGTGTATAAGTGTGTAGTCTACATTTGTTTGACGAAATGAATAAATAAATTAATATGGAAATAAATTAATATGGAATTGTATACAACGTTATTATGGCTGCCACCGTGTGTGTAGAATCCGGAAGAGTTCATCCGTCGTGACAACTTTGATGAACTTGGTGTTACAGGCAAACCTTTTTTTGTGCGGGGATAGGGACCGCACAAAAAAGTCGCATAAAAAATCGTGCAAAACTTCACCAGCAGCATCAAAAAATCGTGTTCGGTACAAATTTTGAAAAAAACTTTTTTTTTGTGTGGTAGATAGGGACCGTATAAAAAAAGTTTCCCGCAAGAAAATAACTCAAATCCACGCCATTCTACGTTCAATTTCCTTTTGTTTCCATGCTTTGTTATGGGACAGTTTGCCTTTTCGGTTGTGCGTGGCTGTTTTGTGCTTTTAGTTGCATACCGAAACGTGTTGCTGTTAGAAATCATGTCATGCAAAAACTTAGAAAAACTTAGAAAAACTTAGAGCATTTGATGAGAGGAGGGGAATGATTTCAGAATTGGATAATTGAGACTGAAATATGCTTTTTCGCACTGAAATGCATATAAACCATCGAAAAAAACTAAATGGATGATAACTTCGTCAAATATGCTTTTTTCTCATACACCGCACAAAAAAAACCGGTTTTTTTTTGTTCGATTTTTTTTGTGCGGTGTATGAAAAAAAGCATATTTGACGAAGTTATCATCCATTTAGTTTTTTTCGATGGTTTATACGCATTTCAGTGCGAAAAAAGCATATTTGGGTCTCAATTATCCACTTCTGAAATCATTCCCCTCCTCTCATTAAATGCTCTAAGTTTTTCTAAGTTTTTGCATGACATGATTTCTAACAGCATCACGTTTCGGTATGCAACTAAAAGCACAAAACAGCCACGCGGTATTGTTTTGAAGACAAACTTTGAATGAAGAATATGAAAGGTAATAAGTTTCAAACAAATAAAAAATTAGTCTACCATTGCAAAGCAGCGATCTCAAGATACTGTTTTTAATTTCTTCTCTAATTTTTTTTCCAAAATGTTGATATCCATCTAAAGAAAGTCTGAATCAATTACTGCTTTTGGCAAATTCCTTGAATCCCATCAGATGTTTTATATGAAGATTATGAAAAAAGTAATAAGTTTCAAACAAGTAAAAAATGAGTCTACCATTGCAAAGCAATCTCAAGATACTGTTTTTAATTTTTTCTCTAGTTTTTTTCCCATTTTTTTTTAAAGGCCCACTAACACACCCCACACCAAAGAGCTCGCACAGAGCCCCTGGTAATGGGCTCCATTTTGTTTTTTTTGGACAATAGAAACACAAGCAAATACAAATTGGTAGCTGCAAAACAAAAAACAAAACCACAGATATTAACACAGTTTTAGTTCAGCTCATGTTAAGGTGTGTGTGACAAGCATTATTTACTAATATTCTGTAGGGATGTACCTAGTGGAACTATGTTCCTTTGAAGGGATCCCTTAAATGTAAAATCCTAGCATCTACAGTTCAATATATTAAAACACGATTTGAATGCAATGTACACTGGTAATTAGCACGACATTATGTCAAAAGATTTCCAACTTCTAATCGATTATTCAACCCTTTCAGACGATCCGGTAGGGCATTGTACACAGATGGACCGTAGAAAGAAATTCGCATTTGCCCTAGGTTTGTGAAGGTTCTCGAACGCATTAGATTATGAGCATACCGAGTATTGTGCTCATGAGTTGTGGTCGGTAGAATGAGGTTACAAAGCATATTCTGATTTTTAATCACGTCGTATACAAACAAGCAAGACTGCAACATGCACAGACCACGTAAAGGGAGAATTCTGTGCGACGCGTTTGTATACAGTTGAAAGGAGGAATATAACTGCGGCAAGTTAAAAATTATTTTTAAGCATCTGTTCTGTAATACTTGTAATTTTTTAAGCTTGGATTTACAAGCATGACCCTAAACGATCATTAAATACTGCAAATGGGAATGAATACAACCATGATAGAAAGTCAAAACCGCATTTCGAGACACAAATTTACTAACACGATACATGATACCACATAAAGATGCAACCTTCCTTCGTACAAAATCTATTTGATTTCCCCATGAAAGCGTGGGATCCAACACCAATCCTAAATATTTGAAGCTGGGTACTTTTTCGATAACTATAGACCCAAGTGATGGGTTGTCATGCAAAGGAATTTTCTTCCTCGGAGAATGGAACACCATGTATTTGGTCTTCGATAGATTTAGTGAAAGCAAATTTGTGTCAAAATATCTCGTGAGTATCTGCAAATCGTCATTGATGCATGAAATAATAGAAGATATACTATGAATTGGGTAGAAAAGTGCAGTGAAAAGTGCTGTTATCAATTTTGTCTATCAAAAATTCCACTAGCTCCGTTATTGCAGTAGAATTACTACATCCTTTTCTAAAGCCATACTGGAACTTGTACAAAACATTGAATTTAGTCAGAAAATTGACCAGTCTATTTACTAACAGTTTCTCAAATATTTTATTAACTATTGACAGTGTGGAGATGGGTCGATAATTGCACGGATCAGACGCATCGCCTGCTTTGAAAACAGGAATTACTTTTGCTACTTTCAGACAGTCAGGATATTTACCTTGCCTCAGTATTTGGTTGAAAAGTTCAGTGAATATTTTTGAAAATGCGTTTAGGTTATTTTTGATAATAATTGCAGAAAGGTTATCTGGTCTACAACTCTTCCTGGTATTTAAATTATTTATCAGGGAAGCAACCTCTAAATCGTCAGTAGGGTTAAGGAAATCAGTTCGTTCTAGATAAGGTGCAGTGGTCACGGAGATGAAATTATTTCTAGGAATACTTTTAGCTAGATTCTCTCCAATACTAGAAAAGTATTTATTAAAAATCTCACAAATTTCTAAGTTATTTGATGTCTTATTATCCATATGTTTAAGCTCAATATTGGAATCTTGTTTCTTTCTACCCGTTATTTGATTCAGATTTTTCCATATTTTGGCACTAGAAACTTCCTCAAATATTTTTTTAAAATATTCACTTTTACATTTCCGCTTAGCAAAATCAGCCTTTTTAGTGACGTGTATCAACATTTCTTTGAAGTGGTTGTTATTGGGATTTTTCTTCACTTTTATCAAATATTTGCTCTTGAGTTTTATCCATTGCCAAGTATAATAATCAAGCCAAGGACAATGTTTGGCCTTAATATTTACTCGTTCACTTTTGAATGCGATGCATTGTTTCAATATGTCATTATAAATAGATGTTATGGCTATAATGGATTCATTAACATCTTCGACACAAACAAAATCATTTATGAACTGAGTGAATAATCGATTAGGTTTGTTTGTATCAGTTATTTTTTTGGTTAAAATCACATGCTCTCTGGAATTGCTCATTTTGAAAGACGCGACAATTATTAAGTGATCACTGATATCTGTATAAATTGTATCATTTTGTAGACGATCAAGGTCTTGTTTTCGTCCAATGTAGTGATCCAATATATTATCACTGATTGGGCGAGTCGTGAACGTATTCGTACAGATGTAATCATATGATGCTAGTAGATTTTCATAACAACGAACAATGTTATTATTAGATATATTTATTGGAATGTTTATATCTCCCACAATAAAACAAGGGTGTGAATTACGAGTTGACAATGAGTTCTCTAGTACGTCATGAAATTGGTTGAAGTCGAAGCATGGTGGCCTGTACACTCCTAAAACATCATATAACAATCCATTTATTTTCAGTTCTATATGAATTAGGTGCATTCCATCATTAGAAACATTTTTTTTTAATATTATAATATAATCCATTCTTCACATACACTGCTAATCCACCAGATGATGTATCACGACATGAACAATTTGAAGTGTAATTTGGTATTTCATACAAAGGACAGTTTTTTCTCTTTAACCACGTTTCACCAACAACAAATACATCAATAGAACATTTTATGTTGTGAAGAAACAAAAGAATATCGTAAAATTTCTGCGTGTCATTCATTCCTCTTACATTCCATTGAGCTATGCGGAGGAAATCGTTATCATTATCGGAACAATTAAGGTTAAAATCTTCTATGCAATCGTGATATGAATTTATATTATTTGCCATTTTTATTTATTTGAATAAATGGAGACATAAAACACATGCAATCATATAAATTTCATTTTTTCGCAATATTGTTACTACACTTTCTTTTAGGTGAAGGAGTTTCCTTTGAAGTAGTATCTCCATTATACCGGCTCACCAACTCAATTATATCATCCCTAGTTTTTATTAAATCTGGCATAGAATTCTCATATTTTTTAACTAATACATTCCCCCCTCTGCTGCACCAAACATATTTCAATTGTAGCTTCTCCTGATATCCCCTCATTTCAGCCAAAAGTTCCATGGTTAATGATGTAAATTCATCGCGCATTGTAACGGTTGTTGGTTTCCCATTGATCGTATAACTAAGATCGATTTGCGTGGAGGAAAATTTCCCAATCTCCCGTTTCTTGTTAAAAACCATCTCTTTTATATTTTCATTTTTAAACACCACGCGAATAGGAACCAATGAATTCAGTTCAACTGCAAGCGATTCCACAATACACTGAGAGAAATAATTAGTAAATATAACGAATTTTTTGGTAAATACTACCAATCTATAGTCATTTTCGACCGTACTAATAAACACATATGTCAAGCAGAACCATGATTCGGAAGCCCAATATCGGCTACATTTTCTCGCCGAAAATGCACGTATCAGAATTATATCCTTATTATACCTCCGTATTGCCTTATGGGAACAATGAAAATGGTTAATACGCGCTTTTCTCACCAATTTTCAGATATGACAATATCCAAGCTTACTAATGTTATCGAGTAAAATATACTAATCTCTGGTAGGGATGCGGGTTTGTTGACAATATGTACAAAAAATTTGTACATTCTACTAATTTTGCATTACCAAATGTATTTAGTAGTTTTCGACCGAGGATTTTTCTAAGGGTAGAAGCTTTATGATTCTGCATCTCAATGATCCGTTGATAAATACTTGAACAGTTATGAGAGCAAAAATACATTCTCTCCTTGAAGCGTCGCGCAGCATTCGCAGTAAAGTTACGGCACTTGTAGTGTGCCTCAGTAAAACAATATATACATGTCAATGATTCAAACCTTGACCTATACTAATTACTTCTCACTATTCAAACGAGTAAGACAGAGCTAAGAATTAGAGAATACGAGATGTCCATTATTAAACATAATAGTAATGTTTTATCTCTAGAGTAATTTATAGAAAGAGAAAATAAAATTACGTTCCCATATGTTCAACAGCTACATTATTCACGAGCAACCAAGTATTCTTCCTCATCTTTTAATCAGCCTTTTATTCAGCAAACTAACGCACTAAACAAATAAATCATGGGATGTGCCCGAATAGTTGGCATTGAAACACCGAATCATCGACGTATAATCGCAAACTTATCATTCTTAAACATACGCTTAATTAAATGGAATATTATCTCATACACTGTATTGATTTTATCTACATAACGTTCAAACGTACGAAATTATGCAATCGACATAACGTTCAAACGCCCAAAATTATGCAACTGCATGTCTCTTAAAAAAGGGAATGAACTCTTTCACTTCACGGAGTTTATTTTTACACGCAACTGTCCGTGACAATTATGATAGACACTAAAAGATTAAATGAAGTGTAAGTGAAGTGAAAGCGTATGTGACAGTGATGTTCGTGATCAGGCTCAATATATAATTGAGGGGCTCAGAAGGAAAAGGGTGTAAGTAGTGTTGCCACATTTTAATCTGTACCAGACTGGATAAAAATCTTTCTCATCGGTACTTTTTCTTCAAAAAATCTGTACCATCGAAAATATTCGTTGTAGATGAAAAACCATTTTATTAGCATAAAAAATACTCATTTATTTACTACAAATATCACATTTATATTCCATCCGTCATTCGTGTGTTTGATGATGGTTATACATAGTTTTTTTCTGAATCTAGATTGCATACTACCATTCATTAAAAGTTTCGAGCTGCCGCACCAAGCGATACTGCGACGTAACAGTAATCATGTACCTTAATGTAGCGTTGTTCAAATATAAGAAATTTCACCCGCGAGAAAAATCTGTACCAATCTTTGACGAAAATCTGTACTCTGTACCGTACAGAATCTGTACCAAAAATAACGAAAAAATCCTTACCTTCCCAGATGAATCTATACGTGTGGCAACACTGGGTGTAAGTGACTTGATCGATTTATCTTCATCAACTTGTTCTTTAGTTAATAACTCAACTGCAACAACGTTCCAGTTTGAGTTTGCTATAGAATCCGATAGATGAGGTTCTGACTTATCTTTCACATTGTCAAATACAGCTGAAAATGTGTGCAGCTAAGTTATGACCAAAAGAGAGAGTCGATGTAGAGAAATCGATGATGTCACTTACAACCTTACACCCTATTTTGAGCCTCTCAACTATAATTCTGATGATCTTTTCATACTCGATTCCAATATGATGTGATATATTTCTTCAAATACTGGCAAACTCAATATTGTATATATTAATTTGCCGTTCTTCTCCATTCGATACACAAAAACCGTCCCAATATACAATACCTATAAAGTTATAAAGAGTGCGTATTAAACGCTGTTCACCACCGCTAAAACGAGCAATTTTGAATGTCACTTACCCTTCATCACCCTTCTCAAACTGTGATAACTCAATCTTAACAATCTCGAAAATAAAAGCTAACAGCTCCGATTGATTCCGTTTTATGTTTTATGTATGTGGTCATTCCTTTTTGCTGTTTTGCTGATTCCAATCGATTCCCGGGAGGATGATTTGTGTCCTTCCAATAACGAGCTGCCTATCGGCGTCATATGGGTATGCCATGTTTTATTTTTTGACGTAGGACTACGTCTTTCATTTCTATACCGGGGTGTAAAATCAATGTTTCGAAAACGAAAGCGTTACGCCGGAGACCGAGATTTTGAGCTTTAATAGCTCCTAAACAAAAAAAAAATCCTCCGACTTGCACTGTGATCACGCGTATTCTAGAGCTTGCCACTCAGAATGCATTCAAGGCGTGTTATTTGGCATAGAAATCTCAACTAAGTACTAATAAAAATGACGCAAGTAATACTACGTTGAGACGGCGAAGTTCCTCTAGGAACGTTTGTGCCATTGAAGAAGAAGAAGAAGCTCCTAAACAACCGAACGAAATGGTATGATAAACACTTCATTCGAAAGATAAAATGTCTACGCGTTATATACTTGTTACTTTTTCATCCAAAAACTTGTTTCAATAGCCTTAAAATTGCTTTCAAAATAGGCTATTAAAATCATCAATCGGTATATAAGCGAGCGCAGCTCGTAAATCCACACAGTCAGATTCGTGTTTTAACCGTCGTCGCGTAAACAAGTGCTTTGTCGATTTTCTAAAAGTGTTGTTATAGCTGCCTTTCTCAAGGCAAATCGGCGTCTTTCTTCGATACAATAAACCGCGTGATTTCGGAATGAAATCGTCTTCGGATGCGGCTCATGGCTCATGTGATCACACATTAAAAACGTTGAAAAGGAAAAAGCTGGCTCACCCAGCTGACAACATGGAAAAACAGATGCTCAAGGAGAATCCATATGCATCACTATCGGACTGTTCCAATATGGAGTCGGATAGTCCAACTATTGCACAACCGGAAAACTCATCTAGGAAAAAGAAGCTTCCGCCGCTGGTAGTTAAAAATGTACAGATATCATCTCTAATGGAGTCGATTCCGAAAAGTGGAGTAACTCCCAAGTTCAAGATCACGCGTTTTGGAATAAAACTTCTTTGCGATTCTACTGAAGACTTCAACATAATCGAAAACTATTTGCAGAAATGCAATTTCGAATACTATACTCATGATAAACCTGGGGAGAGGCCATATCGTGTAGTTATTCGCGGTCTCCCACTTGTTGACTCAAAGGAGCTGCAAGGTATTTTGAAAACCGAGTGCAATCTCGAGACTCTATCTGTACATCAGATAAATCGCAAAGCTGAAGTGAATCAAGACGATGCGCTATACCTGATCCAATTTGCGAAAGGATATACAACCCTTAAGAAGTTGCAAGAGGTAAAATTCGTTGCGAATCTTGTTGTCCGTTGGCAAGCGTATCGAAATAAGCGTGCTGACGTAACACAGTGCTTGAACTGTCTTCATCACGGCCATGGCACACGAAATTGCCACCTAAAAAGCAGATGTAATAATTGTGGGGCCGCCCATACAACTGAAAAATGTCCCACGAGTACCGATACAAATAAACGGTGTGCAAATTGTGGTGGGGCTCACCCAGCCACAGATCGCAACTGCTCTAAACGTACCGATTATATCCGCATTAGGCAGCAAGCAACGAATATGAATAGAACAAACGTGAGGCCAACGAAAAGGCCAGTAGTTCCTGAATTAAACAACAACGAGTTCCCCCCGATAGCAAATGTTTCAGAACAAGCTACACCAACCAATTCAGCTGGTTTCCAATTTCCAAGCAATACCGTAAGCTACGCACGAGTTCTCGATCCCCGTATCCGAGCTAGGATGCAAGAGCAAGCAGCCAGTACCGCCTCGATGCAAAATGAACAATCGCTCTTTAGTTCATCCGAGCTGTGGACCATCTTCAATGAGCTCTGTGGAAGATTAAATCAGTGCAAATCTCGTTCGGAACAATTCAAGGTCCTAGGATACATGGCGTGCAAATATGGGGTCAATTGAGCCCCGCATCAAAATTTTAAATTGGAACGCCCGTTCTGTTCGGGCGAAAAGGATTGAGCTAAATTGCTTTTTATCTCGTCACCACGTCGATGTAGGAGTGATCACCGAAACCCGGCTTAACCCGTCGACGAGCTTCTCTCTTCCAGCACATATAGTTATCCGGTTGGACCGCCCCAACTCAAGCGGTGGAGGTGTGGCGATCATCATCAGACAGGGCATTCGCTATGAAATTGTCCCGCATCTGAGAACCACCGTTGTTGAAGCGATCGGAGTAAAAATACACACTTCCAGTGGAAACTTCACCCTCTTTGCCGTCTACCTACCAAGGCAGTGTGTGGACAGTAACGGCACTTCTCAATTCTTCGTGGATGACCTACGCAAGCTCACAGATATGCAAACCAACTTCGTGGTGGCCGGTGATCTGAACGCGCGCCACATATTATGGCGTAATCACAGAAACAATAAAAATGGGGAAATTCTTGCGGACCATCTCAGCTCAGGAACTAGCGTTGTACACTTCCCGGATGAACCAACATTCTTATCGCCAGCTGGAATAACCTCCACGTTAGATATATATCTGTCTGATCTGGAACTATCCAAACCGGTCACGCATAATGATCTGAGTTCGGACCACTATCCGATTACGTGCGAAATTGATTTCTGTCCTGCTCTAGGTCCGCCAGCGATGACACGAGATTTTCATCATGTCAACTGGATAGCCTTCAGTCGTCTAGTGGATAGAAGCTTATCCGACGAACCGGACCTTTCATCCGTTGAAGCCATAGACCACCAGTTGGGCATCTTCGAGGATGCCATACACGCTGCAGAAGAAACATGTATTCGCCGGGTCCAAGTGAGAAAACATTTCACCAGAATTGACATTGACACAAGACGACTCATTCAGCAACGTAACACCGTCAGGAGGCAATTCCAGCGCACTGGCTGCCTTCTGAAAAAACAGGTTGTCATCTATCTCAACAGCGTGATAAGAGATCGAATGTTGATGATCTGAAATCAACACTTTACCAGCAGTGTACAACAACTAAGCGACTACTCGAAGCCGTTCTGGAAAGTGGCCAAAATTTTAAAGCAGCGGCCTTCTGTCATCCCGCCACTGAAGGATGACACCGGACACATTCTCGTATCGCCTGCTGAGAAGGCGAATGAAATTGCAGATAGGCTGGTCGAGGCACATAACATCGGCGCTGGCATGGTTAGCTGCCATGAACCTGCTGTGCTGCACACCATTCTGCAACTTAATGAGCAGATCGACGACGCTGCGTTTGAGGGTCGAGTAACAGAGAATGAAGTACGTGATGCCGTAAAACGCGGTAAAAATATGAAGGCACCCGGAGTAGATGGTATATTCAACCTGGTGTTAAAAAAACTCTCCAACAAAGCTTATTGCTTTCTCGCAACAACATTCACGCGTTGTTTCCAGCTGAAACATTTCCCGACTAGGTGGAAGACGGGGAAAGTAATCCCTATCCTGAAACCTGGTAAGGATCCATGCAACTCCAGAAGCTACAGGCCCATCACACTGCTATCGGCAGTGAGTAAGGTTTTTGAGCGGCTAATTCTCCAGCGACTGATGCTCCACATCGAAGAAAGAAATATCATTGTACCTGAGCAATTTGGCTTTCGAAAGGGGCATTCAACGGTTCATCAGTTGGTTCGTGTTGAAAACATCATTCGGCGAAACAGAGCGCTCTCCAACAACACCGCTATGGTCCTTCTAGACGTAGAGAAAGCGTTCGACAACGTGTGGCACAACGGGCTCATTCACAAGTTGGTCCAGACAAATTTTCCGGACTATCTCGTCAGAATGGTAAGAGAATATCTCACTAATAGAGCTTTTAGAGTCAATCTTCCAGGAGCCTCTTCAGAGCTAAAATTGGTCACGGCTGGAGTACCACATGGCAGCCTCCTTGGTCCAATCTTGTATATAATATACACTTCGGACGTCCCGCCACTTCCAGATGGCTGCCACCTGGCACTGTATGCGGACGACAGTGCCATCATGGCAAATGGTCGCCTTCCCATGGTTTACAGATCCAGACTCCAGAGAAGCATAACTGCGTACGTGTCATATTTAAATGACTGGAAAATTAAAGTCAATGAGTCGAAAAGCCAAGCCATTGTATTCCGACACCGGCAATCACCGAAACTGCTTCCGCCTGCTAACTGCTTCGTCAAAGTAAATGACCGTCCAGTTGATTGGTCGAAGGAAGTGTTCTACCTTGGTGTCACCATTGACGACAAGCAGCT
This sequence comes from Toxorhynchites rutilus septentrionalis, assembly GCF_029784135.1. NCBI lineage: Eukaryota > Metazoa > Arthropoda > Insecta > Diptera > Culicidae > Toxorhynchites > Toxorhynchites rutilus. The sequence continues at coordinate 83,796,594 of NC_073744.1, forward strand.
ATATAGATCTCACACAGACAAATTGGTAGTGAGATGCACGAGGCTTACTCAGGCGCTTTATCCGCTGATATCCCGACGTTCACGACTGTCTAGACTTAATAAACTGGCAGTCTTCAAGGCGATTATTGTTCCAGTGATTAGCTACGCGATGCCTGTGTGGGGTGCGTGTGCTTCCACCCACAAGAAAAAGCTGCAGGTGATTCAGAATCGTCTTCTAAGAATGATCCTCGACGCCCCATATGACACCCGGATAAGAGAACTGCATGAAGCTGCCAACTGCAAAACAATCGAGGAACGTATTGAAGCCTCAGTTGAAAAACTTGTCATAAGCTCTACAAACTCGGAATATCCGCTCATCCGAGCGTTGATAAATTAGGCTTATTAAAATTTAAAGTTAGGTTAAGTAGGATACAAAATTAAAATATCATTGATATAGGAATATCAAAATCAAAATATCATTGAAAAAAAAAAATCAATTCCATATTTGAAAAATATGTAAATTTTGTAATGAAGGTTGAAAATTGAAATGTATCACTTAAAAATGTATATGTATCCCAAAACAAATTGAAAAATATAATACGCTTTAATATATATATATATATATATATATAAATCCACACAGTTATAATTGAACAGCGATTGGAGCATGTTGTCGCTGTTGTGGTGAAGCTAACTTCGTTTATCATGAAAGCGCTAATGAGCGGTGTCCCCAAGCGCCTGTTTGTGCACCTTAGGCCAGAAGGGAATCCATCAGGACGAGAGTGATGCCATAAACGGTTCCGCTTGAGAGATCGGAGCAGCCACCACACACGCACATACACGCGCGGAACTATTTTCGTTTGGTTGCCATCCAGCATCGAGAAGATTCCGGAAAGATGTCATCGTTGCTGAAAAATAATCTGCCAGTTCCCCTTGGAATTGAAAAATACATTCATGCGAAAGAGTTTATTTTAATGTTTTCTATCCAACACTGCAATCAAATACATTTGGTTTTGCGATTTTTCAATCAAGTGCACTGAACAGGTGGTTATCGAGTTAGCATTAACCACTGGTGGTCTTCGAGTAGCGAGGAGATTCTGTAAAGAAATAATCGTTATCTTCAAGTGCAATTAGCAGGAAAGCTTTTGAAGATTTTTCTTCCCCATCAGTAGGATATTTTCGTATCCAATATTGGATGCGCGCAACAGAAAATGTTTCGCATCGCGAAAATCATATAATTTTCAATCGATTATTGCTTAGTCGCCGAATGTTTCAAATTCAAAGAGTTCATTTGCCTCTAGTTTGCTTTCCAAATAGCCATTGAAGCCTTCTTTCGATTCAATCACGGTCAAAAAGCATACTTAAGCGATATACTGGTGGTGAAACGCATACATTTTTCGTGAGGACATCGACAAAACAACATCGTTACTGAACGAGCTGGACGGCGAGGGATCGAGAAATTCATTACCTGACCTGACCTGACCTGACCTGACCTGACCTGACCTATTTTTTTTTTTTTTTTTTTTTTATAGAGGTGAGGAACGCTCTTACAGCCATATCTGGGAAGGGATAACCCAGACGTCGAGTGGGGATCGCACCCACAAAACCAAGCCCTCTACTCGTAGCCTCATTCCCCCCGGGACCACATCTAGGCGACTACTTCAGGGGGCGGCTGTGCTCATGCACTTCACGAGTTTTCAACGCTAACTAGCGTTGATCCTTCCCTTTTTCTCTATACATCTCATTTACGTTTCCGTTGTACTCCGCCACGCACATCCGCTGCACAGGCTTCCTTTTACCCGTCGAGACGTGTACCGATTAGGAATTGCCCTCCAACTTGACGCGCAACCCGTCACAGTCACCCTCGCGGGGTTTCTCACCTGTCGAGACGTGAACCGATTAGGAAGCGCCCTCCATCTTGACGCGCGCCCCGTCACAGCCACCCTCGCAGGATTTCTCTTCCCAACGGAGCGCCGATTAGGCAGTGCCCTCCAACATAACGCGCACTCCGTCACAGCAACTCTCGTGGGGGTACCCACCGATTTGATGATGCTCTCCTAGGCTCTCGCTCCACCGAAACGACACTCGCAATGTTCCTCTCTCAATCCACCAACAGGCATTGCCAGTTTTTCTTGACCCTGCTCTCCAGATTCCGTTTACCCGTCGAGACGTGTACCGATTAGGAATTGCCCTCCAGCTTGACGCGCAACCCGTCACAGTCACCCTCGCGGGGTTTCTCACCTGTCGAGACGTGAACCGATTAGGAAGCGCCCTCCAACTTGACGCGCGCCCCGTCACAGCCACCCTCGCAGGATTTCTCTTCCCAACGGAGCGCCGATTAGGCAGTGCCCTCCAACATAACGCGCACTCCGTCACAACGACTCTCGTGGGGTACTACACTTTGCAACAGCCCTCGCATTTGTTCCTCTTCTATGGTCAGGGGTTATTACTACGCTGGTCGGCCCTCCACTTCCGCTGTAGCTCGGACATGATGTGTATGATTACTCTGTTCACAGCGTTCCAGGTGCCCTCGTCGCGACACATTTTCTCTACTATGTTCCCGGCATGAAGGACAGGCAGCCCCTCGCGTCTTGCGGTGAACCTGGGACACACAAATACCACGTGTTCTGGTGTTTCCTCCACATCTTCACACTCCGGACAGAGTGGCGACGTTGCGTGCCCGAACCGGTGCAAATATTGCCTGAAGCAGCCATGTCCAGACAGGAACTGTGTCAGATGAAAATTCACCTCCCCGTGCTTCCTGTTCAGCCAGGTCGATAGTACCGGTATGAGCCCATACGTCCACCTGCCTTTCTCCGCCGTGTCCCATTCCTGCTGCCACTTCAAGAGTGATTCTACTCTCGCTGTTTTCCGGATACCCCTGATTTCCTTTCGTCTGTAGCACTCTCTGTCTTCCACCAGAGTGATGCCAATAGGGATCATGCCGGCGATAACGCAGACTGCCTCCAACGAGATCGTCCTATACGCGCTCGCAACTCGCATCGCCATGAGCCGAAACGTACGGTCCAGTTTTCTACGATTCCGGTGGGTTTCGAGAGCCGCAGACCAGGCTGGTGCTCCGTACCGCAGTATGGACGAGGATACAGCAGCCAGGAGACGCCTTCTGCTACTGCAAGGTCCTGCGTTATTCGGCATTATTCTCGCTATCGCGCTAATGGACTTCTCTGCTTTCTCGCAGACGTAGTCGACATGGTTGTTGAAATTCAGCCGGTCGTCGATCATAACTCCCAAGTATTTCATCCTACGCTTAGAAGTTATCACGTGTTCCCCGACTGTGATTTCCGCTCGCTGCACGGCTTTGCAGTTACTCACCAACAATACTTCCGTTTTATTATGAGCAATCTGCAGTTTCGCTGCTTGCATCCAGTTCCCTACTGAGACGATGGACTCGGTTGCAAGCATCTTCACCTCTTCGAGTGTCTCGCCTGCCACTGTGAGAGCGATATCATCCGCGAAGCCCCCGATCTCCACGCCTTTGGGAAGCTTCAGATTCAGTACTCCGTTATACATTACGTTCCAGAGCGTTGGGCCCAGGATAGAGCCTTGTGGTACTCCGGCCGTTATATTCAACGTTGTCTGCCCCGTGCTCGTCTCGTAGACTAGGACGCGGTTCTGGAAGTAGCTTCCTAGAATTCTACACAGGTACCCAGGAACCTTCATACGGTGTAGGGACTCGGCGATGGCTTCCCAGCTAGCGCTGTTGAAAGCATTCCTCACGTCGATCGTTACTATAGCACAATATCGGTCGCCCCTCCGCTTTTGCTGTGACGCCTTCTCTGCCTTTTCAACCACTGTCCGGATAGCATCAACGGTGGACCTACCTTTCCGGAATCCAAACTGCATCTTTGACAGACCATGGTCACTCTCCGTACATTTCGTCAGTCTGTTGAGGATAATCCTTTCCAAGAGTTTCCCAAGAGTATCCAGCAGGCATATAGGCCTATAGGATGTTGGTACCCCCGGGGGCTTTCCTGGTTTTGGCAGCAACACTAACTTTTGGATCTTCCATTTCTTAGGAAAGTGACCATCATCCAGGCATTTCTGTAGCACTATCCTGAAAATGTCCGGGAACGCCTGAATCGCCGTTTTCAAGGCCGCGTTGGGGATTCCGTCGGGGCCGGGCGCTTTGTTTACCTGCAGTCTCTTCGCCACTGCTACCAGTTCTTCACTGGAAACTTGAGAACGTTCGGTAGCTATTTCGGCGTACGGTGTCGGTGGCCATATCGTAGGATCATGCATCGGAAATAAACCCTCCACAATGACCTTCAGCTTCTCGGGACACGATTCGACGGGCGTCACAGGTCCTCTGATCTTCGCCATCACGACTCGATACGCGTTGCCCCATGGGTTGGCATCTGCATCTCGGCACAGCTCCTTGAAACAGTTCGCTTTGCTCAGTGTAATTTCCCGTTTCAAGGCGGCTCTAGCTGCTCGGTACACCGTATTACGTTCCTCTCTATCAGCGCTATTTCGTGTTCTCTGAACGCGTCTTCTGGCTTGAAGACAGCTAGCACGAAGGTTGCGAAGAGAGTCGTTCCACCAGTAAGCTGGGCGTCTTCCATTTTTTGGTACAACTTTCCTCGGCATGGTAGTGTCGCATGCTCTCACCAGTAGATCTGTCAACTTTTCTGCGTTCCAATCTGAAGCTCCGCTAGCTAGACGAAGTGCTTCGACAAAAAGGTCATTGTCGAAAGCATTCGTCTTCCACTTCCGCTCACCGCTTGTTGTCCTCCGAACTAGCACGTGGTTTCGTTGACCGATTCTGTACCGGATCGCCTGGTGATCACTGTGCGTATACGACTCGCACACTTTCCACTCCGTACTCGCCAACAGCGACGGACTGCAAAAAGTAACGTCGATGATGGATTCGCGCCCATCTTTCCAGAAAGTGCTGGTGGTACCTTCGTTCAGTAACGTTACTTCCAGCTTTGCTAGAGCTTCCAGTAGACTGTACCCTCTGATGTTGGTGCATCTATTTCCCCACTCCACCGCCCAGGCGTTGAAGTCGCCTCCAATGACGATCGGTGTTCTACCGATTAGTTCCTCGGTCATTGCGTCTAGCATCTGGTGGAATTGATCAGTTGTCCATCTCGGGGGTGCGTAGCAACTACACATGAAGATTCCATTAATTTTGGCGATTACGAAACCTTCATGTGAACCTCCAACCACTTCCTGGATAGGATATCTGCCCATCACCTGTATTGCAGCAATCCCTAAGCTATCCGTCGCCCAGCTGCCATTATCACGGGGTACTCGGTACGGCTCCGCTATGATTGCAACGTCGCAGTTTGTCTCTGTTGTCGACTGCCACAACAGTTGCTGAGCTGTGTTGCAATGGTTCAGATTGATCTGAATTATCTCCGTTACTGCGACTGTTGAGAGCCGTATCGACGCCGTCTGCGTGCCACCATACGCCTTCCTCATACGGATCGTCATTGGTGTATTGTCCAGCTTACACTGTTCTATTAACTCGCGCCTTAACTCCTCGTCTGTCGTGATTTCGTCGAGATTTCTGCATTCGACCACTGATTCCTGGGATAGAGCCCTCACCTTCGCCTCCTCACCGAGCGACTTCGCCACCAGTTCTTTGAAGGCTGAACTTTTGACCGCCGGATCCCTCTTGAGCTCGAAGAGCATCTCTCCTTTCTGGGTGCCTGGTTTTCACCACATTCTCTCCCAGTTCTTTCAACTCCGGATCGTCTCTCACTTTCCGCAGGAGTGATGCGTAAGTCACTCCTTCCTTCACCTCGACGATCAGAGCATCTCCCTTACTTCGCTCGCGTCTGGGCCTGGTTTTTTTTGTCTCCTGCACACCTTTCTTCTTTTCTTCTTTCTTCTTCCGTTTCTCCGTCTGTTTTTCGACAGTTCGCCATCCACTGCCTTCACCTTCCTTTTTGTTTCCCAGGTTGTCATTTTAAACCTTCTTCAGGTCTTCTTCATCCCCTGGGGTATCCCTCTTTCTTTTGTCCGATCGTGGGTTTCGTGGCGTCTTAGGCGTCTCCTGTATCTCGACGGACATCTTCTCCCTTGCTTCAGCGAGTGCTTTTTCAACAACCTCTGCTCGCGTTATCATCTCCTTCTGTTCGCGGTCAAGACCTGACCTGACCTGACCTGACCTGACCTGACCTGACCTGACGATAAGCACGAGCTGGAAGAATTCGTTTCACGTTCCGCTCGGCTGCACTCAAGCGTTTTTCCACTTCACTCTACTTCTATCAACTTTCGTCTATCTCACCTTTCTATCCTCTCTTCACCTTTTTCTTCAACTGGGTATCAACTCTTTCTTAGTCGGTCTGATTCGTTTGATGGTTCCAGCAAGAATGCCCAAGCCAATCCGATCTATCCCTTCTCATCGCCTTTTCTTCCTCTCCTTTCCCTTTCTCACTGTCTCTTCTTCCTGTAGCCGTTGACGGAACTTCCTCCCGTTCGTGCTGTCAACGCTGACAGCTAACCTTTCTCCTTCCATCGTTGTCGAATTCACGCATGATTAGTACGATACATTTATTTTGCTCAAAAAACTTTACATTTACCGACTATGCAACCAGTCCAAAAAAAAACAAAATTTGACTTACATACTATACAGAAAACATTGAACAGACAACTCTTCGTGACCGATAATAATAAATTGATCGGTAACAACATTCAAGCGAAAGAGTTTATTATGTTATATATCCATATAATAATGCGACCAAATACATTTGGTTTTGTAATTTTTAAATCAAGTGCGATCAACGTAAGACCACGTCTTTCGGCAATTTATTAGAGGTGCAATGAATCTTAACAAGGAATTCCCGCCCTACGCGCACTGGACAACGATGTTTACTTAACAATTTCTCAAACGAGAAATGGGTGTTGTGAGAAAGGATGAGCGAACGCAAAAATTATGTAGACTGATTTGATGCAACAGATATTTTGTCTATTGGAAATGGAATACAAATCATATCACAATACAAGCAATGTATTATGTATTATACAACTTTCGTGGGATTGCTTCTTTTGCTGAATATTGTGCTTTGAACGTAACGCTCTCGTTTTCGAAGTACCCCAAATATTCATTTATTCATTCATTGAGAAATGATTCAGATGCAACTAAAAACAAATGATCACTAAATAAACGATAGTCCTACGTCACCCTTGCGGTTATACCACAGATATACCCCCTCCCTGTTTTTTTCAGAATCGTCTCTGTGGAATGTGAACAGGCATATCGAATGCAATCGTATGCCATTTCGAACAGGCATATGATGTTTGAGTTTATGGACCTTGTCGAGTGCTAATAATGCTATATATTGACTTGTATATGTTACTAGGGATTGAGTGTTGAAATCGAAAAATGCAGTCAGAAGAAATAGAACGAAATTGAAATACACTATGATCAGAAAGTACCGGGAATGTATTATTTAAACGTACTGTGAAGCGGAAACCGGTTTACCATCTTGAGACGCACATCTGTCACCGATCATTAGTGTCTGCCTGAACGTCGCAAACTGCTGGAAATGTGGGCCGATAATTCTTGGATTTTGCATGATGATAACGCGCCATTGCACCGAGCCCGAATTGTACTGAATCATTTGGCCAAACATCAAGTCAATACCATCGAGCAAGCACCTGTTCACCCCGTGCCACTTTTTTTTGTTCCCCAAGTTGAAGTTACCACTTCGTGGAAAGAGATTTCAGTAGATCGAGGAGATCAAAGAGAATGCGGCGAGGGAACTAAAGGCCATCCCTCCGTCGGCTGAATCATATTCTGAAGGAAACAAACTAAGTTTACCTAACATTTAACTCTATTTTGTTTTATTTAAAAAAAACTCTCGGTACTTTCTGATCATAGGGTATAACGCAAAATCACAGTTTTGCAATGTTACCGTTGAAAGTATTAGGGAAATAATTATTTCTCTACGAAATATGTAGAAGGATTAAAAAGAAAAAAAACAACGACTTCATTCATACGCATTCTCTAAATAGTACTAGTTGGACGTCGAGTAAAAAAGGTTGAATCAGTACGAGCATGAGAGCATAATGAATCAATATCAACTTCAAAAATATATTTCCTGTGTCCATCGTTTTCAATGATGAACTATGATTGTATACAAAAGAACTATTAGCTATTGGTGCAAGTAGCAGTTAGCTGTTATCACACCCCTTCCTTCATTAATCTAGGGCATTAATGAGGTTGAAATAAAATTAACTGGGTATAATGGAAATCCGACGTGTCTTATAGTTTTTGAGTTAAGATTATTCGAAAACAATTTGAAAAAACTCTAAATTTCTCATTCAAAAGTTGGCCAAGTAATGAAATGTAGGAAACATTTTAATGAGCCTGGCCGGGTAAGGGAGTAAAAAGTACCGCCAAACCAAATCACCAGCTTTATGGCAATTATTATATAGGATATTAAATAAGAAATTTTTGGCGGTTTATTTGAACCCCTATGTGGTTTAACATAGGATCTGTAGTGAAAAACGTACTTTTTCATTTATTTCACGCCATCCTCAAAAGCTTCGAGATTGGAAAAAAATACTGAATGTGCATCTAACTAAGGTGTATCAAGAAAAATTATCAAAAATTTTAGTACTAAAAAAAAATTAAAAATTTTAATTTTTTTTTTTTATTTAGAGAATCAGTACTACTCTACGGCTTTTCTAGACATGTGTGATTTGTTTCAGTGTTGCATAACAAAACAAAAATTTATACTTCCAAGGAGTATGGCTGGATAAGGGAGTAAAAAGTCCACCAAACCAAATCACCAGCTGTATGGAAAATATTATATAGGGTACTAAATAAAACATTTTGACAGCAGTACCATACATTTTAGTCCTTATATGGTACACCATAGGATCTATGGTGAAAAATGCCCCTTTTCGTTTTTTTTCACGCCATTCTCAATAGCTTTGAGACAAAAATATGGGAAAATACTGAAAGTACATCTTACTAAGGTATATCGATAAATATCTTCAAACTATTTTTGACGTAGAACTACGTCTTTCAGGAAGGGTGCCAAATCAGTAAACAGGTCACGTTTTTGTGAAATAAAGTTAAGGTTAATAATTATTTTCACAGAGAACAAATTCTGATACTTTGCACACCAATGGAATCGGAAATTCTCTAAGATACGTTTGATATACTATACAGTACAATCCACTAATGCTTACACAGTTTAATTTAATGAAAACTGGAAGCATTCTAATTTTCCCATACATTTGTTCTGCCGATTTGTGTGCATTCCCGAACAGAGCTGTCAATAACGAGCAACTAATACATTCGTTTCTGCCCGTTTTCAACTTATTTGGTATAAATCAGCCATCCGCGATTTGAAGCCATCATTCTTTGTGTGGACACCGACTGGACAACATCGTTGCTGGACGGGCTGGACGGCGAGGGATCGAGTGCCTTTCTCAAGGCAAGAGGGCGGAGGTGGTAGCGCTGGAGTAAAATAGAGTAGTGTTTTCAAAGGGCCTTTCTCAAGGCTAGAGACGAATGAACTGAAAAAGTTTAAAGTCTCTATAATACAATACCATTACCATACCATTGAAGCCACACCACTTCTCGTTTAGTGGTCATCGAAGCAACATGGTTGCCGCAGAGCGTCGAGCGGGAGAGGATTGTTTTCTTGTCGGGTGATGGAGAAGTATGGAATAGAGTTTCTTTCCACAAGGGCCTTACTCAGGGCTAGAGGCGGAAACCAAAAACAGGAAGAGGGTATATCTGTGGTATAACCGCAAGGGTGACGTAGGACTATCGTTGATTTAGTGATCATTTATTTTTAGTTGCATCTGAATCATTTCTCAATGAATGAATAAATGAATATTTGGGGTACTTCGAAAACGAGAGCGTTACGTTGAAAGCACAATATTCAACAAAAGAAGCAATCCCACGAAAGTTGTATAATACATAATACATTGCTTGTATTGTGATATGATTTGTATTCCATTTCCAATAGACAAAATATCTGTTGCATCAAATCAGTCTACATAATTTTTGCGTTCGCTCATCCTTTCTCACAACACCCATTTCTCGTTTGAGAAATTGTTGAGTAAACATCGTTGTCCAGTGCGCGTAGGGCGGGAATTCCTTATTAAGATTCATTGCACCTCTAATAAATTGCCGAAAGACGTGGTCTTACGTTGATCGCACTTGATTGAAAAATTACAAAACCAAATGTATTTGGTCGCAGTATTATATGGATATATAACATAATAAACTCTTTCGCTTGAATGTTGTTACCGATCAATTTATTATTATCGGTCACGAAGAGTTGTCTGTTCAATGTTTTCTGTATAGTATGTAAGTGAAATTTTGTTTTTTTTTCTCTATTATAGTGACTTTCAACACATTTCGGCTGGTTCGTCACTTTTACTTCCATTTTTGGAAGAATGTCGGGAGTGAGAATTGACCTCGTGATCTCTGCGTGAGAGGTATGGATGTTACCACTACGCCAGATCGCCTCCTCAAATTTTGATTGTTTTGGACTGGTTGCATAGTCGGTAAATGTAAAGTCTTTTGAGCAAAATAAATGTATCGTACTAATCGTGCGTGAATTCGACAACGATGGAAGGAGAAAGGTGAGCTGTCAGCGTTGACAGCACGAACGGGAGGAAGTTCCGTCAACGGCTACAGGAAGAAGAGACAGTGAGAAAGGGAAAGGAGAGGAAGAAAAGGCGATGAGATGGGATAGATCGGATTGGCTTGGGCATCCTTGCTGGAACCATCAAACGAATCAGACCGACTAAGAAAGAGTTGATACCTAGTTGAAGTAAAAGGTGAAGAGAGGAGAGAAAGGTGCGATAGACGAAAGTTGATAGAAGTAGAGTGAAGTGGAAAAACGCTTGAGTGCAGCCGAGCGGAACGTGAAACGAATTCTTCCAGCTCGTGCTTATCGTCAGGTCAGGTCAGGTCAGGTCAGGTCAGGTCAGGTCAGGTCAGGTCAGGTCAGGTCAGGTCAGGTCAGGTCAGGTCAGGTCAGGTCAGGTCAGGTCAGGTCAGGTCAGGTCAGGTCAGGTCAGGTCAGGTCAGGTCAGGTCAGGTCAGGTCAGGTCAGGTCAGGTCAGGTCAGGTCAGGTCAGGTCAGGTCAGGTCAGGTCAGGTCAGGTCAGGTCATTGTGCTATAGTAACGATCGACGTAAGGAATGCTTTCAACAGCGCTAGCTGGGAAGCCATCGCCGAGTCCCTACACCGTATGAAGGTTCCTGGGTACCTGCGCAGAATTCTAGGAAGCTACTTTCAGAACCACGTCCTAGTCTACGAGACGAGCATGGGGCGGACAACGTTGAATATAACGGCCAGCGTACCACAAGGCTCTATCCTGGGCCCAACGCTCTGGAACGTAATGTATAATGGTGTACTGAATCTGAAGCTTCCCAAAGGCGTGGAGATCGTGGGCTTCGTGGATGATATCGCTCTCACAGTGGCAGGCGAGACACTCGAAGATGAAGATGCTTGCAATCGAGTCCATCGTCTCAGTAGAGAACTGGATGCAAGCAGCGAAACTGCAGATTGCTCATAATAAAACGGAAGTATTGTTGGTGAGTAACTGCAAAGCCGTGCAGCGAGCGGAAATTACAGTCGGGGAACACGTGATAACTTCTAAGCGTTGGTTGAAATACTTGGGAGTTATGATCGACGACCGGCTGAATTTCAACAACCACGTCGACTACGAGAAAGCAGAGAAGTCCATTAGCGCGATAGCGAGCATAATGCCGAATAACGCAGGACCTTGCAGTAGCAAAAGGCGTCTCCTGGCTGCTGTATCCTCGTCCATACTGCGGTACGGAGCACCAGCCTGGTCTGCGGCTCTCGAAACCCACCGGAATCGTAGAAAACTGGACCGTACGTTTCGGCTCATGGCGATGCGAGTGGCGAGCGCGTATAGGACGATCTCGTTGGAGGCAGTCTGCGTTATCGCCGGCATGATCCCTATTGGCATCACTCTGGCGGAAGACAGAGAGTGCTACAGACGAAAGGAAATCAGGGGTATCCGGAAAACAGCGAGAGTAGAATCACTCTTGAAGTGGCAGCAGGAATGGGACACGGCGGAGAAAGGCAGGTGGACGTATGGGCTCATACCGGTACTATCGACCTGGCTGAACAGGAAGCACGGGGAGGTGAATTTTCATCTGACACAGTTCCTGTCTGGACATGGCTGCTTCAGGCAATATTTGCACCGGTTCGGGCACGCAACGTCGCCACTCTGTCCGGAGTGTGAAGATGTGGAGGAAACACCAGAACACGTGGAATTTGTGTGTCCCAGGTTCACCGCAAGACGCGAGGGGCTGCTTGCCCTTCATGCCGGGAACATAGTAGAGAAAATGTGTCGCGACGAGGGCACCTGGAACGCTGTGAACAGTGTAATCATACACATCATGTCCGAGCTACAGCGGAAGTGGAGGGCCGACCAGCGTAGTAATAACCCCTGACCACAGAAGAGGAACAAATGCGAGGGCTGTTGCAAAGTGTAGTACCCCACGAGAGTCGTGTGACGGAGTGCGCGTTATGTTGGAGGGCACTGCCTAATCGGCGCTCCGTTGGGAAGAGAAATCCTGCGAGGGTGGCTGTGACGGGGCGCGCGTCAAGTTGGAGGGCGCTTCCTAATCGGTTCACGTCTCGACAGGTGAGAAACCCCGCGAGGGTGACTGTGACGGGTTGCGCGTCAGGTTGGAGGGCAATTCCTAATCGGTACACGTCTCGACGGGTAAAAGGAAGCCTGTGCAGCGGATGTGCGTGGCGGAGTACAACGGAAACGTAAATGAGATGTATAGAGAAAAAGGGAAGGATCAACGCTAGTTAGCGTTGAAAACTCGTGAAGTGCATGAGCACAGCCGCCCCCTGAAGTAGTCGCCTAGATGTGGTCCCGGGGGGAATGAGGCTACGAGTAGAGGGCTTGGTTTTTGTGGGTGCGATCCCCACTCGACGTCTGGGTTATCCCTTCCCAGATAAGGCTGGAAGAGCGATCCTCACCTCTATATATAAAAAAAAAAAAGGTCAGGTCAGGTCAGGTCAGGTCAGGTCAGGTCAGGTCAAGTCAGGTCAGGTCAGGTCAGGTCAGGTCAGGTCAGGTCAGGTCAGGTCAGGTCAGGTCAGGTCAGGTCAGGTCAGGTCAGGTCAGGTCAGGTCAGGTCAGGTCAGGTCAGGTCAGGTCAGGTCAGGTCAGGTCAGGTCAGGTCAGGTCAGGTCAGGTCAGGTCAGGTCAGGTCAGGTCAGGTCAGGTCAGGTACTTTCGGCGACTAAGCAATAATCGTTTGAAAATTATATGATTTTCGCGATGCGAAACATTTTCTGTTGCGCGCATCCAATATTGGATACGAAAATATCCTACTGATGGGGAAGAAAAATCTTCAAAAGCTTTCCTGCTAATTGCACTTGACGATAACGATAATTTCTTTACAGAATCTCCTCGCTACTCGAAGACCACCAGTGGTTAATGCTAACTCGATAACCACCTGTTCAGTGCACTTGATTGAAAAATCGCAAAACCAAATGTATTTGATTGCAGTGTTATATAGATAGAAAACATTAAAATAAACTCTTTCGCATGAATGTATTTTTCAATACCAAGGGGAACTGGCAGATTATTTTTCAGCAACGATGACATCTTTTCGGAATCTTCTCGATGCTGGATGGCAACCAAACGAAAATAGTTCCGCGCGTGTATGTGCGTGTGTGGTGGCTGCTCCGATCTCTCAAGCGGAACCGTTTATGGCATCACTCTCCTCCTGATGGATTCCCTTCTGGCCTAAGGTGCACAAACAGGCGCTTGGGGACACCGCTCATTAGCGCTTTCATGATAAACGAAGTTAGCTTCACCACAACAGCGACAACATGCTCCAATCGCTGTTCAATTATAACTGAGTGGATTTACGAGCTGCGCTCGCTTATATACCGATTGATGATTTCAATAGCCTATTTTGAAAGCAATTTTAAGGCTATTGAAACAAGTTTTTGGATAAAAAAGTAACAAGTATATAACGCGTAGACATTTTATCTTTCGAATGAAGTGTTTATCATACCATTTCGTTCGGTTGTTTAGGAGCTATTAACGCGGCGTAACGCTTTCGTTTTCGAAACATTGATTTTACACCCCGATATAGAAATGAAAGACGTAGTCCTACGTCAAAACAGAATAGAATGAAAACACAGATGCGAGTGAGCTAGCATAAAGCCGGGTTCAGACGGTGCGAGTAAGCATACGAGTCGATCTAGTCAGTTACTGCAGTGCAGCTACTCACACCGTGTGAACACATCATTCCAGTTAGTGTCATGTGTGATTCGGCGTGCGAGCTACTTCAAAGTTTTTTGAATTTACTCGCACTCGCATCCCTCAAAACGTCAAAAACAGAATTTAGCGCTCGAATCAGGGATGCCAAATCTTTACATTGTCTTGACATGTCTCTATTTTTAAGATATTTGAAAATGTGCGAAGATATTTATAGATTTGAAAATTATTGGAAAACTAATACGTTTTCTTTTTGAGATAACTTTATTGGGAATCTGAATATAAAATCATTATCGGCCACAATTTTCATTCAGAATTCACTCACAACTTGCAAAAAAAAGTATTGTTCTAAGAAACAGAATACATAATCGATATAAAAAAGTAGATTTTCCTTCATTATTTTAGTTTTCGAGGCGTATTTGTTCCTTCTGCAAATCTACTATCATTTTCATTTTCCTCATCTGACAAATTCGGACCTGATTGCTGTTTCTGACTATTTGATGAACATTTGAAAAATCGTCTGGCATCTCTGGTAAACCCGTGCCGTAGTATCTAGTTTCTTGCCAGCAGCTCACATTGTGTGAACGGACAAGGCGAGTCAACCATTTGTCAAGCGAGTTCACCGGGTCAGTAGCTGCTCATTGTGAAGTCAGCTACTAGCAACGTATAAATGGACCTTAACACAACGAAAATTTTGGAAAATAGATACACACTGCATTTACTTATATAAATGTTTATTTCATGAAAGAATGCTTTCAAATTCCAGCAGGGTAACCTTACTGTTGCATGTTGCGTGGTTCGATCGCATCTCAAGCGGAATATGTGAGCAAAAGGGTTTATAGTTTGTGATCGATATCTGAGTGGGAAGGAGAAAGTATGATGCGAGTTGAACCAAATAAACGAAAAGTGCTGATACCTTTCGACTCTACTCGACTCTTTCGAGTCTACTGAAGTAGTAAAAAATTAAATAGCTAAAAAGATATTACAAAAAAAATAATTCTAAAATAATATCCGAAGTAATGAACAAGTGGATTGAATAATATAATTCCGTAGTTCTACGTCGAAAACTGCGGTCGTGTTCTAGATACAACCCATTATAATTTTTTCATCAAAAAATCTAATAATAAAAAAATATAAATACGAAGTACAAAATTCTTTTATATATATTTCCGAATTTTGAAATAAAATATAACTGTGGGTCTCAACACTTCTGCTATAATTTTTATTTGAATGCGTTCGTATGTGTCTTTTTTTCTACATGTGGCGTAATTTTTCTTGAATTTTAAAGAGCATTGCGATACACAAAGTTTTATTTTCATCGTCTGTATTATTAATTTTATTTTCTTGAAATCGATTATTTTATTGCATTCGTGGTTTTCAATTGTAAGATTAAAATAAAAAAATATAAACGATTCGGATTTTTAAAGTGTTCTTCTCATTAATCCGAATGATCTTTCCACAAGTATTTTATTTTTTTCTCACAGAGCTCTATCGTACTGCTGACTCCTTTGAATTTGGTAAACCATCTAAATCCAATGTAAAGATAACCTCTTATATTTCAAGATACGAGAAAAAAAAATGTACGGCGCAATGCTCTAAGTATACCGACAAAATTTAGACATATGAAAAACAAAATTTTAAAAATATTAGAGCAGTACTGAGACCCATTACTACTATAATATTTTTTTAAATTTTGTTTTTCATATGTCTAAATTTTGACGATATATTGGGTTGGGGAAAAATAAATGTCGTATTTCTGATCGAAATTTTACGCTTTATTTAACATACTTAAAATTATCCAATTTAAGTCAAATATGCGCCGTTTTGTTCGCAAACTTGTTGCCATTTAGAAGGCAACTTCATTATCCTCCCATTATAAAACCCCCCCTGCCGAGCGTTGTCGTGGTGGAAAACAACACCATTCCTTTTGATCATTTCTGGCCGCTTCTGGTCAATCGCCTGCTTCAAACGATTAAGCTGCTCACAGTAGAGAACCGAGTTCAGGGTCTGGCCATAGTTGAGCAGCTCATAGTGGATGATTCCCTCCCAATCCCACCAAACACACAGCAAAACCTTCCTGGCCGTCAATCCGGGCTTGGCGATGATTTGGGCCGGCTCTCCGTGCTTCGACCACGACTTTTTTCGCTTTAGGTTGTCGTACGTGATCCACTTTTCATCACCAGTCACCATCTTCTTCAAAAATGGGTCGAATTCGTTCCATTTCAGCAGTGCATCGCAAGCGTTGATTCAGTCTAAAAGATTTTTTTGCGTCAACTCGTGTGGCACCACTACATCCAGCTTTTTTTGGAATCCAATCTTCCACAAATGGTTCCAAACGGTTTTGTGGTCTATACCAAGTTCCTGGTCAATCGAGTGGGTGCTCACATGCCGGTCTACTTGGATTATTTCAACGATTTTAACGGTTTCCACGACGATTGGCCTACCAGTACGGGGTGTATCTTCGACAGCCACTACACCAGAACGAAATCGATCAACCAACGCTGTGCTGTGCGAATCGTTACAGTATCGGGCCCATAAACTACACGAATGTTTTCGGCCGCCTTCGTTGCAGTTTTACCTCGAAGGTAGTAAAAACGTAAAATATGGCGAATTTCTTGCTTGGTGGACTCCATCTTTGACGCACTATAACTTGAGACTGAAAAGGACAATCACAACACTGTCAAAACGACACTTATAGCACAGATTGTCGTCTTTAAAAAGCCGCATAGTATGACCCGATGCGATAAGCACAACACAAGATATGTTTAAGTGTTGCCATATATTGACAATATACGACATTTCTTTTTCCCCAAACCAATATTTAGAGCATTGCGCCGTACAATTTTTTTTCTCGTATCTTTGAATATATGAGGTTATCTTTACATTGGATTTAGATGGTTTACCAAATTCATAGGAGTCAGCAGTACGATAGAGCTCTGTGAGAAAAAAATAAAGTCCTTGTGAGAAGATCATTCGGATTAATGAGAAGAACACTTAAAAAATCCGAATCGTTTTTATTTTTTTTATTTTAATCTTACAATTGAAAACCACGAATGAAATAAAATATAATAAAATGATTCAAAATGTACTAAAAATGCCCAAAGGCCAAAAAACCATTTTTTTTGCGCAATTCACT
Organism: Toxorhynchites rutilus septentrionalis; assembly: GCF_029784135.1. NCBI lineage: Eukaryota > Metazoa > Arthropoda > Insecta > Diptera > Culicidae > Toxorhynchites > Toxorhynchites rutilus. The sequence continues at coordinate 83,813,937 of NC_073744.1, forward strand.
TGAAAATTCATGAAAAAATTACGCTACATGTGGAAAAAACAACACATACGAGCGCATTTAAATAAAAATTAGAAAAAATGGGACTCAGAGTAATTTTTTTTTTCAAAATTTCGAAATGCCTGAAAATATATATAGCTAGCTGACCCGGCAAACTTCGTCCCGCCCGAAATTTGTGTTTTGTTATCAATACCTTCAAACATCCACGTTTTTTTACTATGAGAAAGTTCATGGGTCCAATCGCAGAACTGTTCATTGATTGATCTTCTAATTGACCCCGTTGAATTTACCTTTTACTATAAAATTCTTAGTATTTCTAACAAAACTGTTTCATTTCTATGGCAGACCTCCCCCCTCCCCTCTTTAGAAAGGTAGGAGGAGTGTTGAACCACCCTAAAAATGTTTCTTGCTCCCTAAAACCTCCACATGCCAAATGTGGTTCAGTTAGCTTGATTAGTTCTTGAATTATGCATGCTTCATGCTTCATTTGTATGGCAGTACCACCCTCCCCCCTTAGAGAGGGGGGCGGAGAGCCTAACCACCATAGAAACATTTATTGTACCCTTAAATCTTCAGATACCTAATTTGGTTTCATTTAATTAAATAATTTTCGATTAATACAGAAATTTGTGTTTCATTTGTATGGCAGCCTCCCCTTAGAGCGGAGGGAGGAGAGTCTAATCACCATAGAAAAATTTATTGCACCCTGAAACCTTCATATGCCTAATTTGGTTTCATTTGCTTGAATAATTCTCAATTAATGCAGAAATTTGTGTTTCATTTGTATGGCAGCCCCCCCTTAGAGAGGGGGGCGGAGAGTCTAACCACCATAGAAACATTTATTGCACCCTTAAACCTTCAGATGCCTAATTTAGTTTCATTTGCTTGAATAATTCTCGAGTAATGCAGAAATTTGTGTTTCATTTGTATGGCAAACCCCCTTAGAGAGAGGGGCGGAGAGTCTAATCATAGAAACATAGAAACCATAGAAACATTTTTTGCACCCTAAAACCTTTAGATGCCTTATTTGGTTTAATTTTCTTGATTAACTCTCGAGCAACACCCCCCCGCACCCCCTCAGAGAGGGGGGGGGTCTCAAACTATCACGAAAACCTTCCGAAAACAGACAGACAGAACTTCATTTTTATTTACATAGATTTGTGCCGCGAAATAGAGTGTTTTTCGCGGCACAAATTATATATATTCTGAAAAAAATCACATATACCTAAAATAGACGTAGGAAGAAATTCTAATACAAACTAGAGTAGTACTGAATCTCAAAATAAAAAAAAATAAAATTTAATTTAAAATAAAAATAAAAAATAATTTAACATTTTTTTAGTGTTTTATTTTCTGCTGAAAAAATTGTTTGGAAATATTGATCGATACACCTAAGTAAGATGTACTTTCAGTTTTTTTTTCATATTTTTGTCTGAAAGCTATTGAGAATGGCGTGAAAAAAAACGAAAAGGTGCATTTTTTGCCATAGATCCTATGGTGTACCATATAAGAACTCAAATATATGGTACTACTGCCAAAATGTTTTATTTAGTACCCTATATAATATTTTCCATACAGCTGGTGATTCGGTTTGGGGGACTTTTTACCCCCTTACCCAGCCATACCCTTTGGAAATATAAAAAAAAAATATTTTTTTTACCGCGCAACACTGAAAATAATCTGAAAAAAATCACAAATATCTAGAAAAGCCGTAGAACCACATTTAAATATGAATTAGAGTAGTACTGAATTTCTAAATCCCAAATATATAAATTTCAATATTTTTTTATTACTGAAATTTTTGATGAAATTTTTTAAAATAATTTTTCTTGATACAGGGAAACTCCGATATAACGTACCCTCGTTAAAACGTACCCTCGATATAACTTACATTTTACCTCGATATAACGTACACATTTCCAAAGTGTAAAGGAAAAATTTCTTGAATTTTTTTTGACGTAGGACTACGTCTTTCATTTCTATACCGGGGTGTAAAATCAAAGTTTCGAAAACGAAAGCGTTACGCCGGAGACCGAGATTTTGAGCGTTAATAGCTCCTAAACAACTGAACGGAATGGTATGATAAACACTTCATTCGAAAGATAAAATGTCTACGCGTTATATACTTGTTACTTTTTGATCCAAAAACTTGTTTCAATAGTCTTAAAATTGCTTTCAAAACAGGCTATTGAAATCACCAATCGGTATATAAGCGAACGCCGCTCGGAAATCCACTCAGTTACAATTGAACAGCGATTGGAGCATGTTGTCGCTATTGTGGTGAAGCTCTTCGTTTATCATGAAAGCGCGGATGAACGGTGTCACCAAGAGCCTGTTTGTGCACCTTAGGCCAGAAGGGAATCCATCAGGAGGAGAGTGATGCCACAAACGGTTCCTCGAGAAGACATCGAAGCAGCCGCCACACAGACATACACGCGCGGAACTCTTCGTTTGGATGCCATTCAGCATCGAGGAAAATCTTGAAAGACCTAACGTTGCTGAAAAATAATCTGCCAGTTCCCCTTGGTATTGAAAAATACATTGATGCGAAAGAGTTTATTCTAATGTTTCCATATAACACTACAACCAAATACATTTGGTTTTGTGATTTTTCAATCGATCGCAATTGACAGGAAAGCTTCTGAAAATTATTCTTCTCCATTAGTAGAAAATTTTCGTATCCAATATTGTATGCGCGCGCAACGGAAAATGTTTCGCATCGCGAAAATTATATAATTTTCAATCGATTAATGCTCAGTTACCGAAAGTTTCAAACTCAGAGAGTTCATTCGCCTCTAGTTTGCCTTCCGAATTGCCATCGTAAACCACACCTTCTCTCGATTCAATCACGCACAAAAAGCACACTTGAGCGATATTCTGGTGGTGAAACGCATTCATTTTTCGTGAGGACATCGACAATGCAACATCGTAATTGAACGAGCTGAACGTGCTGGACGAGCGGACGGCGAGGGATCGAGGGATTCATTACCTGGCCTGACCTGACCTGAAAGACATGCAGTTTGTTTGGAACTGTGTGGGAGGGCAGAAAAGCCGAGCCATCAGAAGGAGAAGAGAAGGTGACCAAGAGAGTATCAGTATCGAAAAACGGTTCCCCGGGAAGACATCGAAGCAGCCGCCACACACACATATACACGCGCGGATTTTTTTCCGTTTGGATGCCATTCAGCTTCGAGAAAATTCCGGAAAGTTCTAATCGCTGCTGAAAAATAATCTTGCGAAATACTTTCATGCGAAAGAGTTTATTTCAATGTTTTCTATCCATGTAACACTGCGACCGAATATTTTTCAATGACGTGCTATTAACAGGTGGTTATCGAGTTAGCATTAACCACTGGTGGATTTCGAGAAGAATCGAGGAGAATCCGGAAAGATGTCGTTGCTGCAAAATAATCCAGTTCCCCTTGGAATTGAAAATTACATGCAAGCGAGATAGTTTATTCTAATGTTTTCTATCCATATAATACTGCGACCAAATACATTTAGTTCTGTGATTTTTCAATCCAGTGCAATTAGCAGGAAAGCTTCTGAAGATTATTCCCTATCAATAAGATATTTTCGTATCCAATATTGGATGCAAAAAACCTTGTACCTCCAACGTAACGCTCTCGTTTTCGAAGTCCTCCAAATATTCATTTATTCGTTCATTCAGAATGAATTCAGATTCAACTTCAAACAAATGATCACTAAATCAACGACAGTCCTACGTCATCATTGCGGTTATACCATAGATATAACCCACTTCCTGTTTTTTCAAATAATGAATTATCTGTATTGTGATGCAAAAACATGTTTCGTAGCTTCAATCAATCCCGAAATACAGCTGGTTTTGTGATTCCGGATTCTGAATGAATAATGCTTTTAATCGACAGTACAAAGGGAAACAAACAAAAAGGCTGGCTCCGTCTTCTAATTGAATTTATTCATCAACTTTACTAAAACAGCAACACAATAATGTATTATAGGCTACGTTTGTGAATTCTTTATTATGCTTCGATATAACGTACAATTCGGTCAAAATTTCTTATTTAATATCCTATACAATATTTTCCATACAACTAGTGATTTGGTTTGGGGGCACTTTTTACTTCCTTACCCGGCCAGGCCATTTGCATAAAAAAATATTTAAAAAATTAAAATCACACTGAAGAAAATAATTTAAAATTGAATGAAAATGAAAATTCATTTATCTTAAAACCATTTTTTTTAAATTCTCAAAAAAGTTTTAAGAATAGTCCTCACAATTTCCAACAAGTCACCCATATATTGAAAGAAGGTTACTGCTACAGGGAAAGAATGTCATAACAACGTCTTTTTCATTTTTCTTTGAAAAATTACTATTAATGCTTAACGTGTAACATTTTAGTGGGTAGATCATCGCGATTGACATATTCTGCAAAGCTCGGAGTGTTGTACCAGCTGCCATTGCTTCCAATGCCTGTTGAACATATTCTTTTTAGACCAAATTTCACTAAGTTTGATGTACGCACTGCAAAAGGTCTGTTACTTTCTTCTTTCTGCTTAGTAACAGGTTGAGGGTCTTTTACCATTACTATAAACAAACTTCATGCCAACTCGTGTTAGGAATTGGCTGCATCATCTCAGATAGCAGACGTTGTGGGTGTAAAGACCATTGGTCATTTAAGCAACTTTGCATACATGAAATCTTCAAAAAAGAATCAGACCTCTTTTTGAAACGGGCCTTAGTTTTTTGACGTAGGATTACGTCTTTCGGGAACATATTGGGGTACAAATTGAAAATCGAAAATTGAGTATATCGTGAAAATTGTCCAATTTCAAACGCTTATCGCTCAGTCATTCGATGATGGATTGATGAAATTTTTGCTTCAATCGATTTCGGCACTCCATAACAATTTTTCATATTGAAGAAAATAATATATGTCATGAAACTAACTATCGAACAATTGAAAAATCTCAACCCCTACCCTAACGGAACTACCAACTTCTGATTGGTCGAAATTGACGACACATGCGGCGAGTCCCTAACAGTGACATCAAAACCAAGCTGCCTGGGGGAAATCGGCATTTCAAATATATGCAAGTCGGGGGCACTTTTGTATTGCAAGTAGGGTGAGTGATACGAATAATTCTAGCAAATAAAATTTAAATTTGGAACTTTAATGTTGGTTGCTTCGTTAAATTTCATATCAATGACTGATCGTGTATTGTGAAAAATTTAGCACAAGTGTAAGTGTAGAGCAAGGGGACGAATTACCCGCAAAGGAAGGAAAGGAGGGTATAAGGATATAGGGACAATCACACACGAGAACTTGATACATGAAACGATTTATTTCAATTTTCATAAATAAAAACCAAGGTGTGTTCCCGCTCGAGAACAGGTCGTTTGGTCTTAGCTGTCTGTTTTTCGTGTCCATTCTCACCCAAAGAAAGTTTATACAATGAGAAAAATTGGAAAAGTGAAGAAATATTTGAAAATATTAGAAAGTGATTTTCCATATGCTCTACATATAAGATTAGGTGTTGTTAGTCCAATTTAAATTCGCATCAACAGATAGCCTAACGGAATCCTACGTGAACTATGCGGTCGTGTCTCGGACACAACCCTCCTGTGACTTTTTTTCTTAATTTTTAACAAAAAACATAACTCAAAAACTATTATATCTACAAGTAAAAAATAAAAAATATTTTCCTACAATTTATTCTTTAACCAAAATTTTGTATGGCTTATAGTTTGCCATGAAATTCGTCATCCAATTTGTTTATTGATTGTATTTAGGCTCATTATTCTTTCAGCTGTAACAGAGTCGGGTTTAATCGTGCGCATGTTACGTGTTTATGGTATCTAAAAATTGTAAATTATACAGTAGTAATTTAGGCGTAAGAGTATTCCTTCCGATCTTCCATTGTTCATTTTACCGCACAGCGGGGACAGTTGATAAAATAATTGATGTGTTATTAACACTAGATTGCCCAAGGCAGCCATTGTCGAAATGCTTTTCTGCTTTTCAATTTTAATTGAAAAAAAATATGTATTCGATAATAGAATTTCTTATGATGTTGTGACTTTTTGTACAATATGTAAATGCGTTTATTAATAATTGTAGCCACCTCCTCCCTCTTTTATTTCCGGTATTTTTATGTGTGCTATACCTATATTGCCCAGAAGCAGTCATTTTGACGGCTTGTGAAATTTAAAATGATCGAATAATTTTTATTATTGAATTGAATTTATTTTCCATATGAGAATTTTCATTTTTTTCGGTTACTTGATACGTACAAGTACATGATAAATTGTTGATATGCCGCATTTTTTATATGTTCCGTCTTCAACGGAAGGAATGGATCGGCCACGAACAATTTAAGCCGACGTAAATATAACGAAAAACATAGCAGGGAAGAGCAACACTAAAAGGGACTCTTACACTGTTTGACCGAAGCCAAATATTTGACTCTTTTTGACAGACAAAATTTGATCAACGTGTACTGATCAAATACATTCGACACAAAACACGTCAAACAAATACTCAGTTATTGCATGTCTAAAATGTTTCTTCGGTCTGTTCGTCAAACCTGTCGGTACATGGTGAGGTTACCTTAAATATTTCAGTTGATTTTTGACGTAGGACTACGTCTAACCGGAAGATATAGGGGGTGAAATGAAAATCTAGGCACTGAACAAGTAGGAAAAAATGCAAGATTCGGAACGCTTATAACTCGAGCATTTCTCAATAGATCGCAAAGGTTTTTGCATCAATTGATAGGAAATATATCTACGCATCTATCATAACGAATAACATATCATTTTTCTTGAGATAAATAATTGAATAATTGTAAAATATCCAGCATTGTCCAAATGCACTATGTGCCCATTTTTGATTGGTCCATTTTGTGCTCTTTAAATCGTACCGACCAAAATGGGCAACCAGAGCAGCAGCGAAATACAATGAAGCACGATTGGAAAGGAAAAAGAAAAAATATGAACTAAACATTGGTCGCAGTCTCACACATGCGTAATTCTCGAGCCAGCCAGTCAGCTTAAAAATCCCCGCTCCGCTGCCGTAACGATCATTCTTTGTGTGGACACCGACTGGACAACATCGTTGCTGGACGAGCTGGACGGCGAGGGATCGAGTGCCTTTCTCAAGGCAAGAGGGCGGAGGTGGTAGCGCTGGAGTAGAGTAGAGTAAAGTTTTCAAAGGGCCTTTCTCAAGGCTAGAGACGAATGAACTGCAAAAGTTTAAAGTCTCTATAATACAATACCTTCCTTCCTTCCGTAACGATCATTCTCATCCAAACCGTACACCACATCGTTTCGCATCACATCACATCAACAAACCAACACAAGTAGCCATGGTTGGATATGGCAAAGGAGGAAAAGTGAAGGGAAAGGCAAAATCCCGCTCGAACCGTGTTAGTCTGGAGCTCCCCGCAAGGGTAGCTAGGCCGAGCGCGTTAGTACCAGTGCATCAGTTCACCTAGCCGGCGTTATATAGTTTCGGCCGCCGAAGCTGCTCGCGACGATAAGAAAACCCGCATTCAGAACAGACCACATTCGGTTCGGTGGACATCAAGACAACAACAGGCAGTTGCAGCGAGTGACGAGTGGCAAACGCAATCGCAAAACGGCAGCTGGTAGCAGAAGAAAAAAGTTTGTTCTTTGTACAAACTGCGTTGGTGGCAAATCCAGAACAAGGCGGCATCGAGGGCGTTCGAAATGGTTTTTCAAAACTACGAGTACTAAGTTTTCTAAATTGGAACCATTCCATAAAACAAGGCGCTTATCAGGGCCATTAAACCTTTCAAAAAAGGGTTTGCGAAATACAGTTCAATGCATTCTAAAATAATATAATAATAATAATAAAACACAAATTGATTTTTCCATAATTTGTTTGCCAGGATCTGATGAGTATGTGAATTTGGCAGTTATTCTGAGCTTATTGATAGTTGGGGACTTTCCTGAGTATTCAATTTTCACCAATTCTCAAATTGTTTCCAGATTGAAAGTACAGTAATTTACAATTAGTTCGACATTTAGCTAATTGGACGGACATGTAATGCGACATATTTAGATGGACATTTTTGTAAACATAGAGATCCAAATTATGACCCCACATTGAAAGTCGACACTGTACCACTGTCATCGCAAATGTTCAATTACAGGTTAAAATCGCCTCCAATGCGACTCTGAGTGTCGAGTGCCGGCACGTCGCATCAAATGTAATTCACTGAACAACATATCACAAGCTGGATAGGAAGAAATTTTCCAACTGTGAAAGCTGTGGCGAGTGGCAAACGCAATAGCTAAACAGGAAGGTTTAACCGAACAAGATGGGGATATCGAGTGATAACAAAAACACAACACCAAAGGTTCTTTTCAGAACCATCAACATGTTCATAAAGAGTAAACAGTAAACTAATCCATTTTTCAAGTAGATGGGTAGGTATTCACGTAGGAGAAGAAAATAAAACAATATATAAAAAATATATATTTAACAAAAGCTGTCCCCTTTGTATAGTCCTACGTCACTCCGGTTATGTCCCCGACATTACCCACCTGTCTTTTTTTGCACATGACACAAATATTGTTGTATTTTCAAGTGTAAGCTACACGAGAATTCCATTGAATTTAGAAACAGAATTTGGAATGAGTCAATTCCTCTATATTCATTTCATTTCAATTTTTTTACTGGGAGATGAATCTGCTATCATTTAATAATGGTACAATGTATAAAACATGCCTTCCCCACGTACAAGCCCCCTTTTTCAATGCAAAAGAGAAAATAATGTGCAAACATTATGGACAATATTGATAGTTAAAAACATCATCCTATTAGGCATGTCTGACGGTTGCAACGTTCTTAAAAAATAAAAGTAGCTTCCTCTAGAAGAAGTTTTCAAGGTTTTCGAATATGCCGAAACAACTGATTTGCACTCATGTTCATGTTTACTCCTATAAACAGGGGTGGATTATCAGCTACTGCGTTCCCCGGCCAATGATTTTTATTTAAGGTGAAGGTGGAAGCTAGCCACAAATGGCTGCCACAATGGCGTTCATTTCTTTCATCTCGCTCCCTCACCCCTCGCCCGAAAATCAATAATTTTGCGAAACAGTGTGAAGAAAATGATCGTTTTCGCACACTTCCCATCAAGTAATATCATCCAAACTCTAATCGATTACTTACAAGATATTAAGTTTTCATCTGCTGTCGCACTGTATAGTGAAAAACGCCGGAAAACTAGAGCTAGTGCTCTAAAAGATAAATTTTTATTTTTCAATCTTCGGAAATGGTTTTGTTTGTATTGGTAAAAGCATCGTTATTTTTTCGACACTGATGCCAGACAACATTATCGAAACAGCTATAAAAACCACTCAATAAAATGTTATTCTTGAGTCATAGTGTTTCATGTCATGAAAAAAAATAGAATAAAATTGTGTTGATATCAATACAATTATTATTTTTACGTTTAATGGGTCTATAATATAAGTTTTAGCAACTTTGACATTGGGTAAGAAAATTGTATTGCAGAGCTCGGAACACTGCCACGGCGGCCTATGCTTTCAAAAACAGTAAATGGAAAAGTATTACATTCAATCAAAATGTCTCGGCCAACGAAGAGAAGGGTTAAGGCTCTCCAACGTGAATATGTGAAAACAATATGACCAACGAAGGAAAATATTAAGGAATTATCAACATCGAGTTACTATACGGAAGAACTTGTTAATACCAAAAAAGACCCTATTCGCATATGTTATAAATTTGTTCATGTTACGCTCACGTAAGTTAACAACAACATCCAAGCCAGTATAACCCAGCAACATAAACAACGAGCCACTCAACATCATCACTCCATTTCTTAATATAAACAGAAAACCGCTTAGCTAGCCGATGGATAAATAATACCAAGAATCAATTAGTGAAATATTAAACAATCTCACGGTCATCGCGAAAGAATAAACAATCTCACGATCAGGATTAGACGCGAATATCGCGTATGAAATAATAAACAATCTCACGGTCATCGCGAAAGAATAAACAATCCCACGATCAGGATTAGACACGAATATCGCGTCTTACTAAAATCTGTTATAAATATCAGGGCAAATGAATTGTAAGTTCAGTATTAGTCAGTATTAGTATTAAGATAGAAGTGAATAAACGCACAGTGGTGCAGTGAAAAGAAAGAAATTGTTTTTTTTAGTTAGTTTTAGAGTATAAGAATTAACTGGCGCCCGAATAGGGACCTGAGTGTTGCAAGTAGTTAGTGAAGTGCAAGTGCCTAGGAGACAAACTTAGTAATCCGAAACGAAAGAGTTAATTGGATACCAAGTGACCAACATCGCACCAGGAAACCGTGATCCGATAGAGGATATCACATTCCTGACTTCACTACCGAAACTTATCTGGATCGCAGGGAACTGCAGCCGTACGTACCAGCGCCATTAGTAACCAGGACAGCTAATCACTCGGCCTAGGTGAAAAGGATCACGCGGACGTGCTGAGAAGGAAAGAAAGACAACACCTCAGGTTCCAACCCAACGAGTCTCTACTGCACCCGGCAGTGTTGGGAAAAAGGTGATAATAGGACACCGGTAACAAACCACTGAACACGCGCACCGGAGCTTTCCAAGAACGGCACCGTAAGAGGATTGACGTCTGGAAGTACGTTGTCCCGCAGTCTTGTGGTGTTCCCACAGAATGTTCAGGCTAGTAACGTAAGTAACAATTTTCTATCAATCATACAAGTGAATCAAATAAAAGAAATATATCAAGTTAAATACAAAAGTGAATTATAAAACATAAAACAAAAGAGCAATTTATGAAGTAAAGATATAACATATAAGAAAAACAAAAGCAAAGTGAAACAACGATTCTAGATTAAGTTTTATCCAAACGAAAAAAATTGACGAATTAACGAACTTATTGCAACAATTCCATTTCAACATGGAACAACAACAGTATCAAGATATTTTGAATAGACTCGCTGCACTGGAAACTACCAGAGCCGAGCCAAGTGACATTGATACTTCAGATCCACCATTATATCTGACATCATCAGATGGTACACCTGTGGACCCAGAGAAAATTGAAAAGATCCCTGATCTCGTGAAAGATCTCCCTATTTTTACTGGAGATCCGAATGAGGTTTGTGTTTGGTTAAGTGATGCAGGAGGTTTAGTACAGTTATACCAACCTTCAGCAACAAGTAGCATAGACACCAGAAATAAATTTCACGTAGTATGTAAAGCAATTCGTAGGAAAATCCGAGGTGAAGCAAATAATGCACTAGTAGCATCAAATGTGAACACCAATTGGAATCTCATCAAACGTACTCTCTTGACATACTATGGAGAAAAAAGAGATATTACCACATTGGATCATCAGTTGATGAATTGCCAACAAAATTGTAGATCATTAGAAGACTATTACGATGAAGTAAATCGTATCCTTTCGTTGATTGCTAATCAGGTAAAGACGGATGTAAGATTCCAACATCCCGAAGCATGCAGAGCAATGATCGACATGTACAATGAAAAAGCAATCGATGCGTTCGTAAGAGGACTAGATGGAGAGATTGGAAAATTCCTTAAAAATTACAGACCGGACTCCCTCGCAAGTGCATACTCCTATTGCATTTCTTTTCAAAATGTTGAGTTTAGAAAGAGTCTCGCTAGACCAAAGCCCCCAGAAATACCTCAAGGCCCACGAAACTCAATACCATTAATTCCTCAAAGAAATAACATACCTAATCTACCCCCGAGAATTCCTCCTAGAAATATTATGCAGAACGGAAAGATAAATCTAAATAGATACCATCCTTATATTCCAATCAATAATCCACAACCCTTCATAAGACAACCATTTGTCAATAAACCACAGAACGCTCAATCGTTCTTCCGCCCAAAACCACCACAGTTCAATAAAAATCCATTTCAAAAACCTGAACCAATGGAAGTTGATCCTTCCATTAGAACAAAAATGATTAATTACAGTAATAGACCCCAACAATCTCATCAAAATCATCCCTCAAAAAGACCTCGATTATTCAACACCGAAACAAATGAAAAGCAACCACCAGACCCAGAATGTGGATTCGAAGAAAGATATGGATACACACCTTCAGACGACGAAGAATATTACCCTGAAGAATCTTCTACATTTGAAAGATACATGAGAAATTACAAGAACCAGATGATCTCGAAGAAATTTCTGAAACCGCAGAATTAAATTTTTTAGAATAAACTCCGCGTTACCATATTTTCTTTACTATGGTAACATAGAAACTCCCTTGAAAATTTTGATCGATACTGGATCAAACAAAAATTACATTCATCCCAAATACGCTCAAATTTCACATACCACTAAAACTCCATTTTTTATATCATCCGTCGGAGGTGACATCAAAATCAATAAATTTTCGAAAGAAAAATTTTTTAAACCATATTCAAACCTTATGGTAAAATTTTATCATTTGGAAAAATTAAAAACATTCGATGCAATAATAGGGCATGACACACTGAAAGAACTTAAAGCTATAATAGATACATCAAACGAAAAATTAATCATTACAGATAATCATGTAATTCCACTTCTCCAACACCAGCTACAATAGGTTAATAAAATACATATTCGAGATGAACACCTAACAGAACCTCAAAGGGAAACACTTAACAAATTTTTAAATAACTTTCAAGATCTATTTCAGCCACCAGATGACAAGTTACCATTCACCACAAAGGTAAGCGCAGATATACGAACCACGGACGAAAACCCTGTGTATAGTAAAACCTATCCATATCCACAAGCTCTAAAATCAGAAGTCAATAGACAGATTGAAAAACTTTTAAATGACGGTATTATTAGACCATCTCGATCTCCATATAATTCTCCAGTTTGGATCGTTCCGAAAAAGCTAGACGCATCTAACGAAAAAAAGTATCGCATGGTCATAGATTATCGAAAAATAAATTCAAAAACCATTAGCGATAAATACCCTATTCCAGATACTTCAGTAGTTTTAGCCAATTTAGGCAACAATCAATTTTTCACAACTCTTGACTTAGCTTCTGGATTCCACCAGATACCAATGGCACAAAAGGATATAGAAAAAACAGCATTTTCGGTAAATAATGGAAAATATGAATTTGTACGATTACCATTTGGATTGAAAAATGCCCCTTCAATTTTTCAAAGAGTTATGGACGATGTTCTGCGAGAACATATTGGAAAAATTTGCCACGTTTACATCGATGATATCATTATTTTCGGAAAAACCTTCGAAGAACACTTGAAAAATTTAGAAACCATCTTTAAAACATTACGAAGTGCGAACTTTAAAATCCAACCAGATAAATCAGAATTTTTGAAAACAGAAGTCGAATTTCTAGGTTTTATAATTTCAGAAAACGGATTGAAACCAAACATGAAAAAGTAGAATGTATTCAAAAATACCCAGAGCCAAAAAATCTCAAAAATTTAAGAGCCTTTTTAGGACTTTCCGGATACTACCGACGTTTTGTAAAGGATTACGCTAACATTGCGAAACCCTTGACAAAACTTTTAAGAGGGGAAGATGGCCATCGCCAGATTCCTAAAAACCAATCAAAAAATTTTCCCATCAAATTCGACATCGATGCAAAACAATCCTTTGAAACATTAAAAGAAATATTATCTTCAAACGACGTACTAGCATATCCAGATTTCAAAGAAACTTTCATTCTGACTACTGATGCTTCAGATACAGCATTAGGAGCTGTACTATCACAAAAATTTCACGATGGAGAACGACCAATAACTTTCATTTCAAGAACACTCTCTAGAGCAGAGGAAAATTATGCTACAAATGAGAAGGAAATGCTCGCAGTAGTATGGGCTTTACGCACTCTTCGAAACTTCATTTACGGAGCTAAACTAAAAATATACACCGATCACCTTCCCTTAACATTCACATTATCCCCTAAAAACAACAATGCTAAACTAAAACGATGGAAATCCTTTTTGGAAGAACATGATTACGAAATGTTTTATAAACCAGGAAAATCCAACGTTGTAGCTGATGCATTATCCCGTATACAAATCAACTCTTTAACTCCTACACAGCATTCAGCAGAAGATGATGACAACTCCTTCATACCCTCAACTGAAGCCCCGATAAATGTCTTCCGCAATCAATTAATTTTTACAATTGGACGAAACTCTAGCTTTGAACAAAATAGGCCATTCGAAAGTTACCACAGATATATCTTTACAGAACCAAACTTTACAACTAACTTCTTAAAACAGAAAATGAAAGAATACTTAGTACCAGGAATTATTAACGGAATTATGGCAGACGAAAATACTATGGGACAAATACAAGATATATACAAAGAAAATTATAATCCCAAAATGGTCAAAGCTCGATTTTCTCAAATAAGAGTAGAAGACATAGAAGAGGTAGAACAACAATTCGAAGAAATCAAAAATATCCACAATTTCGCTCACCGTAACGCTAAAGAAAATTCAATACAACTATTAAAAAAATATTACTTTCCCGGAATAAATAAAATGATCCGATCATATGTTAATACTTGTGAAATTTGCAAAACCGAAAAATATGATCGTAAACCTCAAGAATACATACCTATAAAAACACCTATGCCACAATACCCAGGAGATATTGTTCATATTGATATATTTGTCTACAATGCAAATTTCCTATTCCTTTCATCCCTGGATAAATTTTCAAAATTTCTTAAAATCAGACCAATAAAATCCAAATCAATAGTAGACATTAGAGATCCATTAATGCAACTTCTTTATGATTGGGACGTGCCAGCACAAATAGTAATAGATAATGAAAGTGCATTCGTTTCAAACATAATAGAGCAGCAAATCAGAAATCTAGGAATCCAAATTTTTAAAACACCAGTGCATAGATCAGAAACTAATGGACAGGTAGAAAGATGTCATTCAACTATCAGAGAAATAGCAAGATGTATTAAGGCACTTAACCCAGGTATAACTGTAAACAATCTAATTCAAGAAGCTGCACATAGATATAATAATACAGTACATTCATTCACTAAGCAAACACCTAAAACAGTTTATATAGGAGACAACCCAAACAATTTAAGTTTTTCTGAATTTGCCCAAAGAAAAGAACAAATCAATAAAAAAATATTACAATTGTTTAAAGACAAAGAAAACAAGATCGTACCCAAAAATTATAAAACATACATACCAGATAGCTATGCATACGAAAAAACTTTTACCAATAATAAAAGAAAAAGCAGATACAATATTGTAAAAATTAAAGAAAACCACGATACCTATGTAATTGATTCCAATAACAGAAAGATACACAAAACAAATCTTAGAAAAGACACAAGCAATTGTTAAATGTACAAATCTCTTACTTTTTCAGATTCGCCTTCTGCGTATCAATAGTACATTCAGGCATTCATATACACGACCTCACGAATAATCCGTTAGCTATTATACCGTTAGGGAAAGCCAAGGTCAAGACAGGGTACGTAAGAATTGTACATCCGATAGATTTAATTCAGATAGGCAACACAATAGCAAATGTTAATGAAGAAATACAATTGAATCCATCAAGCAATCCATTATATGAACTTATGCAAATAAAAAATTATAAATTATACGAAACATTCCTTAAGTTAAAACCATTTGTAACAAGACAGAAACGATGGGATACATTAGGCACCGTATGGAAATGGGTAGCAGGTAATCCAGATGCAGAAGATCTACGAATAATCAACGCAACGCTTAACTCCCTCATTACACAAAATAACAAACAAGTTATGATCAATCAAGCTATAAGTAACCGAATCCAAGAAGTAACTGATTTAGCCAATCAAATATTAGCAATGGAAAGGCAAAAAGCAAAAAACCATTCCATTGAAATCAATCACCTCATGATATTATCAAACCTAGATTCTCTTCAAGATCAAATAGAAACACTAGAAGAAGCAATCTTAATGGCAAAACATGGCATTCCAAGCAGCAAGTTATTATCCATGCGCGACTTCAACACAATAGCAACCTTTTTGAGAAACCACGATATATCCGTTACATCATTCGAAGAACTCCTATCACAATCAACCGCCCAAGTAACATTAAACACCACTCATATTGCATATATTCTAAAAGTACCTCAATTCTCAAAGAATATCTATGAATACGAATATATTGACTCTGTCATTAAAAACAACAAACGAATCGCATTACAACGCAATTACCTTATGCGAAATATTACACATATATACGAATCAAATCAACCATGTGAAGACCAAGGAAACTATTTTCTATGCGAAACCACAACATTAACCTCAAGTAATGATTGCATTAACCGACTCATCCGAGGACAGCATTCTAATTGCATTTTCGAAAAAGTGTACTCAAAAGGATTAATCAAACGAATAAACGACGCTTCTATTCTCATCAATAACGCAATAGTAGCAGTCTCATCAAATTGCAGCAATTCGAATCAACAACTCAATGGTTCATTCCTCATCCAATTTGAAGCATGCAGCCTACAAATCAATGGAGAATTCTTCTCTAATTTCGAAGCCATCATACCTGGACGACCATATCATCCTACAACAGGTCTACTAGTTACCGAAATTGACACTCTCGATACACCACCTGCCGAGTATTTACAAAACCTAACATTGGAAAACAGAGAACAACTAGAAACAATAAATCTTCAAAATAACTCACTTACATGGAAGCTCAACTTATTTGGATCATTTGGAGGAGTAACGTTTATTTCAATTATCGCCATCATCGGATTATTCCTATACAATTCCCGGAAACCAACTATCAAAGCAGAATTCAACATTCCAGAAATCAACAAAGAAAATATCGCCCTTGAAGAAACACATTCTCCAGTCAGCGGAAAAGATGAAATCATCATAACAAATCCAGAGTCAACATCAGCAGAATTAACAGAACATCGCAAAAAAGAAATTCAATCATTTATCAATATGCCATCACCATTTAGAACAATTCAACTTTGAGGACAAAGTTACTTAAGAGGGGAAGAGTTAACAACAACATCCAAGCCAGTATAACCCAGCAACATAAACAACGAGCCACTCAACATCATCACTCCATTTCTTAATATAAACAGAAAACCGCTTAGCTAGCCGATGGATAAATAATACCAAGAATCAATTAGTGAAATATTAAACAATCTCACGGTCATCGCGAAAGAATAAACAATCTCACGATCAGGATTAGACACGAATATCGCGTCTTACTAAAATCTGTTATAAATATCAGGGCAAATGAATTGTAAGTTCAGTATTAGTCAGTATTAGTATTAAGATAGAAGTGAATAAACGCACAGTGGTGCAGTGAAAAGAAAGAAATTGTTTTTTTTAGTTAGTTTTAGAGTATAAGAATTAACTCGTATAATCAGAATTTTACTTCATATGCAAATGCACCTTTTATATATATTCATATTTGCAATTGTTCATCGGAACATATCGTTCATACATTTTACTTTAGTATTGAATTGTTTTTTTTTTAATGTATTCAAAGACTCGTGTCAATGAAGCGCCACACAGTCTGATATGTGAATTTATCTATTTACATGTGCTTTGCTCTTCTCTCACATTTCACTTATCACACTGTGTGGCGCTTCATTGACACGAGTCTTTGAATACATTTGAAAAAAATAACAATTCAATACTCACATAAAATGTATGAACGATATGTTCCGATGAACAATTGCAAATATAAATATATATAGAAGGTGCATTTGCATATGAAGTAAAATTCTGATTATACGTGAGCGTAACATGAACAAATTTATAACACATGCGATTTGGGGCTCTTGTGGTAATAACAAGTTCTTCCGCATGTTGATATTTCCTTAATATTTTCCTTCGTTGGTCGTATTGTTTTCACATATTCACGTTGGAGAGCCTTAACCCTTCTCTTCGTTGGCCGAGGCATTCTGATTGAATATAATACTTTTCCGTTTACTGTTTTTGAAAGCATAGGCAGCCGTGGCAGTGTTCCGAGCTCTGCAATACAATTTTCTTACCCAATGTTAAAGTTGTTAAAACTTACATTATAGTGCCATTGAACGTAAAAATGATAATTGTATTGATATCAACACAATTTTATTCTATTGATTTTGATGACATGAAACGCTATTACTCAGGAATAACATTTTATTGAGTGGTTTTTATAGCTGTTTCGATGATGTTGTCTGGCATCAGTGTCGAAAAAATAACGATGCTTTCACCAATACAAACAAAACCATTTCCGAAGATTGAAAAATGAAAATTTAACTTTTAGAGCACTAGCTCGAGTTTTCCGACGTTTTTCACTATACAGTGCGACAGCAGATGAAAATTTAATATCTTGTGAGTAATCGATTAGAGTTTGGTTGATATTACTTGATGGGAAGTGTGCGAAAATGATCACTTTCTTCACACTGCTTCGAGAAATTATTGATTTTCGGGCGAGGAGTGAGGGAGCGAGATGAAAGAAATGAGCGCCATTATGGCAGCCATTTGTGGCTAGCTTCCGCCTTCACCTCAAGTGCGTTTGGTTAATTTAGGAGTATTATAAAAAGTTCTATGTTGCAGGAAAATCGATTGAAATGAATTATGTTATCCTAATTTTGACAACATAATCGAACGGCTATGGAAACCTACTGTGTACTGATATAACGTACGAGAGAAGTACGGAAAAGCGATGTCTGCAAAAAGATAAGATTCCATTTTGAGGGCTGCAGTGCAGTGCTTAAAGTGTGTTTGCGTCTTTACAGTTTGATTCTGTGATTTATACTCTCAATTTTTCAGGTGTCATGACAATTGACATTTGCCTAGAAAAAACGACTTAGGTCACTAAAGTTGTTTTAATAAAAAGTTTAATTATATCAATGGAAAAGTTCGACAGCATTATTATCTTGAATAAATAATGAACATTAGACGTTCGCAGTATGACAAGAACGTGTCCCCAAATCAACCTTAATTATTTTGACCCGACTCAAACGGCCGTATTAACTAAGTACCGTACTTATTTTTGAGACACATTAAAATTCGTTTAGAAAAAGTGTGACCTGATACATTGCTGCATAAATTATATTATAAGTATGTTTCTTTGCTGGGGTCAGTGAAATCAGAAAAACGACCGCAAAGGCCGATACAGATTTCGATACAAAATTTCTGAGAAAAAAACACAGATAAAAAGATTTTTTGAGACTAGCATATACTAGCATAAGATTTAGATGCATAGTTTTATTTAAAATTTTTTATTGAAGTATTATTTGAATCCCTTGAACGCTTTTTCCATGAGACACCGACTATTACCATAGGCGAATTGGCGAATAACACACACCCCATTTTTGGTTAACCGTTCCAATATGAGGTGTTAAGAAATTGTATAGAAAAAAGTGATTCTCCAGACTAACTTCATATCGAAAACGTTATAAATAGTGATTTTATTTAATTATTTTTCATGAGTCCACTGAATCGAGATAGTGTTTTAAAAATTATGAATAGCATCCAAATCCATATAAAAATACAATCAATAAAATACGAACGAATTAAGGAAGTCGAAATGTGATTCCAATTATATGGTGCGACAGAGGCGAGGAGTGGGGGTGGATATTGTTCGCACGCCATGCACAATAAAGTTCCTTCCTGTTTGTAGATCGAAATGTATAAGTTTTACGACTCACAGATGCAACACATTTAATGCACTTTCTTAATAATCTACCTTGGGGACCGAAAGTATGGGATAGTAAAACACTACAGAAATGTACATGAATCGGAGAAACTGAGAAACATAATAAATTCAATTGAATTGCACTATGCGTTTCTATCCAGCTATGATATTGCTGCGCCAGACTGTCTTCTGGCGAAAGATTCTCAAACTTAGAATTATAGATTCGTTTCTGCAGCCCTGACCCACAAAGGGGATAACTTTTCCGGTGCCATTTCTCGTTTTAATAGCATGCAGATACTCTGTAGATGAAAATGAGAAGTGTTGCTTATGTTTATCAGAATATCAGACGAGCTGTTAGTATCAAACAACGTTATGTGCCAGTATTTGTTATCCGAGGAAACAGATCAAATATTGAATTCACGAGCACTTGTGTTGGATAGATTTTATTTTACACAAATTACGGAAGCTGTTGTTTTTTCAAGAATTCGAAAAAGGCATAGTATCAGCCGTTTCTCATTTACGTGTAAAAATACTCAAATTTAAGTAAAATTACAAACATCAGCACATAATTGAACTAGTATGTACTCTATGGGCAGGCAATCAAACTCCGACTGAAGTCATTAAAAGTATTAATTAGATTCAAAACGCACAAGAAAACTAGTATCGTCCGGAGTATCAGGGTGAGTCACCTCAACTACGCGCAGACATAGGCAGCAGCTTTGCTAATTAGATGTGGTCTGAGATGCAGCATCTTAATTAGACATTCACTATAGAAATACAGCCATTTTTTCATTCCAGCGATTGAAGGGGTAGGCGTCCGTCGGAACTTATTATTATTAAAAGGCAATTTCTCCTAGGAAAAAGAACAAATACTTTTCCGATTGATTCTGTACAAGTGCCTGGTATCAAGTGTTGTGCTTGTTTCTAGTGTTCAACTGTTCCATTCAATTGGAAAAACAATCACTCGTAGATTCACATACACACTCGAAAAGTATGGGCTTTATAGTTAAGATTATCTCTAGTTGATTTGAAGACATACACAGTTAAATAATTACTCATTTGTAGCGGATAGAACCAAATTTTTGATAATAAAAGTTTACTATTCTTATCACTAGGTATGTCGTAACATAATTTAAAATACCTGTCAAAAGGCCCTCGTAACATGATACAAATGTCCGTGCAAAAAAAATTGTCTTATCTGATTCTCCATCGTTAGCCATAAATAAGTTCTCGGATGCCAAAAATAGCAGATATTTATGGGATTGTTCTTATTTATTGAACTGCTTTCCGTGGATTATTAGCAACAATAAATCACAACCGAAGAATTTGCTGCACTATTGAGCAGAACTGTGAGGGAGGGTTACCGTGTCTTGCGGTGGGGTGGCGCAAATCCACCGGGGATCAGTGCACGGATAAAGGCAATCATTGCGGAAAAGTAATATTTTGGTTCCGGTTCAATGGAATTGAAAAACGGGAATAAAAATAGTTACTCCCGGCGGAAAGAATCCCTACCCGTTTGAGCATAGACAATCGTTGAAATATTGATGCTTTATAGATTTTTCGTTTCAATGGATTGCAATTATTTGAACGAGGTTTCCCATCACAAAGACAGAAGCAATCGCATAGTGATTCGAAAGAAACTGGTGAAAGCACTGTGGAACAAAAAAAAACGGTAGTAGGGTAAGTGTACCCATTATGGAGGACATATGTCACCAACTTGCAGAAATTGGCGAATAAATATCCTATTTTAGTTCAAAAGTATACAAAAGTATACTTTTTCTAGCAGTTTGAACTCTGTTTTTGAAGATTCTCACTGATATTTCGATGATGAATTGACTAAATTGTATAAAAAACATGTGTGAAAATGTTACTCCCATGTACCCATTATGGTAATAGTGTTCCTGGAGTTTCGTAATAAGTTTACCTATTATGGTAATAGTCGGTGTATCATGAAAAAAGCGTTCAAAGGAGTCAAATAATACTTCAATAAAATTTTTTAAATAAAACTATGCATCTAAATCTTATGCTAGTATGCAATACTATGTCGTTGATTCTACACTCGACAACAATTATGGGAACGAAGGGCGAAGTCGAAGTTTTTAAGCGATTTTAGAAACGCTGTAACTTTGTGAAAAACCATATGATGATGGGATATATGATAAGATGGGATATAACGGGTGTTAAATAAAAAATGAGATTTTTTTCAATACCTTTCAATAACTCAAATAAGGCGTAAAATTTTCTTTCTCCAAGAAAATTGCTCTTTGGGCTCCCTAGAAACAGTAGGCGTGTTTGGCTTTGCAAGTTTGAATTTAGTCAAAGCAAAGTTGGCGTCGAAATAGCACGTGCTCCGCGAACGCATTGTACGGTTCTACGAAACGCATTTCCAGCAAGGAAAAAAGTTGACGGTGGCACATTTTAAGGAAGAAAATGTACCTGTCAGTACGGTATATCGTATCATGGGTTCCCTGAACGTAGAGCGGAAGGTCGGAAGTGGTCGTCCGGTGACGATAATGACGATGCAGAGGAAGACATCGTTAAAGAAACTGTTTGACAACAAGGACGCAACCAGCCTGCGTGACGCCGGTCGGAAATATGGCTGCTCCCACGTATTGATCCATCGGACCCTCAAGATGGAAGGAATCGTTTGCAGGAAGAAGACGAGGTCGCCGGAGTACACGGAAGAGCAGATTGAGACGGTTAAATCACAGTGTCGGTGGATGACCAAAAAATACCGCGGGACGTCTTTCGTTCTGGACGACGAAAGCTATTTTCCGCTTTCCAAAACGCATATTCCAGGAAATGATAATTACTACTCCAGCGACAAGTCATCCACACCGCCTGAAGTGAAATACAAGTTCAAGCACAAGTTTGAAAAAAAGGTTATGTTGTACATCGCCATTTCCGACCGGGGTATTTCAAAGCCTTGGTTTAAGCCGAGCGGTCTGGCAATCAACCAACAAATCTATCGAGAAGAGTGCCTCGATAAAATGCTGCTGCCGTTCCTGAACGAGTATCACGCGGATGGGAAGTACGTCTTCTGGCCGGACAAGGCGTCTTCCCATTACGCCAAGAAGATGCTGGCGTATCTTGAGAAGAAAAAGATACCGTTCGTGCCGAAAGATCGTAACCCAACAAACTTGCCCCAGTGCCGCCCAATAGAGGATTTCTTTGGCCCCTTCAGTGCCCTAGTGTATAAAAACAATTGGAGGGCCAGGGACACGAAGTAACTGACTACAAGAATTGTATCCGGAAAATGGAAGTAAGTGCCGTACAACGTTCTTGTGAGAGAATCGCGACATAGTTGCGTCGAACAGCAGACCACGGCCCTTACTCAAACATTCACTGACATTTTATTAATAAAAAATACTGAAATCGATGAAAAAAAAATATTTTTTTTTATATGTGATGGAAAAAATTCTCATTTTTTTATTTAACACCCGTTACATCACTTTAAAGCTTCAAGTTTTGAGATGTAATACTTGAATGCATCTATCTTTTTGTTTGTAGGTGTAGTGGATAACGACACTGGAAATTAAAAAATAGAATTTTTCTGTTTTTTCAAAGATTTTGTAGATTAACACAGTGTTTTATTAATCAAGTCAATAGTAAATCGAATTAACCTTATCAATCAGTTACTGTAGTAAGTTTTGATAAAATGAAAAACTTCCTTTTCTAATGAATACTTTTTCAATGATGCGATCATTCCCAAATCAGAAAGCAGTTTTGAAAATTCCAGTACATTCTGTATAAGACTCATTATTTATTATTCATTATTCGGCAATATTTGTCTAATTTTTGCTTTTGCTTTGATCGATTCACTTAATTGACTTTCTCTTACGATAACCATAGTCTCCAGACAGATTTAAGACTATAAAATTTCAATATGCAAAGAACACCAACCAATTATTTGTATTCAAAATAAAAGAAAAATTATAGGAGGTTGTGTTCAAGACACGACCGCATTGTTGACGTAGAACTATGCTGTGGTTTAATTCAAGGCGCTTGTTTATAACTGCGGATATTATTTTATAATGCCACGAAAATTTTGAAATAACCATTCTACCAATTCGTTCGCTCTGAAATGTTTTTTTTTATTGTAGAATCATTTGACGATAATTGTTCGATGATTCATTCTTGTGCTCGCAGAACAATACATGCTCGAGATAAGCGCAGCTGTCATCCTTAGTGGAGAAAGTTTTGCTACTGCCAAGCGAAACCAGATCACATACAAAATTCCAGAACGACATTTGCTTTCATGGTGACTAAATAAACGAAATAAACTATATCTGTTAATCTCCATAACATCAAACTGCTTCATTATAATCAATATTAGCGCAAATACAATTCTAGTTGAAAGCAGTTTTGCGACTGGCACGCGAGCCTAAATAAATTAATAACTTAATATAACTTATTGAATAACTTGGTATTCCCCAAAAAAATAGTTGGTGCACAACCTTAACACCTACATCCCATCTTATTCCTAATGAAAATTTGTCGCCCTTCTAAACTCGAGTCCACCGCGTGTAATCGGTTTCCTATTTCATTAACCATAGAATTAGGGAAACAACATGTTAATATATGCTAGTTGAAATATAATTCAGAGTTTGGCTCCTTTAAACTAAGGTAACTGAGCCTGTAAAAATAAACGGATTAATAATAATAACCTTAACACCTGCTTCACCATAGCGTCAGTTCAATGCATTGATGACAGAAAACTGCTTGGAAAAAGGCTGAATATTTGCCTCAGCAGAGATTCATTACTAATGCCCTAGCGTAAATATTTCCCTGCCGCTATCTCCCCTCCTTGTTTATATATACAATTACGACTGCATAATTTGCAACACCAAACAATCATCAATCATAGCATAAAAAAACAGGAAGTGGGTTATATCTATGGTAAAACCGCAAGGGTGACGTAGGACTATCGTTGATTTAGAGATCATTTGTATGAAGTTGAATCTGAATTCATTCTGAATGAATGAATATTTGGAGAACTTCGAAAACGAGAGCGTTACGTTGGAGGCACAAGGTTTCATGCATCCAATATTGGATACGGAAATATCCTACTGATGGGGAAGAATAATCTTCAGAAGCTATCCTGTTGATTGCGATTGATTGAAAAATCACAAAACCTAATGTATTTGGTCACAGTGTTACATGGATAGAAAACATTAAAATAAACTCTTTCATATGAACGTAATTTTAAATTCCCAGAGGAACTGGCAGATTATTTTCAGTAACGATTAGATATTTCCACATTTTCCTCGATACTGGAAGCCCACCAGTGGTTAATACCAACTCGATAACCACCTGTTAATAGCACTTGATTGAAACATATTTGGTCACAGTGTTACATGGATAAAAAACATTCAATTAAACTCTTTCACATGAATATATTTTGAAAATTCCCAAAGGAACTGGCAGATTATTTTCCAGCAATGATTAGATCTTTCCGGAACTTTCTCGATGCTGAATGGCATTCTAACGGAAAGAGTTCTGCGCGTGTATGTGTCGATCCTTCGCCGTCCACCTCCTCCAGCACGTTAGGCAACGATGTTGTCTTGTCGATGTCCTCACGAAAAATGAATGTGTCTCACCACCAGAATATCGCTTAAGTATGCTTTTTGTGTGTGATTGAATCGAGAGAAGGTGTGGTTTACGATGGCAATTTGGAAGGTAAACTAGAGGGGAATGAACTCTCTGAGCTCGGAACTTTCGGCGACTGAGCAATAATCGATTGCGGGCGCATACAATATTGGATACGGAAATATCCTACTGATG
Source organism: Toxorhynchites rutilus septentrionalis (assembly GCF_029784135.1). NCBI lineage: Eukaryota > Metazoa > Arthropoda > Insecta > Diptera > Culicidae > Toxorhynchites > Toxorhynchites rutilus. The sequence goes on from NC_073744.1 coordinate 83,839,409, forward strand.
GGGAAGAATAATCTTCTGAAGCTATCCTGTTAATTGCGATTGATTGAAAAACCACAAAACCAAATGTATTTGGTCACAGTGTTACATGGATAGAAAACATTCAATTAAACTCTTTCACATGAATATATTTTGAAAATTCCCAAAGGAACTGGCAGATTATTTTCAGTAACGATTAGATATTTCCACATTTTCCTCGATACTGGAAGCCCACCAGTGGTTAATGCCAACTCGATAACCACCTGTTAATAGCACTTGATTGAAACATATTTGGTCACAGTGTTACATGGATAGAAAACATTCAATTAAACTCTTTCACATGAATATATTTTCCAGCAATGATTAGATATTTCCACATTTTCCTCGATACTGGAAGCCCACCAGTGGTTAATGCCAACTCGATAACCACCTGTTAATAGCCGCGCGTGTATGTGTGTGTAGCGATGTCTTCCCAGGGAACCGTTTGTGGCATCACTCTCCTCCTGATGGATTCCCTTCTGGCCTAGGGTGCACAAATAGGCTCTTAGTGACACTGTTCATCCGCGCTTTCATGATAAATAAAGAGCTTCACCGCAACAGCGACAACATGCTCCAATCGCTGTTCAATTAGAACTGAGTGGATTTCCGAGCGCCGCTCGCTTATATACCGATTGGTGATTTCAATAGCCTGTTTTGAAAGCAATTTTAAGACTATTGAAACAAGTTTTTGGATCAAAAAGTAACAAGTATATAACGCGTAGACATTTTATCTTTCGAATGAAGTGTTTATCATACCATTTCGTTCAGTTGTTTAGGAGCTATTAACGCTCAAAATCTCGGTCTCCGGCGTAACGCTTTCGTTTTCGATACTTCGATTTTACACCCCGGTATAGAAATGAAAGACGTAGTCCTACGTCAAAATAGGCGACTGTTGCATCGTTACAGTGCCAATGCATATTTTTACGTACGGGTTATGAAGCATGCATGTACGCACACAAATATCCATATATCGATGGGTTGAAGCAACTAAATATACACACACTTATCTCCGTTTTGCGCTCTGCTCAACAGAGGCCCTTTCTGTTAATATTGCCAGTCTACATTAGCTTAGCTATCATCCTTTGTGGAGAGAGTTTTCCTAATGTCATGCGAAACCAAATCACTGACAAAGTTCCAGAACATTTATTTACTTGGTGAGATGACGATAGTCTAGCTTGATGATTCCCCACACAATTGTGTAGTTCAGAACCGCAATGCAATGGCGTCAGCTTGGTACAATGATTGCAATGCCAGAGACATCAGCGAGAGAGTAATTTGCTCGCGTCCACAGCTCAATCCGAAACGAAGACATGTGATGACACAAAACAAGGAAGAACAAGCGATATACATTGCTTTGAATACAGAACGATACTGAAAGTTTGCTTTCCTTCCTTGCTTGAGACTTTAAACTTCTTTAGTTCATTCGTCTCTAACCTTCGAAAAGGCCCATGGAAAACTTTACTTTATCCATCATACTCCACCCCCATTGCCTTGAGAAAGACATTCGATCCCTCGCCGTCCAGCTCGCCCAGCAACGATGTTGTTCAGTCGATTTCCTCACAAAGAATGAAAGTGTGCCTTTCTATTCTTTGTTTTTGAGAGGCTTTAAACTTTGCAGTTCATTCGCCTCTAAGGAAGTTTGCCTAAGCGAGATCCACTGTTTATACTCTAGGCAAATATTCCCCTTCGTTCTTCTTCTTTTCCTTCGTTCACGGAGACTTTAAACCCAACGTCCCCTTCGTTGCTCGACGATAAGTTTCTCGTTATTGACAGCTCTGTTCGAGAAAGCACACAAATGGACAGAGCAAATGTATGAGGAAATTGGAATACTTCCAATTTTCATCAATTTAATCCATATACAGCCTATGGGATTGTAATGTATAGCATATCAAACAAATCTTAGGAAATTTCCGATTCGTTTGGTATGTAAATCGCCAAAATTCGTTCACTGCAAAAATAGTTATTAACGTTAACTTTATTTCATAAAAATGTGACCTGTTTTCTGATTTGGCACCCTTAATGAAAGACGTAGTTCTACGTCAAAATTAAGAACTTCCGAGCAGGGTTGCCATAATAAAACATGTGTTTTTGGTCTCAAAAAATCTTTTTATCTATGTTTTTTCTCAGAAAATCTGTATCGAAATCTGTATCGGCCTTTGCGGTCGTTTGTCTGATTTCACTGACCCCAGCAAAGAAACATACTAATAATATAATTTATGCAACAATGTATCAAGTCACACTTTTTCTAAACGAATTTTAATGTGTCTCAAAAATAAGTACGGTAATTGTCATCCATGCTAGAGAAAAGGATTAATGGAAAACTCCATGCATTGCGGCACTGTGTAAATGTAAAGAGTTCAAACAGATAGATGAAAGGTGAAAGATGTGAAATTAATTATTTTTGTCATATCGCACGAAGTAGAGTTATAGCAAATATTATAACATGAACATAATAACATTGTTTGATAAATACTTATCAGAAGTTTACACAAAATTAAAGAATCTTGTTCATCTATCATAATCTCACAAAGTGATACATCACTGCTTTATCATGTAAAAAAATTGCGACCAGTACACACATGTTGAATACGACAGCAAAGGGTTAAATATATAAGTTCAATCTTGAAGCATAATCTTAGCTTCAGTATCATTGATTGGCATAGTTATGATGAATTTTGATGGTATCCACGGCAAAATTCGTATTCACTGTGCTGTAGTAGGAAAAAGAATTAACAAGCTTTACGAGTTCCGGTTATGATTTATCTTCGGTTAATGAAAAATTTGGTATCCGGCCGGATACCAAAATATTGACCGGATAGGCAGGATAACGAATATCCGTTTTATCTCTAGTTCAGACTGTTGTTATGTGCTTCCTGGTTGTGAAATAACTCCCTGATCCTCGTTGCTAGGCCTCTCTGCTAGCTCACAGGAGAATCACAACAGCGTGAGGGTTGTGATGTAGTTTTCGCTTCTCCTGAACAAAGGATATTAACACATTCACCTAAGATTTAATTTTACGCAGAGGGGATCAAACAAATATTCTTCGGTCGGACACGCATAGTGCTATTTTACAACACTACTGAGCGTTTAAAAGCGCCCTATGATATGCAATTGCACAGCGTGAAAACGTGAGGTACAACCATAATAGCATAACAACCATAACAGGAACAAGGCAGCTTTCGATAGTGTGATAATTGGCACGTAGATGTAAAATTGTACCAATCGTGGTAATACAAAAATACATGTTTATTTCTATGAAATCGTATAAATTTGTCGAATCACAACATCAAAAAGGTTGTAATGTTTGCGTCGACATTGTGTTTGCATCAAAATAGCCACTTCGCAGCATAAAAATCACTTTATTTTTACCGCATATTCCTTAGCAAAATGGTAAGAAACAAGCATCAATGAAACACACTATTTTCAAACTGAATTTTTTAACAAAGAACGATGTTTCGCATGGAATCAAGTACCAAAATCAACAAAGAAAAGATTTCTGGTGTCTAAAAATCTTATCAAAGCCTTTAAAAATAAGATATGTTTTCTAAATTAATTAAAAAAAAACACACTCACAGGTTCTATTGCGATGATAGGTACTTCTACCATATATATCGATCAAAAAACAGCAAATTTTGACCCGACCGTCTCCGACTTTTTTTTTGAAACTTGGTACTTATAATGGAATCTACACAAAATCACAATTTTCATTATCAGATTACCAATTGAAATTACGACATATATTTTCAAATGGCGTTTTCCAAACTTTTGATCTATCTTTCAAATCATCATAACTCAAAATCCAGATATCTGATCAAAATATGATGTTTAGCGAAGATGATGGGACATCAATGAACTATTTAAGAAAAATAACATTTTAAATGCATTGTTAAAAAATCTTTGGCAAATATTGGATCTAATAATAAAAACTTTTATATTTCAAAACACCCACACCTTCGATATTTTTTTTATATTTTTATTGAAAAACACCTTTAATTCAAGTTTTACTTTGATGACTTTGTTGTTTGACTAATTTAACAAAGTTTGATTTTTCAAAAGGGCGTATTCAAAATCATTGATCTATCTTCAAAAAAATTTTAACTCAAAACCCAGATGTGTGATAAAAATACGATGTTTAGCAAAGTTGTTGGAAAATCAATGAACTATTTAGGAAATGCAACATAAGTGCATAATTTTCACCAGGATCGGCGAAAGATATAGACTGATAGGATATTCGTTTATTTATTTGACTGCACCTTTTACCCCTTTGCGGTCGTTTGTCTGCTCTCAGCCACCACAGCAAGGAATTATACTGAATACTTTATTCAATCATGTAATAGTTTACATTTTTTTCTAAACGAAATTTAATGTCTAGGAAACTTTTTCACGAATATATACAGAGTTTCTATGAATGATAGGTAACAGTACTTGGTATAAAAAAATATTATTAACGTGGAAAGATAAGAGGATCTCTTTCGAGGGAAATTAATTCCGACCGCAAAGGGTTAATCTCTATGTAGGTTACATTTTCTGCGTAACTAAAAAGCAAAGGATGGGCTGGCAAAAAATGCCATCATCTCAAACGAAATTATGGCTAGAATTCCCCATCATCGGTTCAGTCGAAGAGGCGCACAATGAAACAGCATGGATAGTGAAACGGACGATGGCAACTTTTTTGTTTCACATAAACTACATATTATATCGCTTAACCAAACGTCAATATGTTGTAGAATTTGTTCGGCGATTCTCAATTTGGATGGCGGTCAACTGCCAGACATTGGCTTATATGGAGGCTGCCCTGATCGGGATTGCTAAACCAAGATTTCAAACAGACACAGAGTACAGCTGGGATTCGGAAGCGGGAAGCAGAAATACATTCTAATTCTCGGTCGGACCGTGAGATTAAAATCGAGAAGAGAGAAGGTAAACGATATCGGAATATGATGATATTTGAATAAATAATTTATGAGGAGTGTTTTCCGAACGTCTGCTCTGAAAATTGAGCCAGGGAAAGTGCTATTCGAGCAGTGGGCAGGAGCCCCAGCACGACAGAGCCCCTCTAGGAATTGAATATTATGCCAAATGTATTCAAATATCTGTATGTTTATTTATGGCTGGATTCCGACATCCATGAGAAGGCTTTTGGTTTTCGAGTTAGGCGAATGTGGAGTCGATGAGAAATGTTGCGGTACGTATTGTTGATATTTTGCGATTAACACGAGACGAAACACATTTATATAAATTATTATTTGGATATGTTCCTGGTATACTTCATGTGTTATATTTTATAAGAATCATTGCCTTGGATATTAAATATTCTGAAATCATATTAATTCTCATACATTTTTCTTATTTGAAATAAATGTATGAGAATTAAATATAGCTTTCACTCTCATACATTTAACACCAAAGGAATGGAAAAAAAAACATGAACAATAAAAAAATAGAAAGATTGTCGGTATTTATTAATTCAAGTTGTTTATCTTAATATCTACATTAGACGGCAGAGAAATCGACAAATAAGACGATTCGAAAATGCCATGATTCTATCCATATTTTTTTTTTATTTTTAACAAACAGTGTGAACAAAATACTGGTAAGCGAGTTGATTTGATAATTTAGGTTAATCTGCAAAAATATGTTGTCACCATGCACAAAAAAAAATTACGTAAATATCCACGTGTAGATCACTGAATCATGAACCATTTTCCGAGTATAGTCATATTGAAATACATATTGAAAATATTTTACAAATATAGTGAGGTTTTATGTTTTTATCGTAACTAAATTTATTAACTATCTGCTTAATGTGTTTTAGATTATTACATTTTGCACAATAGAGTCAGTACTTTTTTCGTCAGCTTGTTTCCATTACTGTTCAATCTTAACTTCGTTTCGGATCTATCAGAGTTTGTAATAATGTATGCATATACAGGGCGGATTCAATCATGTACAGTCTCCATATTCTGTTTACTGTATATAATTAAATCCTGCATATAATCGGACCATGAACAATGTTTTTATTGCTTTATATACATATTGCGTTGAGGAATAAGTACATAGCGTTATTATATTTCTTTTATTTTACAACGATTTGTTTGCTGTTTGGCAAAGGGTATGTATTCATTTCATAGAACTCTTTCTGCTCTTAAAACAATGTTATGTATTTTTGAGTTATTAATTTTTTTGTTAGTTTGAGGAATGGAAATGGAATACCCAGGAAGCAAAAGCCGACATTTTCGACACCTGCTCTTCTTTGTTTTTCATCGAGGTCAAAAGGCTGCCGAAGCAGCCCGGGACATTTGCGACGTGTACGGAGAAGGTCTACAGCACGGAAGTGGTTTACATAGTTCAAAAATGGTGACTTTGACTTCGATGATACGCCCCTTCTGAATTCGATAAAAATCGTCTCAAATAACTTTTAAAAGAAAATTAACTGTGGCGAATATACAGTTGATTAACTTGATATAATTATTGTTTTTTGTTTGAATGAAAGCTACGCTGCGAATTTATTCACCAATCCAATTTTTGTTTGTTTCTGAAACATAAAAGAGGAATTAATCTTTGATTCATCCCCTTAAAGTAAAAAAATACCTTTCTAACATAAAAAATCCGAGTTCACATACACATATGACCGAATTCCAAGAATGACAGAGTTATTGAGCTTTTCTCGGTTTCGGGCTCTGTTTGGATCTACTTCAACAAGTACTCTAGGTAGTACAAAATAGGGTTGCGATACTTCTAAATTAGTGGATTTAAATAACACTTTGGAAGCAGAACATTTTTAAGTTAGTGTTTTTTAAAGATGCTATTATTAATGTTATCCCAAAAAAGCATAATTAGTTTGATTGTTTCATCAACCAAATAAAATTTCTCTAACCACTCTACAATTTGTTCTTTGACAACCAATTTCTATCTTTCTTAATTTCGCTGAAAGCTCATTTTAAACAATTCCTGGTGACTTTTTTTCTAAATCTTCAAAAATTACGATTTTTACTGCACTGTACTCCACTTTTGTAGCCAATTAACTTTCACCTTAACGTTGAAATATTTTTTTTCTTGAAATAAGCCACATTTCAAACTTTTTATTCCAAACTGTATATAATAGAGTCTTCAGTTTTCCCTATTTTATGTAAAACTAGCTGACCCGGCAAACTTCGTCCCGCTCAAAATTGTTTTTTTTGTTATCAATTCCTTCAAAAATTCACGTTTTCTTACTAAGCGCAAGTTCATGAGTTCAATCGCAGAACTGTTCATTGATTGATCTTCTAATCGACCCCGTTGAATTTACCTTTTACTAAAAAATTCCTAGTACTTCTACCAAAACTCATTATTATAATATCAGATTATTTTCAGACACAATTCTCGTCCAAGATTTTTCAACCACTTGTAAATAACATGTTTCTCCGTTACGTGGAATGAATGTTTGATACAGAAAATATGATAGAATAACTTTATTTCTTTATTTCGTCAAACTATAGTAGACAACAAATTACATACATGACATTACAATTACAATATACTTAATGAATAATTTATAGCTATATTTATGAAAATCAATTATAAGAGGTATCATGTCTTTAGTACGAGGGTCACTATTTATATTTCGGGAATAGGAACAAAAACAAATAGTTAAGCTGCGAATATATTTTTATTGTTTTTCAAAGCACTCGTCACGATGATCGATACACTTTTGCGCTTAAACCAATTTTCAAAGCATTTATTCCAATCGACACGAGCCTTTTTTTTTTTGAGCGATTGTCAAATTATGTGGGATCCAACGTGAACATAATTTTCGCACAACTAAGTGTACATGTAAAATCACATATATGCTGGTGGGACTAATGCTTAGGAATGCCTCAATCTCACAATAGGTTACATGACGATCTTGCTTAATCATTTCGTGCACAGCATCGATGTTTTCTGGCACTACAGTCGATTTTGGACGACCTTCACGAAACTCGTCAGACAGCGAACTACGACCACGATTGAATTCACTATACCAGCGATACACAGTGGTTTTTGATGGAGCTTCATCGCCAAAAGTCAAATTAAGTTGATTGACGCACTCTTGTTGTGATAATCCACGTCGAAAGTCGTAAAAAATCATCGCACGAAAATGTTCACGATTCAGTTCCATTTTTTTGCCGAGACCAAACTTTCAACTAAATATAAAATAAACAAATAGGGTCCGTATGACAAAATGTTCTGAGTACGTATATCGTCAAAAATGTCAAACTAAACGATGGAACCGTCAGATGGACTCACATGACATCAGTGTTGCCAATTCCCGAAATATAAATAGTGACCCTCGTATTAATAATAAATTACGAACTGCAACGCAGCAAACATATATGACAAAACTGTAATTCACGAATACAATGATCTTTCAGTCAATGAATTTTTCAATAATTTCTTCGTCATTGTCACATCAATTACATTACTGTACTTATTGTACGTTCTCACCATTCTATTAAGTGGACCATTCATAGCATAAAAAGTTCGAAATGAAGTTGGTTTGAACAAATTCCGTACTCGCAAGGCTCGTGTTGGTGCATAAAAATTTAGAATTTCAAGTAAGTTTTCAGAGCTAATCCTGTGTGAAACTAAGTCAATTAAACATGAAATTGTGGCATTTTCTCTGCGTTTCTCAAGTGTTTCAATATTTATTAACATACAACGAGATTCATATGGGGGAAGGGGAGATGTTGTCCAGCCTAGCTTTCTCAGGGCAAAAAATAAAACTTGTTTTTGTACTGATTCTATTCGATTGGAGTGCAGTTCTTGATAGGGTGCACATACAACACTGCACTATTCTAAAATAGATCTTATAAAACTTATATACAATGTTTTTATTGTGTATGGATCACTGAAATTGTAACTAAATCTTTTTATGAAACCGAGCATACAATTTGCTTTATTGATCATTGTATTGTAATGTTCGCCAAAAGTAAGTTTCGAATCAATAATTATACCTAAATCTCTAATTTTGACCGCATCTCTCTACAGTTTCAAATCCTAGATAACATATGAAGTCATAAATTTCATGTTTTCAAGTATACGATATAATATTACATTTTTTCACATTAATATCTAAAAGACTTTTCACGCACCATTCGAAGAAAACATCTACTTCTTGTTGGAAAATCACAAGGTCGCTACATTTGGTTACTTCCATGTACAATTTCATATCATCAGCATATATTAGAATGTTGAAGTTAGTTAATACTAGTGACACATCATTTACGAATAGGATGAAAAGTAAAGGGCCTAAGTGAGAACCTTGTGGAATTCCGGATGTGACATTCACTGGATTAGAGATTTTTTCCTCTAAAGCGAACAAACTGTGTTCTATTGGTGAGATAAGATTCTACCCACTTCAATAAATTTCCAGTTACTCCCATACGTTGGAGCTTGAAAATAAGCATTGGAATATCTACTCTGTCGAAAGTCTTGCTGAAGTCTGTATAAAGAGTCTCGACAACGTTGCCTCTATCCATTACCGCAAGAGAATAGGATACAAATTCTAACAGATTTGTGGCAGTGGATCTTCCTTTATAAAAACCATGTTAATTCGGTGAAATATAATGTTTTAACTGATTGAACATTTTAGTATTGACAATAGATTCAAATAATTTGGGAATACAAGATAATATGGCGATGCCACGATAGTTATTTATGTCAGAACGGTTACCCTATTTGAATATAAAATATTGCCAATTTTAGCGATAAATTGAAAAGCAAGGACAAAGGATGAACGAAAGCCGATGCCAAGTTTTTCAACAACATTGGAGGGATACCATCCGGCCCGGGACCTTTAGATGAATCTAGACCCTCCAGCGCGATAAGAAGTTCATTAGCGGTAATATTATTAATTGAGACCGAGTTTGCACACTCGGGTAAAAACGAAAAATAATCGTAATCTCGAACCACGTTATTTGTTGTGTAGTTGCCTTGGAAAAAACGGGCGAATTGATTACTAATATCACTATCATTTGATCCAACGTATTCTCCAAATTTCACACTTGATGGAAAATTATTAGATTTCATCTTATCGCTGGCAAAATTAAAAAATTTCTTAGGATCGGATTTAATATTATTTTCTATCCTTTTAATATACCTTTCATATTCTAGTGATATTTTCGCATCAAGGTTTTTACAAATATCTTTGTATATGATTAAATTATCCAAAGTTTCGCTGGCTTTGTATCTTTTATGAGATTTTTGTTTTTTTTTGTTTTTGAGATTTTTAATATCACGAGTGAACCACACAGGTGTTTTTGAATTTGTATTAAGCTTTTTCTTTCTTGTTGGAACATGTTCGCTTATGATTATATACAGATTATCATCAAAAATTTCAACAGCTTTGTGTATGTTCCTTTCATCTTTAAGTAGAAATGACCAATTTATATCATTAAGCTTACAATTAATTTGCTCGTAGTCTGCCTTTTTGAAATCAAAATTTATCTCAAAATCGCAATCGGCGGGGCTTGTACTTGTGCCATCGATAAATAAAGAGTATTCTATAGCGATATAGAATTTTTCATTTTTTCCAAAGAGGACATTCAGCTTTCGAAAGCTTTCGAATCTTCTGTGCAATTAGTAAACAACAAGTATAGGAAACAATTTAGTTCATTTGAAATAGGATTGATTTGACGAAGACCTAGTTGGCTTGTTTTATCGAAAATAAGTTGCAATGTCTCATTCTCGCCTACAATCGGGAGTAAGATTGATTCGTTCTCCTTGTCTACAATGAAATCAATTGTATTTTTATTGAAGTCCCCGTAAATATGGATTTTAATATTAGGGTCGAGTTCATCAATAAATGACTCTGCAATATTTAAAAATTACTCATAAGAATGTTTTTTGGCAAAATTAGGAGGGAAATAGATAGATACAAAAACATGTGTTTAGCCATTAATACATACTTTAACCCATACATCATCAAATTCTTTATGCTGTTCACTAGGAATACGAACTGCATTTAACAAGGCATTTACAGCAATGAGTACACCACCCCCCGATTTTTTATCACACAATGACAAATCCCGATCACACCTAAACACTTTGCTACCAAATAATTCTTCACTTTTCACTGTGTCGTTCCAACTGGTTTCAGTGACCAGTATTACATTGTACAGGCAAGCATTTCGCCACACTACGTATTCTATTGAAATTTTGACAATAAATAATTATTTCAAGTAAACCAGTATGAACTAAATCTTCATCCGAAGAATGCGTCAGTGGTGGTGAAAACTCGAGCAACCGTTATTGGTCGTACAGCAGCATGACATGCACCTGTTAGACGATGAATGTAGCTGCGTTGTGTGTGGATGGTCCACAGGATATGGGTTAAGCACCTCTCCTCTTTGGAAGATGATCATTCGTGGATTCGTTTGAAATTGTATTGGTCGATAGCTAGCCGGTAGCCCAGATAATTGATACTTCGCTGCCGCCAGAAGCTCTCTGTCCGTTGGATGTTGGATTTTTCTGTGTTGACCGCTAGCCATGTTTCCAAGTATACCTATTTTATTGATAGTGTTTCTGCTATTGATGGGGTTGTTTCGATTGTTATTCCCAGTCTTCCATGTTTCACAAAAAACACTGCGTCTGGAATAAACATATCCACGCTGCTGTTCACAGTTTTGTGTTTGAGTACAAACATGATTTTTTCGTACCTATGTTAGAAAATGTGACATGTTTGTATTCGTGGTATGTTTGGACATACGATGTTTAATCCCAATGTTTCACATGGTGTTCGAACATGGTGTACATTTTCTCTTGCATTTTCACCTCAAGCACCGGCAGTGCGTAGAGTAGAAGAAGCGAATCGGACACCACACCACCACCACTCAACGCGTGGTGTGTTGGTATGTTGACATGGAAAAAATGCTTTCCTTTCATTACAATGGATGCTTCGTCTAAAATATTGGGCAAATAAAATAAACCTCTTTTTCTGTTCTGAACAAAATAAACATCGATTGATATGAGAGTTTTTCACATTTGATATCATTATTTAGTGCACGCATCAATTTATATATTGAATTCATGTAACATTCGCTATTATTAGCTATTTGAACAAGTACTAAAATTGAATTATTCAGCAGTGACATATTAGGCGTGACGCTAACCACTCGACCACGGGAGCAACAATTTTGGCTGGATCTTTGAATACAAATGGCCAATACTGCTTGTTCGCGACGATCGCGACCCGAGCTATAAAACGAGCGTAGAAGAGGAGAAGAAAGGATGATGCAATCGCATGCACACATAGCATATGTAGTGTAGTGTAAGTGTAGCTTTTAGTTTTTTCCTTCATTCAGTTTGTGATAACATCGAGAAATTAATGGTGTGTTTTAGCCGCTGAAATTTCTCTGCTAGTTCTGCTGTGTGCCGCTGAAGGTTGCATCTAAAACTAATTTTTGGGTATTTATTTTTTTGGTCAGCATTTGTACGACGTCGCCCGCTATGCAGTCGGCTCCCCAGACTTTAATTGCCAACATGCACGCAAAAAAAAATAGAAAGCTTCTTTCTATTCAGTGAATGTTTTCTTTGAACAAAACCAAGGATTATTTAATCAGACTTGCAAAATGTGCATGAACGATCTATTAACTTTTACTTAGTCGCGGCATTACATACACACACTCTTTACAGATACACGGGCCGAAGGTTGTGCAGTCCACTGACGATTCAACAAGAGCCAAAGGTTGTACCGCCCATGACAACTCTACACGAGCTGATGATTGCGCCGGCTAGTGATCATTCTATCCTGGATTCCTCGAGTCGAAAAAGACGCACCACGCTAGATATGGGGTGCAGACTAGGGGGTCGTTGCTGATTAACGGTCAGCTGCATCCCAATAGGAAGTATGCCATGTCGGACACACGTACAGAGCACTGAAGACTGCAACATCCCAATTATGAGAACACTTGTAACACTAACCTCGAGCCAACCGCGAGTAATCGGTTACATATTACTAATATAGTTGTAAGCAAACATTTCAAAATATTGAACCTCCCGGCCCCGTTAGGCTGACGCCATATGAGCCTTAATAAAAATATATATTTTGGTGCATGAACTTATAGCCTTTTAGTTCGTGCAATTTTTGAAATGCGAACTAAATTTTAAGTTCGTTTCTGTGAAAAAGTATTCTACGGAGAAATGTTTTGGGATGAATAATTTATTTCCGTATATGAAAAGAAACGAAACGAAAGCAATGAATACTGCGACATCGGGTGATATGTTTGTACATGATGTTCTTGAATTATAAACATCGTGTTTGTTTTCAAATGTTTATGTTTGTGTATCATTGTTCGTGTTTGGGATAGACATTCACTACTAGCGAAAATCATGTTCGAATTCAAACAAGAACATGGAATTTTCACATCGGGTGGACATGTGTAAGTGTTTTTCGGAAGACTGGTTATTCCTTTGGTTATCATTATGATAGCTGTTATATCGATTGCGGCTATAACTGCGGTCAAAACTGTAATGGTTGCGAACATTATTATGATGATTGACATTGTGGTTATTGTTGTTGTTGTTATATCCGCGATATCTAGTTCGTTGCCTTCGCTTCCTTGCCTTTTTTGCTTGCTTTTGTTGCTGCAAACGACGCGTTATGTGTGCATCGTATTCAGACCAGTCTGCTTTCCATACTTTTTTGCTGCCTAGTAGACGCCACCCGGAATTATTAAGCTCCGTATGCAAACTTGGGCGCATACCCGATGGCCTACTAACACTCTGTTCATGGGAATTAGGGCACAAATTTCATGATGAAGGCAAAGATGTAGCATTCTGTATTATGGCAATGTTTGCTGACAGCGACTTAAGTTCGTCCATAATATCCAGTTCCAGTACGGGGTTTGAGGTCATCGTACTGCTAGTAGCAATTTCGAGCGACAGCTGATTGATTTGATTGATTGAACTATTCATCAAACGTATTTCATTGGCCATATCAGATATAGTTGGTTGTAATGGGTGTTAAACAAAAAATGAGAATTTTTTCAATCACATATAAAAAAAAAATATTTTTTTTTTCATCGATTTCAGTATTTTTTTATTAATAACATAATGTATTTTCTTCAAAAAAATGTCAGTGAATGTTTGAGTCAGGGCCGTGGTCTGCTGTTCGACGCAACTTTGTCGCGATGATCACAAGAACGTTGTACGGCACTTACTTCCATACAATTCCGGATTCTTGTAGTCAGTTGCTTCGTGTCCTTGGCCCTCCAATTGTTTTTATACACTAGGGCACTGAGTGAGCCAAAGAAATCTTCTATTGGGCGGCACTGGGGCAAGTTTGTTGGGTTACGATCTTTCGGCACGAACGGTATCTTTTTCTACTCAAGATACGCCAGCGTCTTCTTGGCGTAATGGGAAGACGCCTTGTCCGGCCAGAAGACGTACTTCCCATCCGCGTGATGCTCGTTCAGGAACGGCAGAAGGAATTTATCGAGGCACTCTTCTCGATAGATTTGATGGTTGATTGCCAGACCGCTCGGCTTAAAACAAGGCTTTGAAATGTCCCGGTCGGAAATGGCGATGTACAACATAACCTTTTTTCAAACTTGTGCTTGAACTTGTATTTCACTTCAGGCGGTGTGGATGACTTGTCGCTGGAGTAGTAATTATCATTTCCTGGAATATGCGTTATGGACAGCGGAAAATAGCTTTCGTCGTCCAGAACGAAAGACGTCCCGCGGTATTTTTTGGACATCCACCGACACTGTGATTTAACCGTCTCAATCTGCTCCTCCGTGTACTCCGGCGACCTCGTCTTCTTCCTGCAGACGATTCCTTCCATCTTGAAGGTCCGATGGATCAATACGTGGGAGCAGCCATATTTCCGACCGGCGTCACGCAGGCTGGTTGCGTCCTTGTTGTCAAACAGCTTCTTTAACGATGTCTTCCTCTGCTTCGTCATTATCGTCACCGGACGACCACTTCCGACCTTCCGGTCTACGTTCAGGGAACCTAGGATACGATATACCGTACTGGCCGGTACATTTTCTTCCTTAAAATGTGCCACCGTGAACTTTTTTCCTTGCTGGAAATGCGTTTCGTAGAACCGTACAATGCGTTCGCGGAGCACGTGCTGTTTCGACGCCATCTTTGCTTTGACTAAATTCAAACTAGCAAAACCAAACACATCTACTGTTTCTAAGGAGCCCAGAGAGTAATTTTCTTGGAGAAAGAAAATTTTACGCTCTTTATTTGAGTTACTGAAAGGTATTGAAAAAATTCTCATTTTTTATTTAACACCCGTTAGTGATGTAGATAAGTTGTGGCTGCCTGTTGCCAGCATAGCAGTATCCAGTAACGATGTTATATGGTTCTTTATGGTAGCAATGTTGTCATCAGAACCGATGCTTCTGTTCGCCTTCAGCCCATTTTTAATTTCCAATAGCAGAATCTCAATGCGATCAATCCCCTCGTGCAGAATATCCATGTTGTTTTGCTGAGCTGCGCGATGAATTACTTCTGTGTTCTGGTTAATTATTCCAGCCAATTGCGTTTGCTGATTTTCCAACGATTTCATTTCGAAGTTAAGTGTCACAAGAGATTGACACGAACTACAGCAAGGAAGTACATATGATTGTACGTCAATTTTCCTCTCCTTCTTCCTGAGAGAGCCTCGTTGGACAGGAACTCCCACGCAGGCAGCATGAAATGTGCGTGTGCAACCGACGAATTAAAAACACGTCCGAACCGATTGACGACTGTGGATAATGATAAATAAAGACAGACGCTCTCCCCTTCTCCCCCTTAGAGAGGGGAGTGGAGTGTCTATTCACCATAGGAACGTTTCGTGCCTCCAAAATGCTCTAATGCCAAATTTGACTCGAGTTATGTAGAAATTTGATTTTTATTTGTATGACAGCCCACCCTAAGAGAAGGGGGAAGAGTGTCTAACCACCATGAAAACATTTATTACGCCCTAAAACCTCCATATACCTAATTTGGTTTCGTTTGCTTGATTAATTCTCGAGTAATGCAGAAATTTGTGTTTCATATGTATGGCAGACCCCCCCCCCTCCTTGGAAAGGGGGGTGGAGTGTCTTACCAGCATAGAAATATTTATTTCACCCTAAAACTACCGTATGCCAAATTTGGTTGCATTTGCGTGATTAATTCGAGAGTAACGTAAAAATTTGAGTTTCATTTGTGTGGCAGACCCCCCCCTCCTAGAGAAAGGGGGGAGTATCTAACCACAGTAAAACATTTGTTGCACCTAAAACCTTCACATACCAGATTTGGTTCCATTTGCTTGATTAATTCTCGAGTAATGCAGAAATTTGTGTTTCATTTGTATGGCAGCCCCCCTTCAGAGAGGGGGAGGAGTATCTAACCACCGTAAAAACATTGAATGCACCCTAAAACCTCCACATGCTAAATTTGGTTTCATTTGCTTGATTAATACTCGAGTAATGCAGAAATTTGTGTTTCATTTGTATGGCAGCCCCCCTTCAGAGAGAGGGGTGGAGTGTCTAACCATCATAGAAACATTTATTGCTCTCTAAAACCTCCACATGCCAATTTGGTTGCATTTGCGTAATTAATTCGCGAGTAACGTAGAAATTTGTGTTTCATTTGTATAGCAGCCCCCCTTAAAGAGGAGGGAGGGGTCTCAAGCTATCATGAAAACCTTCCACGGCCCCAAAAACCCCTACATGCCAATTTTCATGTCGATCGGTTCAGTAGTTTCCGAGTCCATAAGAATCAGACAGACAGACGGACAGTAATCCATGTTTATATATACTGATGAATTAGAAAAATACTTAGGTAGCATCCGAAATCGGAGGTGGTTAGCTTCGGAAGTAATTCTATTTCTCAAGCATTGGAATTGGTAAAAAATCATTTTAGATAAATGAAATTTTCTTAAATTAAAACGGTTGTACAGGATCCAGTCTTCTTCCAGTTATTTTAAGAGCAATTTTCCAGTTTTATGGAAAATATTATTGGCAACTCTGGCCACGGGATCACATGTGATATGCATGGGATGTTGATTTTCAACACGCGGTACCGAGTCCATCTGGAACGTCCACCTTTTTTCACCTCAATGGTCTCGTGTCCACGACTCTAGTGCACCTTCGAGAACATTATTTTTACTCTTACTCCTGTACCTTAATAAAATATTCTTTATCCGTCCTTCAGGTAGATTCCAGACAAGAGCTAATCGTATGTTGTTCGAAATTACAACATGTGTACTATGACACTATGTTTTCAGCATCGTCGCGTGGTTTTGGAGGAAATTTAAAAAATATAATCAATCAGCCTTTAACAGGGCATATAAAACAACCCTTAACAAAATCGAGTAGAAAAGAAAACAAATGTGTATGAAGAGGAATGAGAACTGAAGAGAATAAAATTGAAAAAATTGTGCAAATTAAATCATACCAGATTCGAATCCAATTATTGCGATTCCCAGCAAACGTAACCTGGATGAAATACAAGATGTGCTCAAGCCAGGCAAAGAAAAGAAACTTCACTTACATTAATCTTATTTTTATTTCGCTTCTGGGAAAGTGCATCCTTGAGTGCTTGTGCTCTGTGCATCAATGGATCTCGAGTTTGGAGACAACTGCACGGTTCAGTAGCACCTACCCGCTGCTCCTGATGGCAGGTTCTGGCATTAAAAAATAAATCTGATGCAAGCAGCTCGAAAAGGCAGCTTATGCATAAACGAAATGCTTTTAATAGATGCAAAATACTGCTTGAAGTGGGAGGGACTCGATTTGCATATAGAACTGAAAGAGATGGAGAAAACGCATACAGAAAAACAGCCCATTTTTTATGTTAATTTGTTCAGAGCTCCTGTGATTTCCATGCGAACAACATGTGCGTCATGAGCGCCACGTATTTTAGTTCCATTATTGTTAATAGAAGGAAAATTGCATTTGCATATATTCTCTTAGTTTCATTGCGCCGACAAAAATGCCAGAAATCCTCAAGGGGAAAAAATAGTGACATTGCTGCATTTGTATAGGTAGCGAATAGTAATGATCCTTGTAATGTTTAGGTTATCAACATGTACTACAAAATACTCAAAAACCGCATTTTAAAACATCATTTGCAAAACTTTGAAATGTTTTTTTTTTATTATATACAGATAAATAGCATGATTTAGAGATAAATGGCACGATCTGCAAAATAACGATAAAGGCATTATCCGCAAATTCCGCACCGTTTTCCGGAAACGGTCTAAAACACGAGAAAATTTAATTGCAGTCTATAGTAGTAGACTGTTATTCACTCTATAAGGAAGATTGTTTGACTGATGAACGATGTTTGAATCTGAGTAACTTTATATGCATATACAGAGCTGTCTTGAAGATTCCTAACTTCAGGTACAATCTAGGCATAGTGTAAACAAGTTATTTTTTTCTGTACTTATATCGTTCGGTTGAATTTGAGGTTGATTTGTGTTGTTGGAATTTCAATTCTACATTCAAAACTGAAACTGCTATACATATATTTTTACCATAATGTATTTAGAAATTATACGCAAATTCAGAAAATTTCATAATTTCATGATAAAATTCATAACACGACAAACATATTTTTTTATTTAATTCGTTTATTTTTACAGGCTCAGTTACATAAGTTTAAAGGAGCCGAATTCTTAATTATATTTTTATGACTATACATAGACATTTTATTAAATCTAAGGTTAGTAAGGTAAAAAGCCGATTACTCGCGGTCTACTCGAGTATAGAAGGGTGACATAATTTTTTTTTCAGGAAAAGGATGGAATATAAGGATAGTAACAATGTTGATAATCACACTCAATTTTTAAATCTTCATAACACTTTGACCGGCCCGTCACCCAGATCTGGTGGCAATTTTATTAAACGGAATATGAGAAAATAGGCACTTAAATGTGAATATGGTATGTAGAATAAACAAAAAATCAAAAACGTAGAAATATAGTTTTTATTCTATACTTTTAAACGATTTTATTTAGCATGATCTATTGTAAGTATGTTTTTATGTTTATCTGTAGGGTTGTCCCACATCAATAGAAATTAGACCCCCTTCCTGTTGACCGATTGGTCTGAAATTTGGAACACGCCTTTATCTCTGCTGTCGTTAAAAAATGCGTATTCCATGATCTTGAAAATTCAAGATGGCGGCTGCTGCAAAATGGCGGACTACACATTTTATCAAAACCCTATCAATATGGATATCAAATGAAAAGACCTGACCTAGCAGGTCTCGACCGCAAGAAACTCGACCGAATCGCTTTGGGCGACGAAAGTGTTAAATCTGTTTATACCAAGAGGACCAATTACTCACAGTGGAAGAAAAGGAGGGTAAGAGACAATCGAGAATGGCTGCATTCAAAGGAAATTAATGATTATTTGTTTTAAATCACATCAGGATTCATAATTTGTGGCTAAAAATGATTGTTGGCATAAAAAAATTCGAAAGTTAGAAAATGCATAAAAATTCGATGTTTGTCAAAAATGGTTTTACCGTCTTGGGCTCTTTTTTTCAAATTTTCTACATAACTTCTATTTTATATGAAAAAATAAAAAAAAATGAAAAACACGTATTTTAGATGTTGAAAATTATTTTTTTTGTAAATTTTTGTAAAGAGTACTATTTTTTCTCAGTGCATATTTTTTTCACGTTCACGTCACGATTTTTCGAGCTCCGAAAAAAATAAAACAGAGAATACTTTTATTATTTTTATTATTATTATCATGGCGCACACGATTCCTGCCCTACTGGTTATTTGAAACAACAAAATCGAACGGATTCTGAATCAGTAAAGATGTCGCTATCGCATGAACCTCGGACATGTCAAAAACATGTTTTTTTTGAAGAAGAAAATGCTGTTTAGATCTTTTTTTATGTTTGCCGATTTTTCAAAAGATATATAAAGATATATAAAGATATATTGAAAATATGATTTTTAATTGGTTCATGCGATAGAGAGATGCAAACAGATTATATTCATATAACTTCGACAAAAACTCAAGGAAAATACTAACGGAAAGCGATTATATATGGTTCGAGCATAGATAACGTTTCCGCACGAACAGCTCCATGTATCTATGAACAATGAAAACATCAGGTATTATAGATAAATAAGTTAATGGTCGTATCTAGAATGACGACCAAACATTTAGCATTTTTGGAAAGTTAAATTTACGTTTTGCTGAAACGACTTAGTAAATTGATCATTTGTGAGGCCTAAACAGCGTTGGATAAACCATTCTGCGTCTCGGACATTTCAAGATTAACTCTGTGATTGTCGACCTATAGTAATCCAGAACAACAATTAGTGAGCCATGCTGAAAATTACTCATTACAAAATTATTGAAGAATTTAGTAGCAGTTGGGTGTCTCGCTGTTGAAAAATTAGCAGAAAGTTTTAAGTTAATGTTCATTTCATTTAAATTGAGTATTTATTTTGCCTACAGAATAAATGTACAAAATAGAGTCGCGATACTTCTAAATTAGTGGATTCAAATAACATTTTGAAAGCAAAACATTTTTGAGTTAGTGTTTTTTAAAGATGTTATTATTAATGTTATCCCAAAAAAGCATAACTAGCTTGATTGTTTCATCAACCAAATAAAATTTCTCTAACTACTCTACAATTTGTTCTTTGACACCCAATTTCTATCTTTCTTAATTTCGCTGAAATCTCATTTTAAACAATTCCTGGTGACTTTTTTTTTTTTCAAAATCTTCAAAAATAACGATTTTTACTCTACTGTACTCCACTTTTGTAGCCAATCAACTTTCACCTTAACGTTGAAATATTTTTTTTCTTGAAATAAGCCATATTTGAAACTTTTTATTCCAAACTGTATATGATAGAGTCTTCAGTTTTCTCTATTTTATGTAAAATGAATTAGAAAAATACTTAGGCAGCATCCGAAATCGGAGGTGGTTAGCTTCGGAAGTAATTCTATTTCTCAAGCATTGGAATTGGTAAAAAATCATTTTAGATAAATGTTTAACGCTTGCTTCTTCATAATAGAAACAGCATTTGAATAAGTGACTGGTAAGATATTAGTAAATAAACGAATTTCAGAAATGTTTTGCCAAGGGGATTCATTCCGAGATTCAAGATTTCTAAGTTTTTGACATAAACATAAATATAGGCGAGAGACATACATGTGATATACATGTACATCACATATATGCTCTCCAACATTTTTCAATCCGCTGTTAATAATCTGTTCAACGCAATCAAACAGATGGGGTGGCGAGTTAGAAAAGGGGAAGATTAATCAATCAAAGCTGTCGGACTGCAACCCTCACCAGATATTGATTAAAGCAGCATAAATGAACAACATGGGTGATGTTTGCAAACGACGTTACTTGCCTTCTGTTGGCTTACGACACAAAGCTCTATGTGTGTATGATAAATAACATCTCACTTTGACCTCCCGAACAGGAATCACTAAAGTGGAGTTGCTTGATATATGCAAAAAAAATCAATCGATTAAAACTGTCCAACTGAGCGTTTTGGGGTTATCTATAAACTTAATACTATGTGTATGTCGATTCTTATTGTCAATTCTAGCTCTGCACAAAAGAGAAATGAGAAATATAATCGAGTTTGAAAAAGTACTACCAGTTCCAATTTAACTTTCTGTCGGTTCGTTGCGTCTTATTTCGGAATAGTTTTCGCTGAATGGAATGAAAAAATCGTTTCAATCTTGTTCCTCGAGGGGGTTCGATCTTACATATGAATACCGAAGTACAGAGATTCGTTCTTCGAAATTAACAGACGTACTTTTATAATGTTGGATGTGTGAATGTGATTTAAACTTTTTCTTGAGTGTTGGAAATCAAATGAAAAATGTATTTAAAGTGTACTATATTTTGGGATATATGCAAGCCACTCCATATCTCAATTCATGTGGCATTCGAAGCCGAACATTTATGGTACCGAGAAAATTCTTCGCATTTGTAGGCTTAATGATGGGTAATGTCATATTAGGTGTGCAATTGAATTCTCAATTTTTAACTGAAAATACAATTATGAAAAAACGGTTAAAAAAGATTGTGTCTGGACGATACGGTCCTTAACAGCCGTCGATGGGTGTGAAAATGGGTCAAAAAGGTAGTTTTCGAACTTTTTGTTGAATAATTATCGTAAATTAGAGTAAAACACAACTCTGATTACGTAGAAATGTTCTTTAATGATGAACACTCGTAAGTGTTCAAAGAATTGTTGAATAATAATAATTTTTCACTGAACTACGAATCAATTAAAGTTGACCCAATCTCACCCCTTAGAGGGGGAGACAATGGGTCAAAGTAATGAATAATACTTTCTATTAAAAAATGTGTTTATAAATCAATTTCTCAATAATTTCAGGATAAGTTAACAACATGTAAGTGTCTTGAATGATTATTTGGATTACGAAAATAGTGTCAATCCACCTAGAAGTGCGATGGAAATGTTTATATACAGCCCTTCCATGTCAAACCGATATAGTGGTTCTCAGATTTTCGTGAAAAGTGTAGTATCTTTATCGCAAAACATTAGACCCATTTTTTATCATTAGGATGATCATTTCGATTTTAGGGTTGCCAAAAAATCATCTTTATCCCTTTTTTCCAAAAATACCTTTTTTTTTTAAATTCATACTTAATTCAACTTGCAGCTTGAAAACTTCCGCAAATACATAAATGCTCTTCAAAGCACATTCAAACAAAATCCATCTTCTTTCTGGAGTTTCGAACGGAACCGGAAGAACTTGACGCGGATACCGGACAAAATCGTTTATCAATCCAGCAACTCCGACTCACCACTTCCTTCTGCCAATCTCTTTGTCGAATTTTTCCAAAACATGTATGAAAGCAATTCATCTCAACCAACCTGCCAGTATATTGACAGTCTGCCATCTTACAATCTCCGTTTCCCAGTACTTGCGTTTGATGAAGATGTGGTGCATAAAGCACTTAGTTCAGTAGATGCAACAAAAGGACCCGGTCCGGATCTTATTCCCCCGGTCTTCATCAAGAACTGTGCAGCGATGCTCGCCAGATCAGTTTCTATGGTTTACAACCAATCTCTGCGCGAGGGTATTTTTCCCGAGGCTTGGAAGCTTGCATCGATAACTCCAGTCCACAAGAAAGGCAGCTTTCACGATATCGAAAACTATCGCCCGATATCGATTTTAAAGTGCCTAGCAATAGTGCTCGAGAGTCTAGTTCGTGGTGCACTATGTCCGATGGTACAGCTTGTGATTTCAGAGTTCCAACACGGCTTCGTTAAAAAACGCGCAACCACCACGAACCTTATGGCATACACTCACATGCTAATCAACAAAATCGAGAATCGGCAACAAGTAGATGACGTCGATTTCTCCAAAGCTTTCGACAAAGTACCCCACGACCTTGCTATTCTGAAAATGGATCGACTTGGTTTACCATCCTGGATCATAAACCTGCTAACCTCATACTTATCATCCCGCATAGCTTTTGTCAAGGTCCACGGTACTAAATCCAACGAATTTACGATTCCATCTGGTGTGCCACAAGGAAGCATTTTTGGTCCTCTGATTTTTGTATTATTCGTTAACGATCTGTGCGAAAAGTTATGTTCGGAGAAAATTTTATATGCGGATGATTTGAAAATTTACCGAGTAATACAATCAAATTTAGACTGCTGCATACTGCAAGCTGACATTGAGCGATTAACGGTTTGGTGCCAGGAAAATGGAATGCATGTAAACGCTGAAAAATGCAAGGCCATCACATTTACGCGCTCTCGCTCCCCTATTGTACACGGATACATGTTGCATCTCTCGCCACTGCAGACAATCGAATCAAAGATCTGGGAGTTCTTCTTGACAGCAAGCTGCGTTTCCATGAGCACGTCTCGGTCACAATTTCAAGAGCAAATGCGATGGTTGGATTTTTGAGACGCAACACAGCTCATTTCGATGACGTCTACGCTCTGAAGTCGTTGTACTGTGCATTTGTTCGCCGCGTCTTGGAATACGCAGTACAAGTATGGGCCCCATATCACGCTGTACATATTCAGCGCATGGAACGTGTTCAGAAACGCTTCGTAAGGTATGCTCTACGTGGCCTGCCCTGGAATGATCCAACCAACCTACCACCCTTTGAACAGCGCTGTGCACTTATTGGAATGCAAACCCTGGAAAGCCGACGATTGGTGCTACAGAGACTTTTTATTTTCGATGTATTGACAGACAAAATTGACAGCAGCTATCTACTTCGAAACGTTAGCCTACACGCACCATCCCGACAGCTACGCCACCATCGAGTCCTGGCGATGCCTAATCACCGTACCATATATGGGCAAAATAATCCATTAGACGCTTGCTGCCGCGTCTTTAACGAGGTATCTGAACTGTTCGATTTTAATATTAGTAGGTTAATCTATAAGAATAGAATTAAGTCCCTATAAGCAGTCTGTACAACCATTAGGTCGAAGACATTAAATAGAGGGGGAGACAATGGGTCAAAGTAATGAATAATACTTTCTATTAAAAAATGTGTTTATAAATCAATTTCTCAATAATTTCAGGATAAGTTAACAACATGTAAGTGTCTTGAATGATTATTTGGATTACGAAAATAGTGTCAATCCACCTAGAAGTGCGATGGAAATGTTTATATACAGCCCTTCCATGTCAAACCGATATAGTGGTTCTCAGATTTTCGTGAAAAGTGTAGTATCTTTATCGCAAAACATTAGACCCATTTTTTATCATTAGGATGATCATTTCGATTTTAGGGTTGCCAAAAAATCATCTTTATCCCTTTTTTCCAAAAATACCTTTTTTTTTTTAATTCATAACTTTTAAACTATCGGGCCGATTCAGGTGATCGATATACCGAAGCCACATGTAATACCACATATGCATAAAAATTGGATTCTAGTCGCATAGATGTTGTCCAGTCGCATAGGAATATTGGATGAAAACTAAAAACATGTTAACTTTGTAAAATCACTCGAAAACGAAAAAAAACCTCTCTGATATTAGGATATGTTATGTGAAGTAACCTCATTGAAAGCTGAAAAAAAATATTAAAAATACGATGACCTTAGTTCCGAAACCATGTAAGCTATGAAAAACAATTACAATCAATAATTACGAAAACAAAATCTGGTTTTATTTCAAGTGTAATGTTTTTCAAACAAAACTAGCACATTGGCTTTGGTTTAATATGTCGATCATCTAAATCGGTCCAGTAGTTCAAAAGTTAAGAATTTAAAAAAAAAATTTTGGAAAAAATGAGAAAAATATATTTTTCGGATCACCATAAAATGGAATCGCCCACCCAGATGAAAATAAAAATAAAAATACGGGTCTAATATTTTACGAAGAGGAATAGAACTACCAATTTTCATGAAAATCTGACAATCACTAAATCGGTTTGGCATAGAATTCAATTTTGCACTTGACCCATTCTCACCCCCACTCAGTGTAAATAAGAGATTATTTCGAAAATATTGAAATTCGAATGGAAAAATCTCAAACTCATGGAATGGAAAGAACTCAAACTCAGCTCAACTCATCTGGCAAGACTTTAAAGAATAATTCTATCCAATGTTTGCAATTTTAGTAGTTCTGTATAATGCTGGTCATATGATTTTTCCTGAGATGTTATTTGATGGCTATTTACACATCAAACTTTGATGAGTTATTAAATAATAACTATTTGTACTACAGTTAAATATTATGCATTGGAAGTTGTGGAAATATGTTTCGTATTAAACGGCTCACAGCTTTCGAAAATATTTGTCAAGATATTACTAATAGTAACTTTCTCCATTTTTGACCCAATTTCACCCCCATCGATGGTACTAAAGTTTTTCTCATCGTTTAAGCAGAGTTCGGATAACGTTACTCTAAAAGTATTCGTCTTTTGTGTAGATTCACGAATCAAGTCATAGCTGGGGACTTCAAATCATGAGGATTCAATTTTTTTTTTGTTTTTGATTCATTCTCAAAGTGGATGGACTAGGGTGGTATACCCGAATATTGAAGCAAGCTGTTCTTGCGTATGACATGGATCCCCATCGAGTAATGCCTCAAATTCAATGTCTTCGACAATTTTTGGCCTTTTCTAGGGAATCTATAAATTGTCAGAGATATGGAATAAAGTGTTAGGAAAACGATACACAATATTTTGAATAGACTTGTTTCTTGATAATTTATAAGAATACAGCATCTATTTTCCTTTAAAAACACCGAATTTAGGTACTTCCAAGAATCAAAAATAAAATATGGTTTTTACATACCTCTATGATACTTTGCAACCTTAAACCACGTATTTGAATGTTGTTTTTTGACCGTATATCATGTACGCACCGCTTCCATTCTTGAATTATTTGTATGTGAGATGAATAAATCTGCCGATAGCCTGTGCATGTGAAGTAAAAGACATATCTTATACATACATTGTTCGCGACCAATGCGCGAAGTTTGAGCAAGTGATCCGAATTCCCAAATTTCAATGTCCATTCCTATCCTCATTCCTATTCAAATCACTCTCTCCCATCCAAAATGCAGTGTGTGTGGTGCATAACACAACTACAACAGTCGAACGCATATGAATTCCTGTGTTTTTTTTCCAAGTGATCTAATTTTCCTGTGCAAGCCACATCCGAACTAAGTACCTGAGCTACCATCATCCTGGTCTCCTTCAGCCGAAGGAACCGCCATCTTCCTCGATGGTGTGATCCACCATACATATATGAAGCTTCATTTTCGTCATTCTATTCCAAAACATATGGTTCACATTATACTAGGTAATTTCCTCGTAAATTTTACATGATGCAAATCAACATAACTTTAGTCCTAGTTGTTCATATAGCTCCTGTTACGATTTGTGTCAGTTCACGTTCAACCAGGATAGACTCTTGCATATTTTCATTTATCAATTGAAAATTGAAACATTACAATATATTTCTACTCCAACTCTCTAGTTTCATATAATTCAACAATAATAAAAATTTACTTTCGTCGCTACGATTATTATAACTTTTGGATACTTATAATTTGAAGAATGTTTAAATTACCACGAGATAAACTGCATGAGGCAGAATCACCATTCATGAAGACGCTTCATCAGGTGCAAAGGTGCGATCTTATCTGTCGATTTATTTAGCCAGGTATATATTAACTGATTAATTAACTTACACCAACAAGAGCCGGATTGCAAAATAATAATTTCATTCTTGGAACCGAAGAGAGTCACCGGCCACAGAAATGCTCTTATTGAGCTTTTGGCCTTTGCCCTTCGGTCCAATTTCATTGGCGGTCCTAATCCGGATTGTACGCGCCCGCATTAGACTAATAGAACTAACTCGCGTTTAGTAATTTGGTTCACATTTTCTTTCTTCAGCTTTAAGCCGTGGAAAAAAAATGTTGGCGTAAAACTCAATACATTTTGTCAATGAATACGAGCCCCTCTCTGCTTCGTATTCGATTCCATCCAGAAAAGTTGGATAACGCAGAGAAGATTTCACCACTTTGGGATACTTTCTGTTTCTTTCATCTGTGGGTTACCTCCCACCCTTCCGGAAGTCGTCTCGAAACCAATGGTGGGGGAAGCGAGTCATGCTCGAAAGCACGGGAAGCTTATTATCCATTCCAAAGCCTTTTCCTACAATTAGATAATTTTCAAAGTCGCTGTATTATTATTACGTGACTTGCTAATGCAATAAGAAAAAATATCTTAAATTTTTTCCTCATTTCGATTATGTCGCATTAGGAATTGAAGTAATTTGCCGCGTTGAAAGTGGTCGCAGTCATGGTGCTTGTAATAATATACAATAGCTGATGATTGTTGCAAGTTTGGAACAAACTTTTTCAAAAACGTATAATGTGTAACTTGCTTTTTATATAGTAAAATTGTTGCGTACAAATGGGTTATTATATTTTTTTCTTGTCACTCACTTAATATTAATTGATGAAATGTATTATTGATATATCTTTATGAAGCAAAAAATTAACATAACATGAATGTTATCTCAGGAGGTATTCTAGTGTAGAGACACGAATTTCGGACGTTTTTTCGAGCTCCGTAAAAATAAAACAAAGAGTATTTTCACGATCAATTATATCATTTTTTGTTCATCTATCTTTTAACAATAAAACGAAAATTAAACGGAGAAAAAATATTCATATCTTGAATGGTTACAAGCTGATGAAGTAAGGGGGTTTAAAAAAAGTTGTGCCATGGCGTACATGATTCCAGCCCCTTCTGATTATCCGAAACAAAAAATCAAACAGATTCTGATTCAGGAAAGATGCCGCTATCGCATGAACCTCGGTTACCGAATACAAAGCAGCAAGACAGAAAGAATCATCTGAATATGAAGACGGTCAAAGATCAACTGCAAAACTATCAAATGTAATGAAATAAAATAAGTCAAAAAAGGAAAAAGAAAAGTGTAAAACGTACCGAATTTCCTCTTTGTTGAGCTTTGTAAACACACAACTGAATGGAACAAACAAAAAACAGCATTTAGTGAAAAATGTGAAAATTAGTGTGAAATGTCTCGTTTACAACGAACCTAAACTTGAAAAACTTGTCGTCCATCTTCGACACGAAGAAAACGAAAAAGGAGATTTTTTGCCAAGAATGCAAAAGTATTCTCATGCTAAGTAGCTCGTAAATGAAGTCCTCAAAAATGTTGGCACTTAGCAAAGCGGACTACTCCATATACCGTAGTAGCAGAAGAGATACTTTCATCACGAATTTGCATAGGCCAGGGGCGAAAACTGCATACTCGAACAATGAAGATGAAAACTATGGTGACGCTGTTGACGCCCGGCAAGCGTTGAAAATGTGTGTTGCTGGAGGGCTGTGACTCTGGTGCGCTCTGACAGCCACCCAGGATATATAGGGGTAGTGGGGGCAAAGTGGTCACCTGCTTTTTTGGTAGTATTACTATTGACTATTGACACCGTATTGATAGGCACCTTATGTTGAAAGAATTTAATAAATTTTGAGTCACCCTGTACTTCAGTAGAGCTGTCGCATGTCGAAATATAAATAAAAACAGAAATTGCTCTCTCGATAGCCATTCGGCCATAGTTCTGTGCGCATGGTATATAAGGAATTTCTCGTGAAATTTAGTTTTTTTCAATCTGATATGTTGGACAAATCATCAGTTTGGACGACTGTTCACATATTCTAGGAGAGGTGAACATAAAATTTGTTCAATCTCAGCAAAGTGGTCATAGGTTCATAACGAATTACAATGTTATGTTTACTAAAGCTAATATACCTCATCAAATTCTGCTCTCGAAGTGGTTCCTTTTGTGGCTTTGACCTTGGAAAAATATGCCACTCCAACTAAATCAAGACTCATTATGCGTAACGTTATGTGTTTCTTATAACGTTTTTGTATGCATGAGAATATTTTAATTGAGACTCTAGGTGAATAGACCATTCTTATTTCATACATGTACCTACTATATCGAATATGATTTGAACAAATTAGGGCGAAAAAAACGCTTAAATCCACCCCATTTAGCTTGATATGTGCGAGTGACCACTTTACCTCCAAACAAAAAAAAGTTCTATTTTTCATCTTTTTTTCTAATGATGAAAAATGTACTACTTTGAATTTTTATTGTAAAAGCCGTATGCTATCTTGAACAACAATGAGTTGAACTATAATATTCTTAGAAAAACGGGAATTGTAGCTGTATGTATGGGAATTGACGCTGGAAATGGACATATTCCTTAGGGTGACCACTATGCCCCCGCTTCCCCTATGCGAAGGAGAACTACTTAATTTACATGATTATGATGCCAGTGTGCATTGCAACGTACCAACTCTAAAATGTCTCACACCGAAAGTAAAAAATAATAATAATAAGGTACGTTTGTCGTACTGGATGTAAAAGCATCAAATGTACAAGGAAACCAAGACTCTAAGTGATTCTCAATAAAACAATAAATAAATAACGAATGTTAACTGTTGTTCCTCTTGTTTTCTGATTCCATTCTAACAAGATGAACTTCAAACGTAGGAAATAATGAATGATTCCGAACGTTTATAACTCGACCTTTTCCTCATAGATCACAAAGATGTTTGCATTCATCGATTATAAAGGGTGTGTCACATCAAATTGCATCACGGAAAAAACGCTGTAGAAATTTAATTTTTAGGAATTATATCTTCAGCTTTCGCTTATAATCAGATAAGAGTCCATGCTTCACTGTCAATTTTTCGTAAATTTGGAAAAATGTCGTCGAACGAAAAAGAGCGTCGTGAATTAATCCTGTGCACTCATTTCGAGAATCCGGAATTGTCACATCGGGACATCGGTAAGATGCTGGGAATCGTCCAATCCACGGTCAGCAGAGTACTAAAACGATATTTCGAGAACCTAACCATCGACCGGAAGGTGAAGAACGACAAAAATGGATGCTCCGTCAGTGAAAAAGATCACAAGCGCGTAGTTAAGCAGTTTAGACGTGATCCGAGAAGTTCGGTCCGGGATGTAGCCAATATTTTGTCAAGTTCATTCGTCCAGCGGACCAAGCAGCGGGAGGGCCTGCGTACATACAAGAAGAAGAAGGCTCCTAACCGCGACGAAAGGCAAAACATGGTGGGGAAGACGCGAGCCCGGAAGCTGTACACCGAAATGCTGACGAAGCCGCATTGCCTGGTAATGGACGACGAAACCTACGTCAAAGCGGACTTTCGTCAGCTGCCGGGCCTGTTGTTCTTCTCCGCAGAGGACAAATTCAGCGTTCCGGAGGAGATTCGCAAGCAGAAACTATCCAAGTTTGCCAAAAAGTACATGGTGTGGCAAGCGATCTGCTCTTGCGGAAAGCGGAGCGCCCCCTTCGTGATGACCGGCACGGTAAACGGGCAGGTTTACCTTAAGGAGTGCCTACAGAAGCGCTTACTACCACTATTGAAGCAGCACGAGGGCCCGACCATCTTCTGGCCGGATCTCGCTTCGTGCCACTATTCAAAGGACGTGTTGGAGTGGTACGAAGCCAACGGGGTCACCTTCGTGCCAAAGGAAATGAACCCGCCCAACGCGCCGGAGCTTCGCCCAATAGAAAAATATCGGGCGATTATGAAGCAGGCCCTCCGGAAGAACCCAAAAGTTGTCAAATCGGAGGCGGACTTCAAGAGAAAATGGATTTCTGTTCAAAAAAAACTACAACCTGACGTTGTACAGAACCTTATGGACGGGGTAAAGAGGAAGGTGCGAGCATACGGGCTTGGGCTCGAAGTATGAATAAAAAGAAAATGCCAAAAGTTGTTTAATAGTTTTTATGTTACTGTCTAAAATTTTCAAAAGGATCGGTCTACTGGGCGAATTTCTACAGCATTTTTTCCGTGATGCAATTTAATGTGACACACCCTTTACATATTTTTACACATCCATCACAAGAAAGAAACTTTTTTTTACATAAATAGTTCAATATTCGTAAAATGTCAAGCATTATCTAATTATCTAATCCCATGTATTCCAATTGGTCCAATTTGTGCTTCTCAGATCGGTCCGGCGAATACAGACAACTAGAGTAATAACGAAATACAATTTGAATACATCAATATCACTGCAAAAACAATCGCAGATAGCCTCCGCGTATCATTCCAATTCCTGCTGGGAAAAGGAAAGATACGCGGGCGAAACATTGCATCGCAAGCCCCACCCATTTGTAATTCTACAGATAGCAAAATCGAAATAATTTCACTCGCTCCTATTGTTCATTTTATAACTGGGAAACAAAGCAGAAAGAGCAAGAGCTGGATCAGTCCAGCACAAAGTGATGTAATGGTTGCGATGATACGAAAGATAATCCCCTGTGACTGCATTTCGGGAGTCTGGAAGAGTGTAGGCAATTAGGGCAGAAAATTCAAAATACGAGCTGCTTTTACAAGTTGAATATTTTTTTACCCATAACGTCCGGTTGATACAACGAGGTGTATTTTTGTTGTTGGGATTTCATTTCTACTTTGAAAAGTGTTTGTGTTTTCATTGTACAACACGAGTCATATGTTGAAAGTTTGTATGAAATAAAAAAAAGATTCGCCACGTTTTGTCATAACTCATATGTCTTCAAATGTTTTCCAACGTAACTCCTAAACATATATTTATACCATAATGATGTATTTGAAAAAGTTGTTGGATATTAAGCAAATTTATGAAATTTCATGAACATGGCGGTATAACACGACAAACATATTAAAAGAGTATATTTACCATAAAAAAAAAGTTTTTTTTTAAAATACCGGCAAACCTGTTTTTGTGCGGTCCCTTTCCGCGTGATTCTTCGTTTGTACGACTCTTTTTGTGCGATTTTATTATGACATCAGGTCTTGAATCACACAAACTAAGCACACAAATAATAATATCGCACCTAAACAGTCACACGAATAATCGCACAAAAACAGGTTTTCCTGTATCTCGAGAATGGCTGCATTTAGAAGGAGATTGAAGAAGAGATATAATTTCATCAGTATTCATAATTTGTGACTTAAATTGATTGTAAACATACAAAAATAAGAAGTTTCGAAAATACATAAAAAATCTATGTTCCACAAAATTCGTCAAAAATAGATTTACGATCTTGGACTCATTTTTTGAACTTTCTACATGACTTCTATTTTATATGAAACATATAAAAAAATAAAAAATACATATATACATATATTAGGCTGTCAAAAAAGTCCTGTGGTATTTCCGCGAGGTGTCGTTGTAAGCGCGTAGTTCTAGTTGTATTCATTGTATCGAGTCATACTATAGCTTGTTGGAAATGTATTTTTGCGTGCTATAATATAGTCCTTGACAGTGTTTTGTTTGGTTAAGTCGTTCGTGAGTTATAGTGTCTCAAATATGGAGCAAAATAAAGAGAAAATCCGACATATTTTACAGTACTACTATGACAAAGGCAAAAATGCATCTCAAGCTGCCAATAAAATTTGTGCAGTTTATGGACCCGATACAGTTTCCATTTCCACCGCACAACGATGGTTTCAACGTTTTCGTTCTGGTGTAGAGGTCGTCGAAGATGCGCCACGCTCCGGAAGGCCTGTCGTCGAAAATTGCGATAAAATCGCTGAAATAGCCGAGAAAGACCGGCATAGTAGCAGCCGTAGCATCGGCCAAGAGCTGGGGATAAGTCATCAAACCGTTATTAACCATTTGAAGAAGCTTGGATTCACAAAGAAGCTCGATGTATGGGTACCACACACGTTGACGCAAAAAAACATCTTTGACCGATCGACGCATGTGAATCGCTACTGAATCGCAACAAAATCGACCCGTTTCTGAAGCGGATGGTGACTGGCCGATGAAAAGTAGGTCACTTACGACAACGTGAAGCGCAAACGGTCGTGGTCGAAGCCCGCTGAAGCGGCTCAGACGGTGGCCAAGCCCTCATTAACGGCCAGGAAGGTTCTGCTGTGTGTTTGGTGGGATTGTCAAGGAATAATCTATTATGAGCTGCTTCCCTATGGCCAAACGCTCAATTCGGACCTGTACTGCCAACAACTGGACCGCTTAAAGGTAGCACTCATGAAGAAGAGGTCATCTTTGATAAACAGGGGCCGCATTGTCTTCCATCAGGACAACGCCAGGCCACACACTTCTTTGGTGACGCGCCAGAAGCTCCGGGAGCTCGGATGGGAGGTTCTTTTGCATCCGCCGTATAGTCCGGACCTTGCACCAAGTGACTACCACCTGTTTTTGTCCATGGCGAACGAGCTAGGTAGTCAGAAGTTAGCCACAAAAGAGGCCTGTGAAAATTGGCTATCCGAGTTTTTTGCCAATAAGGAAGCGAGCTTCTATAACAGGGGTATAATGAAGTTGGCATCTCGTTGGGAACAAGTCATCGAACAAAACGGCGCATATTTGACTTAAAACAGATGATTGTAACTACTTTTATGAACAAATGAAAATTCAAAAAAAAAAAACCGCAGGACTTTCTTGACAGCCTAATATACATATATACATATATATATATTGCAAATTAATGTTTTTTCTTCGTAAAGAAAAAAAGGGTACTAATTTTTTTTTCTCAGTGTATATTTTTTCACTTTTAACTTCTTCTTCTTGAATGGCGTTAACGTTCCCCATGGAACTTTTGCCGTCTGAACGCATGCATTAACTAGCGTCATTTATTAATACTTAGTTGAGATTTCTTAAGCCTAATAACACGCCTTGAATGTATTCCGAGGGGCAAGCTCTAGAATACGGGTTACCACAGTGCAAGTCGAAGGAAATTTCTTTGACGAAAAATCCCCCGGCCAGAACGGGAATCGAACCCGAACACCCGGCATGATAATGTGAGACGCTAACCAGTCGGCCACGGGTACACAAATTTTCACTTTTAAACAAACTCTATAACTCTTTCTAAGACACTGTTTCGATACGACTCATAGTTTTTGAGATACAAATTATCAAAGATTTCTCTAATTAAATCGTTACGCCCTATTGAAAAGTTACGCTTGAGTCAAAAAATTACCAATTGCTGTGGAAAGCTCATATTTTCTCTTAAACAAACGGAACGGAACGGAACTCATTGGAATCAAAAGTACATGTTTCTAAAATCTGCATTTTAAGGACGATTTCATTTGGAATTTCACTATAGTTAACACGTCGAGCTCCGCGTCGGTCCCTAGGGGCAATAAAAATTATATATGGTTTGTTTTTGAATGTATTACAGAATGTAACTACTTTCTAGTCGAATTTCAGACTATTTTTTATTTATACAATAAGTATCTTTGGGAGCTGGAACTGATGTTGTGAAAATGCCCTTGATGCGGACTGAATCGAAAGCTTAGTAAGAAAAATTCGGGGCTTAATATGTTAACACCAACACAATCGATTGACAGCTCTTGGAATAGGCTTACGTCTTTCCGGTTATGCCGGTTATACCACCCAAACTCGCCCTCTCCCCGTCTTTTGTTCAATGCATTCCGGCTTATGATACGTAGTCGAGTAATCAGCATTTTTGTTTGCATCAAGGTGTAGGGAAAAAATAGTGTCACAACTTATCTATACAATACTATTTCAAGTCACCCTTCTATTTCATACAATTGAAGCAGCAATCCTTTGTATGATTACCAGGTGTATCATTCACTTAACATAATCAATTAAATTAGATAACAATAGCCTACAATCGCACATAAGATTGATATTTTACTTTGCAGAAGACAGAAATTATACGCTCTTGTACACATCAGTCTACAAATCTATCAATGGAAGGCATACTGTGTAAGTCCAAGGTGATGCCATTTAGCTCTATATATATTCCATTCAACTCTCCAGATAAAACGATCATAAATCATAGACGATAGCTTGTCTAATGAGGCAGCATATTTACGATTGATTGCTTCCTGCTATTCACCTGCATTCACCGCCTCAGTTTCAATCCATTATTTACAGACACTTTAATCACTGTCTGGACAATTGGCTTGCGACTGTACTATAGTTTATTCGTTTTGCTCTGAACCGAAGAAAGTATTTTGATAAAAATGGTGTTTGACGCCTTCAGTTTTTGTCAATCATATCAAAATTGCTGTCATTATTAAAATATTTGCAAAGAGGCCACTCATTGTTTTTTCACCTTTGCTATTCTTATTAAGTTGCATGGATATGGAACCGGAAGCTATCAACTGATTCCTCTTTCAATGTAGTTCCCGTTAAACTCAATTGGGTATGCAGTTGAGCATGGATAAATTGCAGTTGCTCGCTGTTATTTACTGAGCCAGCGAAACCGTAGGAAGAACAAACTTAAATAAACCATTTTCTTTATGGAAGTTTTGGTAAGATTCTAAAGTTTCAAACATTTCATCAACATTTTTTTAAATAGACACACCTTGTATAGACAATGTTATCAAAATCGTGAATTATTGAACTCAGTCGCTCAGCAACAGCTTGTCTCAATCTGTTCATTTGTACAGATCGCGAAATGGCCAGGAAATCGACAGTTATTTATAGAATCTCCATTACCATGGTCTTCCTTGAGAGAAGACATTCTATTCACGTCGGAAACGGTCCCGGTTTGTGTCAGCTCATTTGAATGTTAATGAGCTTGAATGTTCAGGTGAGCGCGGAAAAGCGATAGAAACAAGCTTTACCATCCCCTGCTGCCATCATGTATGGGTATGGCAGACAGTTCTTGTAAATCTTGCTTGATTCTAGTTTGTCTAAATTGTGTTAAAATCATTTCCTGTGTAGTCGAAAGTACTGTACAAGCATTTCATGTATGGGTACTCATAAATAGGAAGACGAACAGCATAAAACTAATTCTTTTTATCTGCTGCATGGCATTAGGTAACTCAAGCATCATGTGCTAACTTTAAAGCCAATTACTTACTCTTTTCTGGAAAAACATTACGTTGAACAAAAATTTGGTTTTTGTTCTCGTAATTATTAATTGTATTTGTTTTTTGTTGTTTATAGCGTCCTCTATCTTTAACCGAGAAAACCATGAAAAACTAACACAATCAATAATTACAGAAACAAAAATTCAAATGTTGCGTAAATGTAATATTTTAAAGAAGACTAGATCATTGGCATCATATATATTGATCATCTGAATCGGTCCAGTTGTTCAAAAGTTATGAATTTGTGTAGTGGAGAAAAAGGGGGAAAATTTGATTTTGAAAATTCATAACTTAAAAACGAAAAAAATCACATCTCTGATTTTGGGATATGTTATGTGAAAAATCCTCAGCTTTCAATAAAAAATATAAAAAAATATAGCGCTCTATAGTCCAAAGCCATGAAAACAAC
This sequence comes from Toxorhynchites rutilus septentrionalis, assembly GCF_029784135.1. NCBI lineage: Eukaryota > Metazoa > Arthropoda > Insecta > Diptera > Culicidae > Toxorhynchites > Toxorhynchites rutilus. The sequence goes on from NC_073744.1 coordinate 83,876,161, forward strand.
AAAAAACCAATACAATCAATAATTACCAAAACAAAACCCAAATTTTTGGCAAGCGTAATATTTTTCCGAAAAAGACTAAGTAATTGGTATAAATTTTATGTATCGATTTTCTGAATCGGTCTAGTGGTTCAAAAGTTGTGAATTTTGAATATTTGAGAAAATGGATTTTCGGACCAACCTAAAATGGAAATGGGCACCCTAATGAAAAAATAAATAAATACGGGTCAAATATATTGCGATAAAGAACAAAACTACCACTTTTCACGAAAATCAGATAACACACTTCCTCTTTTTTCCCAAAAATGGCTTTTTTCAAAAATTCATAACTTTTGAACTACCAGACCGATTCAGATTATCGACATATCAAATAAATGCCTGATCATAATGACTATACCTGCAGAAAATTCTACTTCTGCCCTCTTTAATATTGATTTTATTCGTTTTTTTATTGTTTTCATAGAAAGCTGAGGATTTTCCACATAACATATATCGAAACCAGAGAGGCGTTTTTTTCGTTTTTGAGTTATGAGTTATCATAACTTTCGATCTATTGGACCGATTCAGATTCAACACATAGAATTAAAACCAAGCCAAGCCTCTTCTGAAACTTACTTACGAAAAAAAATGGATTTTGATTTCGTAATTATTGATTGTTTTAGTTTTTAAATATATTAAATATATATAAAAATATAGCATTTTTGGTAGACTATACATGGTTTCGCGACCAAAAATGCTATATTTGTTTATGTTTTTTCTTGAAAGCTGAGGTTTTTTTTTACATAACATATCTAAAAATCAGAAATGTGTTATTTTTCGTATTTAAGTTCTAATGTTTTTTTAAGTTTTGACATGTTTTTCAAGAAAGACCAGGTGATTGGCTTTTATTTGATATGTCGATCATCTGAATCGGTCTAGTAGTTCAAAAGTAATGTATCAAAAGTCATTTTTGGAAAATAGAGGAAAAAGTTAATTTTTTGGACCACCCTAAAATGGAAATGGTCACCCTACTGAAAAAATAAGAAAAAAGAGTCTAATGTTTTGCGATAAAGAACAAAACTACCACTCTCCACGAAAATCTGAGAACCACTATATCGGTTTGACATGGAATGGCTGTATATGTATCATTTTTCCAATTTTATGAGAGAAATATAATATTTACTGAAATAAAACTGGTTTTATGTCGATATTACAACTATCTCGATTAAATTATGAACAATAACTAAAGATATTTTCCATATTGCATTGCACAATGGTCCAGGAGATGCATTTAAGTGGAAATTTGCATTTAGAGCTCGACAGTTATTCTCTAGAAAAAAACTACGACAAAGTTGTTACACATAATAGAGCGCTCATTTTTTTTTTATCAAAAATAGGGTGACCATAATTGTCGATTAAATAAAAAATCTAGCTTTCTTATCTTTATAGATAAAGTTAAACATAGTTCGACAAAATTGTAGTCCCAGTTATTTAAAACATCTGTGTAGAGCAAAGATTTTTTCTATCTCTTGAAATAACCGACATACCGCCCTTCTTCTAAGTTGCGTTAGGGTCACCATGAAAAAAACTGTTTTTCTGCTCTAACTTTTATATTTCAAATTCTACACACAAACTGTCTTCGAAAAACTTTTAGAGTTTACTAATACAAACATTTTGCGATGCAGAACATGTCAATATCTCAACTTCACTAAAAGTTATTGATATTTCCTCCCAAAAAAATACGCCCTCTGCAATTGTTTGGACCATCCTGGACCATTGTGCATTGCATCCATTATGAAGACCAGTTTTCCATTGTTGTAACCTATCATACTGTTTGTTTCCGTTTTTTCACATAACCTCGCATAAAATCAGCGATCAGTTTGTTGAACTTTCACAACTTGTCACAAGAAGCCACACACAGTACACACACAGATACTGAGAGAACATTTTGCTAATTGCGCATAACAATTTTAATTTTTTCAAGTGCAGAAAAATGATGAAGTTTCTAACATTTTTTTTACGAAGGATGTGAATATTAATTTCACAACTACCCTTTGGGAAGCGCGATTCGGCAGCTGGCTGGTGGGAACATTCAGTTAACATTAAAAACGCAACAGTGGTGCTCGAATGAAATTCTGGCGAATGAAAAACGGTTCTCTTGATTGTTTGTTTTAATTGGAGTGTTGAAACGTGTCGTGCGTTCGTCATATGTTCTCGAAAACGCTCGCGTTAACTACGATTTTACCAGTTTGTTTGGAGTCTGTGTTTAGTAATAGAACTCGTTCGGTTTTATATGTTTCTAAATATCATATTCTGCCATAAACAGCATGTAATATAAGGTAATTTTTTTCGTAATTCGGAGAATATGTTTCTATGATATCATTTGAGCAGTATTGATCGGGCTTGCTTGATTAAATAACTATTCGGAAACGGAAGCGTCGTGAACCATCATTCAGATATTGCTCACCGAGTTGAATCAATCTGTAAATTGGTCGATTGCTCTCTAATTATCTGAAACAAACACTTATACCAGATTCATATACAGTGATGCTTCTGAATCCGGACACTTTTTAATCTGGACATTTTTCCATTACATTCAATATCATGCCAAAAACATGACATTTTTTACATGTTGTATTAATGTGACTGATAGTTACTATTGTATCAATTTAGTTTAGTGTCAAACATAGTACCTAGCTGTTAACAAAAAAATGTTAAAAATCAAAAATCATTGCGAATTTCACAAACCCATGTCCGGAATAAAAAGTACACTCAGAAAATGATTTTAAATCCGGACGGTCAAAATATGACGATTAAATTTCTCATTTAAGGTGTTGCATAAGAGTATGTTAGAAGCCTCAGTATGGAGTATGGAGTGTGGAGCAAAAATTTTCGATCCGGGAAACCGCAAAACTCTTCGGTATACAAGACGGGGTCGATTATATGACCCATTTGTATGTACGTGAGTAACTTTGTAACTTTGTCTGTAGCGCTGTCCCACATTAATAGAAATTTAACCACCTTCCTGTTGACCGATTGATCTGAAATTTGGAACACACCTTTATCTTTGCAGTCATTATAAAACTGCATATTTCATTATCTTGAAATTCCAAATGGCGGCCGCTACAAAATGGTGAATAACATATTTTCTCAGAACCCCATCAAACAAAAGGGATTGACTAGTAGAACACAGTTATTTATGAGAAATGCAAATCCAAAGTGGCCGCCACCGCAAAATGGCGCCATATATTGTTTTTTTTTCCAAACCTTATCAATATGGTTATCAAATGAAAGGGCTTGACTAGTAGAAAACAATTATTGATGAAAAATATAAATCCAAGATGGCGGCCACTACAAAATTGTGGAATACATATTTTCTCAAAACTCCAAAGGCCACAAAATGTAATGGAAAACTCCAAAATATAGCTTCGGGGTGGAATTGATTAAACTATGTATTACAGGATTTTCTAGAATAATAAGCACAAAAATGTATAGAAAATCAATTATTTCTTCACCTACGGTCATTTTAATGATAATTCAATGATTTGAGGATACAAAAAACCTGATTTAATCCACCTAAAGGTGTGGCCATGCCTTTCCATAGCTCGATTTAACCCCTTGCCGTACGATTTAATTTCCAACAACAGGGCCCAAACAAGAGCACAGTGGTCTCCAATGAGCTAGTTTTGAGAAACCAAGACGTTCGATATCTCGTATGATGGGATTCGATTCTGGTTATTCGTGGTGCTTTTTTGTAAAATAGTTTTTTCTCACTTGTTTAAATAGTAATTACAAGTATTTGATTACTTATTTAACTCATTAAGTATCAGCCAGAAGTGAATTAACATGCGTAGCATCTATAAATATTGCTTTGATGTGTTGAACATATGTTTCTTTACCATAGTTGGAAACGAAAATGCTGTTCAGAAAAATGTTAATTTTCATACAATTTATTAAGTGATTTATTGAGAGCCATTGACAAAAAGAACCTTCAGATGATTATTGAACATGACAGATTACAAAAGTTCAAAACTAAATTGTATAATACCTCTTAAAATTTATGTTTGTTTCAGTAACACGTTTGATCAATTTCACCCCGATGAACAATTTGTCACCGGATGACGGTACCAAACGTGTTTCCATTTAGTGACGCATCCGTTAATATGTTCTACAATAATTAATAAATAATTTCTCTCAAAGAATTGCAAAGAAAACATGATTAAAAAAGTGTCCGGATTTAAAATCAAGACACGGTGAAAGAAATTTCAAATTTTGAACAAATATAACATGATTTTGTGGAATTCTGTGATTCCTAACTTAGGTGAAGGCCTTCTAATTCTATAGGGACGCTAATTTTTCATGCTATGATATGTCAATATTTTTTAGTAGTTGAAGTTATATTCGCAAGCACTCAAGCGTCCGGATTTCGATGCATTACAATAACAGCCATTCCATGTCAAACCGATATCGTGGTTCTCAGATTTTCGTGAAAAGTGGTAATTTTGTTCTTTGTCGCAAAACATTGGACCCGTATTTTTTTCATTTTTTCATTAGGGTGACCATTTTCATTTTATGGTGATCCGAAAAAACAACTTTTTCCTGTTTTTTCCAAAAATTACTTTTTCATAACTTTTGAACTATTACACCGATTTTATTGATTGACACATCAAAAAAATCAACTTAAAGGCAATGAACTAGTCTTCTTTGGAAAAATATTACACTTGCAAAAAAAAAGGATTTTCTTTTTATTATTATTGATTGTGTTTGATTTTTTCACAGTCTCGGGACAAAGGCACTATACTTTTAATATTTTTTTCTTAAAAGCTGATTTTTGTTGCATAACATATCCAAAAATCAGAGAGGCTTTATTTTTTTGTTCTAGAGTTATGATTTTTCAAAATTAACCGATGGTTCGAAAAAAAAATTTTTGCCCCTTTTATTCACCACGAAAATTCATAACTTTTGAACCGCTGGACCGATTCGGATGATCGACATATCAAATTAAAACCAATGAGCTTGTCTTGTTTGAAAAAATATTACACTTGGGAAAAAAACGGATTTTGTTTTCGTAATTATTGGGTGTAATCGTTTTTCATAGTTTACATGGTTTCGGGATCCTTAGAGCTATCACGTGTGTGATTATGCTTATATCCTTATACCCTCCTTTTTTTCCTTTGTGAGTAAATGGTCCCTTTGCTATAAACAGAAGAATAAGTTGAAATGTAAATTAACAATAGATGTACGAATAGATTTAAGAATTGAGTGTGTGTGATTATCAATATTGTAATAATTTCCTCATATCCCATCCTTTTCCTGAGATAATATGTCACCCTTCTAATCTCGAGCCCACCGCGAGTAATCGGTTTCTCACATTACTAACCATAGATTTAAGAAAATTGTTTATATATATATATATATATATATATATATATATATATATATATATATATATAGTTTTTAAAAATATATTTAAGAATTCGGCTCCTTTAAACTTATGTAACTGAGCCTGTAAAAATAAACGAATTAATAAAAAAAAAATGGTTTCGGGATCAAGGGTACCATATTTTTTTTATTTTTTCTCTTGAAAGCTGAGGTTTTTTCACAAAACATATCTGAATACCAGAGAGGTGTCTTTTTTTCCTTTTTGGGTTACCTCCAACAGACAACGAACAGACGAAATCCTGCGTTAAAAGATGCAAGTGAATGATACTAACATAAAACAATAAGAGAGTTACCGCGCTCCCGCACTTTTGGCATATAACAATAGGAGCACTATTGCAATAGTTTTGTTGGCACTGAAAAGGACCGATGGTTTGCATGGTTCTGTAAAAGCAGCTTCAAAAAGTTGATTCATTATTCAATCTTGTTCTGATTAAATCAACACACGAGATTTGTGTTCTTATTGGTAATGTACGTAGGGCACTCAGTAGAACCACTTGTTTTTGTGTAAGAGCTCGGTTGAAATGATGTATATAGTGTAGGGTATAATAACTATCCTCGTTAATAAGAACTTTATGATTTTATTCTGGCTCGGAGCATTAAAAAAACCTTAAGCACCTGTGTTCCACAATTATAGTACTAGATGAAGAACTATAACTCCTTTACAAAATTAACATTATTTCGTATGAATTACAAGTTTATAATTCTAGGTTATCCTCATTCAAAGCTGGTTGTTCTTTCGACCAAGTTACGGAAATTTGTGGATATTTGACATCTGAATCAGCTCCCGCTGAGAAAGTTCCCTCTAAACAATCAAACCTCCGCCATCAATGTTGCGAGTCGAAAGATCCATCCAGTGTGGAGCAATACTATTCATACATCATTCCAACCGAGCTCTCACACATCTCTAGAAACTCAAAAATAAGCGAATGGTTCTAAAATAGTTCTGACAAATATTGTATTACGGTTTCAATTTGCGAAGTAAGTGCAACTCACTTACCTAAGTATTTTTACTAGAGTAAACCAGAACCTTTATCTCATGCATATACTCAATATCTCGGAACAACTACTCTCACAAGGAGACTTGTTTTTGATATAAACAACCCCTCGAGTCCCTTTATAAATCCTTGACTATTCCATCGAATAGATGAATATCAACGTTATAAGTGAATTTATAAAAAAAAATTAGATTTAATTTATATCTTTGTTGTGGCTCAGAAATCCAAATCATTCCACTTTCAAACCGTAAACCATTAAATAAATGTTCGTTCTATCTTCGAAGCTGAAATTTGCCCTGCGTCAATGTCGCAATGCTCAAATCCCATGATACTAGGAAAACTTTTTATTGACATCCTACAGACCAAATGTGGGTGGTATAAATTCACAATTTATCTCCGAAAATCCACTGGGAGAATTGAAATCATAAAAATGATAACTTTTCATCAGCGTTTATACGTGAGCTCGTTGAAGCATACGCAGTGTCATTTGCTGGTGCGAGAGCGCTTCAGACATCAAACGAAGAGCCAACGACAACGACATAATATTCGCCGGAATAATTTATTTGCCTTCAAGTGGGTACTTGTCACTGCGTGCCATACCAGACATCTCGGATTTGATTCATTGCACCAAGAAGTCACGAATAATCGACGTGGCTATAATTAAAACAAAAAATAACAAAACTGAACATGTTACGAAAAGTTGGATGACATGTCGTTCTTCACAAAACGCGAGCATATTTTGTTAATTATATGAGGCGAGATAAAAGTTCTCAGCTCAGTCACAGCTACAAATGAAATTGTTGTTCTGCCGTGGGTCAAATGAAGTTGTCCTATAAACGTTGGATTAATGAACTTCATCCACCAATTTCAATCAACGTCAAAAAGGAATAGACGAAAGTTGGTAAGCAGAAATGTGTTTGCAGTAGGCGAAATGTGATTCCACATTACGCTTGCCTCAACTCGTTCAAACTGGGCACAAATATTAACTTTTAATAATGACTTAAATGCGTAGCTATGACTTCTTAATCTTTCGAGAAAATTAAACAAATGTCACCAAACACGAAACTAGGCACCTAACTAGGATCTCTCGAGATGAGGGTACACATTCATTCCAAGGTACACACTGCCAATCCGCCGAGCTGCCGAGCAACGAGGCTAAGTTTAACTCGTGTTTGCCACGAAATAATCAAAGGCTCCCGGCTACGGTTATTTAGCAAAATAAATTTACTTAGGTGAACGCGGTTATTTACATTTAATTTTAATATTTCCAATGCGTTAGATGGGTGAAGCTGAAGCTAAGCTACGCCAGTGGAATATGATTGTAGTTACTTCAATTCGACCCTTTTCGAGTGATTTCGAGTACATTTCAGGGGCCTAATCGATAGTGGCTAATTCACAAATTTTGGCATAGACGGTTAATTTGTCACAGAATGAACAGTTCAGGTTCATAGTAAAGATGCGCACACTAGCGGAAAGTGCACCAGCAATATATGTCCCAAAGATGAATGATTTACCAAGATAACTAAATTATGTTCATTTTTCGAATCAATCGATGTGATGATTGCAATACAATTGATCAAATCCATTTCAGGATTGGAGGCGATCTGGCGTAGTGGTAACATCCATGCCTCTCACGCTAAAGGTCACGAGTTCAATTCTCACTCCCTACATTCTTCCAAAAAAATGGAAGTAAAAGTGACGAACCAGCCAAATGAGTTGAAAATCACTATAATACGGATAAAAAAAAAATTTCAGGATTCGAACACTAGAATTTAAAAAACCTGAAATAATTAATTTTGGTGAATTCATTTTATTATTTGGATTGTTTGTACTGCATGATCCAAGCCTTTTGAATAATTTTTTAATTACTTTCCCGCACAGTTCAACTACCAACTCGACCTACCCAAAACTTGACGATATCCTTGCGTGTAGCCACACAAGAATAAGTCTTATCCCATGATTTCAGCACTAATAGCACTAATAATCATAGCCACGACATAGCTGTGTTTTTGAACCATGAAATAGATAACGTAATATTAGGCTGTCAAAAAAGTCCTGCGGTATTTCCGCGAGGTGTCGTTGTAAGCACGTAGTTCTAGTTGTATTCATTGTATCGAGTCATACTATAGCTTGTTGGAAAGGTATTTTTGCGCTATAATATAGTCCTTGACAGTGTTTTGTTTGGTTAAGTCGTTCGTGAGTTACAGTGTCTCAAATATGGAGCAAAATAAAGAGAAAATCCGACATATTTTACAGTACTACTATGACAAAGGCAAAAATGCATCTCAAGCTGCCAATAAAATTTGTGCAGTTTATGGACCCGATACAGTTTCCATTTCCACCACAAAACGATGATTTCAACGTTTTCGTTCTGGTGTAGAGGTCGTCGAAGATGCGCCACGCTCCGGAAGGCCTGTCGTCGAAAATTGCGACAAAATCGCTGAATTAGCCGAGAAAGACCGGCATAGTAGCAGCCGTAGCATCGGCCAAGAGCTGGGGATAAGTTATCAAACCGTTATTAACCATTTGAAGAAGCTTGGATTCACAAAGAAGCTCGATGTATGGGTGCCACACACGTTGACGCAAAAAAACATCTTTGACTGTATCGACGCATGTGAATCACTGCTGAATCGCAACAAAATCGACCCATTTCTGAAGCGGATGGTGACTGGCGATGAAAAGTGGGTCACTTACGACAACGTGAAGCGCAAACGGTCGTGGTCGAAGCCCGCTGAAGCGGCTCAGACGGTGGCCAAGCCCTCATTAACGGCCAGGAAGGTTCTGCTGTGTGTTTGGTGGGATTGTCAAGGAATAATCTATTATGAGCTGCTTCCCTATGGCCAAACGCTCAATTCGGACCTGTACTGCCAACAACTGGACCGCTTAAAGGTAGCACTCATGAAGAAGATACCATCTTTGATAAACAGAGGCCGCATTGTCTTCCATCAGGACAACGCCAGGCCACAAACTTCTTTGGTGAGGCGCCAGAAGCTCCGGGAGCTCGGATGGGAGGTTCTTTTGCATCCGCCATATAGTCCGGACCTTGCACCAAGTGACTACCACCTGTTTTTGTCCATGGCTAACGAGCTAGGTAGTCAGAAGTTAGCCACAAAAGAGTCCTGTGAAAATTGGCTATACGAGTTTTTTGCCAATAAGAAAGCGAGCTTCTATAACAGGGGTATTATGAAGTTGGCATCTCCTTGGGATCAAGTCATCGAACAAAACTGCGCATATTTGACTTAAAACAGATGACTAATTTTATTTTGTAACTAATTTTATGAACAAATGAAAATTCAAAAAAAAAACCGCAGGACTTTTTTGACAGCCTAATATATCAGGTTGGGGAAAAAGAAATCCATTATTTTCTCGGAAGCTGGCTGTAGCGATCGATATATCGCGTAATATCGATCTTACAAGTTCAAGTTTACGCTCGTCGTAAAGGTGACAAACTAAAAAAAAAAGTAGAAGGATCTGAGCCGAGAGGCAAGGACGGAAACTTGATGTATGACTTGGAACAGATTTTGTAACTGTTCAGATATCCGTAAACTTAACTCATTCATGGCTCTAAAAAAGCATTTGTTATATGAACTGAACTCAATTTCAAACGGATTGTATGAGTTGTAATCGCAAAAAAATCCGGAATCCTTGATTGTATATCCTATCTATTTTCAATAGTAAACAAAATATTCGACACTCTCAGGTTCTCTTGTATTGATGTTTAAGAATGTACATAAACATTCATATCAACAAAACTTTCGCTACAGAAATATCATCGTTCGGTCGCCTTTTTTCTTTGGTGTATTTAATTGAGCTGAATGTGAAAACAACTCATAAGCTTTAAGTGCATTCTTAAACGTAAGTTTGCCTCGGCGATATTATCTTTGTCGCAAGCATTACCTGCAGAGACTCGTAATAATTATGTCGCCAGGTGATGCAGATTAGATATCTTTTGACCGTGAGGGTTGCTTTGTGAAATTTGTATGGATTCTGTAGTGAACTGAACCCAACGGGTGCTAGTTATTCTAGGAGAAGGGAAACGGTGAGTGATTTCGAGAAAGTGTATCTGACTAAATAAAACCATCAATACTTTCTGATAAGATATCTGAAACTTTCCAAAACGAAACTTTGGGGATATTGAATAATTTTTAATATACATCGACTCACCTTGTCCGTCACGAAAATACGTAAGAGAACGAAAAAGGAAACAAGACCTTGGAGTAGAGATGGGTAAAGTAGTTCACTTTGATGAACGGTTCAGTCACTAATCGTTCACGTAAGTGAAACAGTTCTTTTGAACCGTATTTGAACATCGAATGTTATCTGAAACCCAATGTGCATAGGTAGCTTCACGGCTATTCATGTCCTGGCATTGATATCGTTAGATTAAATGGGACATTTTTAATTTGTGTGGAACTATTATTTATTTGTTAATTACTGGGGAAATAAATGATGCTTTTTCTTTAAAAATCGCTAATTGTATGCGAAAATATGTTTCTCACTCAGCAAAATTCAACATTAAGCTTACATTAACAAAATAAGTCACGCGTTACATGCATTTTTCTTACCGTTACAATACCGTTATCTTACTTAGATTTCTCCAAGCGTTCTCGTTATATTAATCAATTCCGTCCAACGCAATTTGCTGTTCAGTTCAGCTGTAATTCATTCTTCCCCAATCAGTTCATTCGGAATCGGTTCGTATGACGAACTAAAAAACGACCGTTTTCTGAACCTTTTGGCGAACTAATTCTTTCGTAACGATTTGCCTGTCTCTACAATGGAGGCTAACACCCGAATTGTATGCAAACATGTTGTCTGTTGCTTTCCCCACAGCGCAAGCAGTGAGTAAAGTCTGAAAAACATACTCGCGCTATTCGCTAAATTGTTTACTTGTTTTACTATCTCCACTATTTGTGTTATAATCAACAGAATTGCAGAATAAATTTTCTATCTAATGGTATATAGTATAACATATATCACAATAACGATTTTGTGTAATATGCATTTGAAATCTCTTAATGTTTCGTTACATTTTGCGTAGAGTGACCCCCTATATAGAAATCAACGACGTAGTCCTACATCAAAATTCTTTTGTTGTTTTTTTTTGTTCGGTACATTTTACATTGTATCTTATTTTTTTTTTATTAATCCGTTTATTTTTACAGGCTCAGTTACATAAGTTAAATGGAGCCAAACTCTTAACTATAGTTCAACTAGCATATATCAACATGTTGTTTCCTTAATTCTATGGTTAATGAAATAGGAAACCGATTACTCGCGGTCGACTCGAGTTTAGAAGGGATTTTCATTTGGAAAAGGATGGGATGTAAGGAGATGTGTGTTTACACTCGCACTCACATTCACATTCACATTCTCATTCACACTGACACTTCACACTCAATTCTTGAAACTATCCTTACATCTAATATGTATTTACAATTTAACTTATTCTAATGTTAGTAGGAAGGGAACCGATAGCTCGCGAAGGACGAAAAGGAGGGGAAAAGGATGTATGAACAATCACACTCGAAGATCGATAGCTTTAAGGAAAACATATATTTGGGACATGTAATCAAGGTCTAACCGAGCCAACACATCTCTCACCGGCACATTGGACTGCTTTCCTCCAGCCCGAAGGGAGTTTTCTAAATTGGATCTGGCGACAAGATACAACTCGCACGACCAAACAACGTGTTCGATATCGTGGTAACCATGGCCACAACCGCAGAGATTGCTGTCGGCAAGATTAAAACGAAAAAGCAGCGCGTCTAACGAACAGTGATTGGACATGAGTCGGGAGAAGGTGCGAATAAAGTCCCGACTCAAGTCCAGACTTTTGAACCACGGATTGAGGCTAACCTTAGGGATAATTGAGTGGAGCCACCGGCCCAATTCATCTTCGTTCCATTTGCGTTGCCAGCTAACGATGGTATTTTTACGAACTAAAGAATAAAATTCATTGAAGGCGATTTGACGCTGATAATTTTTGCCTTCAATTGCACCTACCTTTGCTAATGAGTCAGCCCTCTCATTACCCGGAATTGAGCAATGTGAAGGGACCCAGACAAAGGTAATGACATAACAGCGTCTGGATAAAACACTCCAAATTTCTCGTATTCTCTCAAGGAAGTACGGCGAGTGCTTTTCCGGCCTCACTGAACGGATAGCTTCGACAGAGCTAAGACTATCCGTTACAATGTAATAGTGTTCAACAGGTCGTGAGGCGACGCTGTCCAGCGCCCAGTGTATTGCTGCCAATTCAGCAATATACACTGAGCAAGGATACTGAAGGCTGTGTGAGGTGCTAAAAAAATTGTTGAACACTCCGAATCCTGTGGACTCATTCATAGAGGACCCATCAGTAAAGTACATATTATCACAATTGACACGCCCATACTTTGCTTCGAAAATCGTAGGAACGATCCCCGATCGATAATAATCTGGAATTCCATGGATATCCTGCTTCATGGACAGATCAAAATGTACAGAGGAATTGATGTATTCAGGAAAACAAACACGGTTGGGAATATACGAAGAAGGATCAACCTGCATGGAGACGAATTCATGATATGAGCTCATGAATCCAGAATGAAAATTTAGCTCGATCAGCTGCTCAAAATTTCCGATCACCAATCACCAATTGAGGGCATACATCCCAACGTAATACGGAGACAAAGCTACTGAATTCGCTCGAGTTTAATGAGATGTGTTTTGGCAGCTGATTGAAAACAGAAACTGCCATACTCCATACATTGCATCTTAAATAAAGGCGAAAATGCAAGCCAGACCGCTGAAATTGTGAATGGTGTTTATGGTGCCTGTTCTGTAACAGCTAAGTACATGCAATTTTTTAATTTTTTTTGCGTAGAACTACGTCTTTCAGAAATGGCACCCTTTCTCAGGGTGAAAACAGGTACCATTTTTATGAAATAAAGTTAATATTAAAAACTATTTTCACAGCGAACAAATTCTGATGATTTGCATAACAATCGCATCGAAGATTCTCTAATATTTGTTTGATATGCTATACATTACAATTCCTTAATCCCTAAACGGTTTAAATTAATGAAAACTGGGAGTATTCCTATGTGCATGTTCTGGGGTTCGATTCCACCTCAAACGGAATATGTGAGGAGCAAAGGTATTTATAGTTTGTGATCGATATCTGAGAGGAAATGAGAATGTCTGGTGTGAGTTGGCAGCATACAATGCATACGGGTGGTTTTCGGATGTGGAATAAAGTTTGCTATGAAGTACGTTGTACACAGAGAACAAATGCTGTTTTATCAGACACGTACCGACATGAACCAACAAATACATGAGCAATACACAAAATTCAGATCCCTACTGTCAACAACTGGACCGTTTGAAGCTAGCGGTTGACCAGAAAACCGTGTGGAAAGAGTTCACGAACAATTCGTTACAGTAACAAAATCTTCTTGAGAATTTTAACGTGGTGGATTGTGGGAATGATTTGTAAAAATATGTTTTCTATTCAAATCACTAGCGTCGATCTTTTCTTCAAGTATTTCCGCAGGCGAATGACGTGAGCAGTGTTGCCAAACGTACAGATTTATCTGGAAAGGTACATACTTTTTCGTTATTATTAGTACAGATTCTGTACGGTACATTTTTGTCAAAAAGTACAGATTGGTACAGAATTTTTCCGCATGTGGAATTCCTTACATTTGAACGAAGCAACATATATGTACATGACGACATTAACACCGCCGTATCGCTTGGTGCTGCTGATAACGAAAGCATTTACAATGCAATAATTGATAAGTTTCATGAGGACGAAATTAGTTGTGTTAGAGGCGCTTCTACGATGGGAATATACAAGATCTAAAGAATGAATGCACTGTTTCAGAAAACGAGAATTTACATGTCTAAAAATAATTGACGGCTCGGTCGTATTTTCGGCGCTTCGATGCCTTCTTTGTAACGTTCTCACTATGCCTCACTTCTCGGCAACTATCGAGCGATTTCATCTGAATATAATCAGAATAAAAATAAGCTTCGAAATCGGCTAGGAAACGATACGATGAACTCTATCTTGAGATCGAAATATTTGATTAAACATTGTGGCAGCCGCTCGAAAATTTTAATAAATGATAATCTACAATCTAGACTCACGAAAACTCTTTAAAAGCATCATTAAACACACGAATGACTTGCAAATATAAATGTAGGGCCTGATTCTCGAATACACTTCGAATACACTTCACGGTGGAAGCGGAATGAAACGTATCCGCGATGAGAACGGTACGGTGTCGACATCTGGATACGAGATTAGTTTCCCACTAAACTTATCATTATAATATCAAATTATCTTCAGATGAAATTTTTATATAAGATTATTATATCACATGAAGAAAACAAAGTTTTCACTCACTTTGAATACCAGTTTTACACGAAGAAGTTAATTTTCATTAATGATTTTTTATTTGAAAAGTGCTCATTCTGCGTGAAAATTCATTATTATCTTCGACACTTCACTAACTCGTAAAACGTAGTTCAATGGCGTGCGTTTATTTCGTTTCCACCGTGAAGTGTATTCGAGAATCAGGCCCGTACTATTTGTAGTAAATAAATGAGATTTTTTTTCATTCTAACAAAATAGATTTTTCTCTACAACGAGTATTTTCGATGGTACAGATTGTTGGAAGAAAAACTACAGATGAGAAAGATTTTTAACCCTTCTGGTACAGGTGAAAATATGGCAACACTGGTCGTAAGTATAGTTTGACACTGAGGTGAGATTTTAAGTCGTGCCCTCATATGTTATCGACTCGGGTGTCAAATAGGAGCTTAAAAGTAAGGTGGCTTACAATAAAGCGAGAAACTTTGCTAACTAACGTCATTCACCGTCGTTATAAAGAGGATAACCAGTTATTTTTTCAAAAACACTCATCTCAACAAACAATAATTGTTACCTGAAAAAGTGACAGTCATCTCAAGTTATGAAAATTTTCAACAAATATCTATTACCATCAAACTTCAGTATTTCTCAAAATTGAAGCTTGCTATTGACGACAACTTTTATATCAACAAGCGATATTATACTTCCTGAATTAGCTGTTGATTACAAAGGGGAAACTTTTAATTAAGCTACAAGATGAGACAAAAGAGCTGCTTTCATCCTTCACTAGCACTTGGCGTTATTTTGGTGTAAAACGCTGCTCGAAGTAGAAGAAATGCTAATCAAGGATCTCAAAAAAATGGTATCAACAATGTTTGATGTTTATTAACTTAAACCTTGTTATTCACATTTAACGCCGGAGCTAAAATTTATTTGTATCGCCAAAATGCAAGATTTCCAGTGCACCCCACTCAATCCAATCAATGGGAAAAGATGGGGAACCCGCAGCGATCACATTCACAGAAATGATGGACGACGAACACAGCAGAAAGGGATAACTTTCAAAAGACGACCCTTTAGCACAATGACACGTGAGTAGCCCCTCAGTGAACTTTGTTATCAGAATCTCGAAAGTTTACCTGCGTTTCCATTTTGGTCGAAGTACTTTACTAACTCTGTTATCGAACACCATTGGAAATCAAATTGGCTGAACGATATTTCACTCGGATTTCGCTGGGATCCAAACATTGTTGTGCATGACGAAAAAACACCGCTCTGAATTGTGAATAGTTTGAAATAACGAAGTGCACAAACTTATAACACAATCGATTATAACGAAAGCCTATTTTTTTTTTTTTATTAAATCGTTTATTTTTACAGGCTCAGTTACATAAGTTTAAAGGAGCCAAACTCCTATCTGTATTGTTACAAGTATATATAATCATTTTTCATTAATTCTAGTGTGAATGAAGTAGAGAACCGATTACTCGCGGTTTGCTCGAGTTTAGAAGGGTGACATTTTTTTCAGGAAAAGGAAGGGATATAAGGATATGTTGACAATGTTCACACTCACATTCGCACTCACATTCATCATACTCAATTCTTAAGCCTATCTTATATCTAACATGTATTTACATTTCACCTTATTCTATTGTTAGTAAGAAGGGATTTAATTTCTCGCGAAGGAAAAGGAAAAGGAAAATATAAGGATATAAGGACAATCACACACGAAGATCGATAACTTTTAAGAAGACGTATATTTGGGACATGTAATCAAGGTCTAACCGAGCCAACACATCTCTCACCGGCACATTGGGCTGTCTTCCTCTGGCCCGAAGGGAGTTTTCTAAATTCGATCTGGCAACAAGATACACCTCGCACGACCAAACAACGTGTTCGATGTCGTGGTAACCTTGGCCACAAGCACAGATATTGCCATCGGCAAGACTAAAACGAAAGAGTAGCGCGTCTAACGAACAGTGATTGGACATGAGTCGAGAGAAGGTGCGAATAAAGTCCCGACTCAAGTCCAGACTTTTGAACCATGGTTTGAGGCTAACCTTAGGGATAATCGAATGAAGCCACCGACCCAATTCATCTTCGTTCCACTTACGTTGCCATTTAACGATGGTATTTATACGGACTAAAGAATAAAATTCATTGAAGGCGATTTGACGCTGATAAATATCGCCTTCAATTGCACCTACCTTTGCCAATGAGTCAGCCCTCTCATTACCCGGAATTGAGCAATGTGAGGGGACCCAGACAAAGGTAATGACGTAACAGCGTCTGGTTAAAGCACTCAAAATTTCTCGTATTCTCTCAAGGAAGTACGGCGAGTGCTTTTCCGGCCTCACTGAACGGATAGCTTCGACAGAGCTAAGACTATCCGTTACAATGTAATAGTGTTCAACAGGTCGTGAGGCGACGCTGTCCAGCGCCCAGTGTATTGCTGCCAATTCAGCAATATACACTGAGCAAGGATTCTGAAGACTGTGGGAGGTGCTAAAAAATTCGTTGAACACTCCAAATCCTGTGGACTCATTCATAGAGGACCCATCAGTAAAGTACATATTATCACAATTGATACGCCCATATTTTGCATTGAAGATCGTAGGAACGATCCCCGATCGATGATAATCTGGAATTCCATGGATTTTCTCCTTCATGAACAGATCAAAATGTACAGAGGAATTGATGTAGTCAGGAAAACAAACACGGTTGGGAATATACGAAGAAGGATCAACCTGCATGGAAATGAATTCATGATATGAAGTCATGAATCCAGAATGAAAATTTAGCCCGATCAGCTGCTCAAAATTTCCGATCACCAATGGGTTCATGACCTTACACCGGATGAAGAATCGAAGAGATAATAAATTGAAGCGATCTTTTAGTGGGAGTAGGCCTGCCAAAACCTCGAGACTCATGGTATGCGTTGAGGGCATACATCCCAACGCGATACGGAGACAAAGATACTGAATTCGCTCGAGTTTAATGAGGTGTGTTTTGGCAGCTGATTGAAAACAGAAACTGCCATACTCCATCACTGAGAGAATAGTTGTTCGATACAACATTATAAGATCTTCTGGATGGGCTCCCCACCAGGTGCCGGTAATTGTACGGAGAAAGTTTATTCTTTGTTGGCATTTTTTACACAGATACCTAATATGGGCCCCCCAAGTACATTTGGAGTCGAACCAGACCCCAAGATACTTGAATGACATAGCATGAGTGATTGGTTTACCCAAAAGTTGAAGCTTTGGTTTTGCTGGTCTATGCTTCCTAGAAAAAACCACCATCTCTGTTTTCTCCGTGGAGAATTCGATCCCTAGCCCAATGGCCCAGGTTGAAAAATTGTTCAATGTATCTTGTAAGGGTTCTTGCAGGTCGGATTATTTTGATCCTACGACAGAGACCACTCCATCATCTGCAAGTTGTCTTAGGCTGCAATTTTGTGTAAGGCAATTGTCAATGTCGCTTACATAGAAGTTGTACAAAAGGGGGCTTAAACATGAGCCCTGAGGGAGGCCCATGTAAGAGACCCGACTTACTGCCGAATCTCCATGAGAAAAGTTCAAATGTTTCTCACAAAGCAAGTTATATAACATATTATTCAATAGAGGCGGTAGACCCCGAGAGTGTAATTTGTCTGACAAAACCTCTATTGAAACAGAATCAAAGGCCCCCTTTATGTCCAAGAATACTGAAGCCATTTGTTTTTTTTCGGCGTAAGCCATTTGAATTTCTGAAGGAAGCAACGCAAGACAATCATTCGTCCCCTTGCCCCTGCGGAACCCATATTGTGTATCTGAGAGTAAGCCATTCGTTTCAACCCAACGATCAAGGCGAAACAAGATCATTTTCTCCAACAATTTCCGTATACAAGACAGCATTGCTATTGGGCGGTACGAATTGAAGTCGGACGCGGGTTTTCCGGGTTTTTGAATAGCTATAATTCGCACTTGTCTCCAATCATCTGGAACAACATTATGCTCCAGAAACTGATTGAATAAATTCAACAAGCGATGTTTCGCCACATCAGGGAGGTTTTTCAGCAAGTTGAACTTAATTCTATCTGTTCCTGGAGCCGAATTGTTGCAAGAAAGGAGAGCAAGAGAGAATTCTACCATCGAAAACTCGGAATCAAGATCGCACCTATCTTGTGGTATATCTCGAACAATTTTTTGCACAGGAACGGAATCGGGACAAACTTTCCGTGCAAATTTAAAAATCCATCGATGTGAATATTCTTCGCTTTCATTCGATGAAGAGCGATTTCTCATGTTTCGAGCCACTTTCCATAATTTTTTCATTGACGTTTCTCGTGACAAACCTCCCACGAAAGTTCGCCAATTAGCACGCTTTTTCCCTTTGATCAAGTTTTAAAATTGATTTTCAAGGTCCAAATACGTTTGAAAATTCTCAATGGTTCCACGTTTTCGAAAAGCTTTAAATGCGTTCGATTTATCCTGATAAAGCTTGGAACATTGGCTATCCCACCATGGATTGGGAGGCCTTCGACGAATAGTGGAGCCTGGGATGGGTTTCGTTTGAGCGCGAACCGCGCTGTCATAGATCAAACGAGAAATGAAGTTATACTCCTCCAATGGAGGCAAACCATCTCTGGAATTGATGGCTAGAGCAATCGCGTCCGCATATTTTTTCCAGTCAATGTGTCTTGTGAGGTCATATGCCATGTTTATAGATTCAGAAGAATTCGACCCAATGGTGATGGAAATTTTGATTGGCAAGTGATCACTACCGTTGGGGTCCTGGATTACATTCCACTTGCAATCTAACGATAGTGAATTCGAGCAAAGCGAGAGGTCAAGAGCACTTGGGTTAGCAGGAGGTTTAGGTACACGTGTTGTTTCCCCAGTATTCAAAACGGTCATATTGAAGCTGTTACAAAGGTCATATATCAACGATGAACGATTGTCGTCGTACTGTTCCCCCCAGGCAGTTCCGTGAGAGTTGAAGTCTCCCAAGATCAATCGTGGCTCAGGAAGGAGTGAGCACATGTCAACAAGTTGCTTGCGGCTAACCGCAGCTCTCGGAGGCCAATACAAACTGACAATACAGAGGTCTTTGCCTCTGATGTTTGCATGACAAGCAACAGCTTCGATCCCTCCAATAGGTGGAAGTTCAATTCTAAAAAATGGGTGGCACTTATTAATTCCCAATAGTACCCCTCCGTATCTGTCATCGCGGTCCAAGCGTATTATATTAAAATCGTGGAAAGAGAGATCATTTTGAGGAGAGAGCCAGGTTTCGGACAGAGCAAAAACATCACAATTGAATTTATGAATTAGAAATTTGAAAGTATCCAATTTAGGGATAAGACTACGACAATTCCACTGTAAAACAGTGATATCTCCGACCTCTCTATTTAAATTAGACATCAAGAGAGATAATCATTGCAAGAAGGGGCCATGTTTGCATCAATTGCTGCAAAATTGTCTTTAACACTGGAAGCATTGAGATGACAATGGTTCTGATGGAGTCGGAAACGTTAAAACACGTGAAGATTTGATCCACAAGGTCAGTCAACTTTATAAATCCCGATTGGGAAGTTGAACTAGACGGAAAAACAGGAACAGTTGGGGTTTTTGATGTCCCCTCGAGTGCTGGGCCGTTCAGAGGTGAACCATTCCCACGGAAACCAGGAGGAACCTGATTTTGCTTGTCCGCTGCACTCGATTTTTTAGACATGCTAACAGGAGGTATAACCGGTGGGGCTTGTCCTTGAACTTTGGGAGTGGTCACATTTTTGCGCCGGGGATTCCCTTGGAAAATGAACGGTGTGCCCCCGTTAGCTGTGTCCGCTTCCATTTCGTCAACGGGCAACGTGGCGAAGACATTTGGAGTGTTGATTGATTGTTGTTGGGCAAGTGGAGAAGCGCCCTTTAAAATATCCGCAAAAGTGCGTTTTGAGCGTTCCTTCAAAGAGCGCTTCTGTTTCTCCCAGCGACTCTTGTAAATTTCACAAGCTGAGAGCACGTGTGGGGATCCCCCGCAATATGGACACTTATGCTCAGTCGCACTGCAGGATTCCCCCACATGTTGCTCTCCGCAAGTTGCACAGCGCTCCTTGTTGGCACAATAATCTGAAGTGTGACCAACTGACTTGCATTTGTTGCAAGTCATGGGCTTTGGCACGAAGAGTCGCACAGGCAGTCTCAATTTGTCCACCATGACGTAGTCAGGGAGGGCCGAACCAGCAAAAGTTACTCGAAACGAGTCTGACGGCGTGAATTTCGTTTTTCCCTCTTCTTGGGATACTTTACCTAGTTGGCGACTGTCCAAAATTTTAACGCCCACCAAAGGGAGTCTTTTGAATTTACCAAGTCCTTCTTTTATCAATTGGCACGTCAGACCCGTTTCAGTTACCACCCCCGAGATTTCTACGTCATGGGAGGGCACGTAGACACGATACTCTAGGGTGAACCTCTCGTCGATCACAATTGCATTTGCGTGTTTCCGATCACTCACGACAACACGCAGTTTGTTCGGCCTAACCTTAGAGATTTCGACCACGGAGGAATAAAATCTTGCCAGATCTTTCGAAACCTGAATGACATTAATAGATTTTCCTTTAGGTTTGGGCCGGAAAAAAACAACCCATGGACCAGCTCCAGGTGCATCGTCTGGATAGACCTTGACACGAGGAGAGGAAACAACTGAGGGGGAGGACGAGGTCGATTATTGAGCGGGAGTGGGATCAGTAGGACTGGGAGGCAAGTTCGGGAGTTGAACGGAAGCGGGAGATGGAGGGGGCGAAGAGGAAAAGTTTGCCAATTTTCTTGAGGGGGGCTTGTTGAGGTTGATTAACTCTTTCTCTGAAGAGACATCTTCTGAGGGGGGAACGCGTTTGAGCGACCTCCCAGCCCCCGTTGTAGCTAGTGAGGAGGAAACAGTAGTTTCAATCTCCATTTCAACTTGACCATCTGCCATTACGGCAGATATGAAATAATATAATTTTGAATTCTTCTATCTTCCTAAACCTAATATATATATTATACCTAAATCGCACACCAATGCGAATGAAATGAAACGGTGTCCCAATCGAACCGCGTGGCAATCGCTCGGTACAGCTGCAACGGTAAATCGCACCACCACACGATGATGGAATCGATGACGATGATAAAGCACACACAGCGATGATACGGCACACGCACCGCGCCCGCGGTGGAGAACTTCTTCCTCACGCTGGTTGTGATTGCTGCTCTTTTCACTCGCGCAATAAAGAGAACCCCGTTAGGGCGAAATAACTTCACCAGCCACTGATAACGGTATAATCTCCACTATATGATAGACGCGAACAAATTTGCGACCGATGTCTTCGGACTGCGCGAGCTGAATGCTTTGACGACGAAAGCCTATGTGTTCGCATATTAGGAAACTATTTTATGATCCAGAACTGTATAGAAAATATACGTTTTCAGTTCAATTTGAAACTGATAGGCTTAAATAGAATACGAAGAGGAGAAATAGAGAAATATAAGGGTGTTATTGCTAAAAACCATTGAGAAGCGATAGTTGTAGATAAATTCGAATTCATTAATAACCCTTTATAAGGCAGTGACAATTTAACCCATGAAACAGTACTTTTGCACTGGGAATATTGTACGAAGTACACGAACGAGCCACGCTTAATAATCATTAAGAACTAGTTGACCCGACGAACTTCGTCCCACCAACAATTTATATTTTCATTCAAATAATTTCGAACACTCACTCCCCACAGAAATTAATTTTCTGTACGTGATCTATATTCGTGGTATATAATTTCTTCTTAGGCATAAAAACCTGATGCAGACTAAGACGCATCAAACCTGATACGGACTGTTGAAATCCGTTGCTACGTTCTCGAGTTAAATCGTGAGGAACGGACCCCACATCATTTTTATTTATATAGATATACAAACTTTGCTAAAAAAATACTTTCCAATTTTCCATCTTTCCGAATGGTTTTCATAACTTTTTTGACATATAAACCTGACGAAGACTAAGACGCATCAATACTGATACTGAATCTCCAAATCTCAAAATAAAACAAAAAAATTAATTTTAAATTAAAATAAAAATTAATTTAAAAATTTTTTTAGTATATGATTTTTTGATGATGATCGATAGACTTTAGTAAGATGTGTGTTCAGTATTTTTTTCATATTTTTGTCTCAAAACTATTGATAATGGCGTGAAAAAAACCAAAAGGTGCATTTTTCACCATAGATCCTATGTTGTACCATATAAGGACTCAAATATAAGGTACTACTGCCAAAATACCCTATACAATATTTTCCATACAGCTGGTGATTTGGTTTGAGGGCACATTTTACTTCCTTATCCAGCCAGGCTCTTTGAAAATATAAAAAAAATATTTTTTTGTACCGCGCAACACTGAAAAAAATCTGAAAAAAATCACACATATCTAGAAAAGCCGTAGGAACCCATTTGAATATGAATTAGAGTAGTACTGATTCACTAAATAAAAAAAAAATTGTCAAAATTTCAATATTTTTTTTTTGGATTTCAATTTTTGATGATTTTTTTTTTTTTGATAATTTTTCTTGATACACCGTAGTGAGCACATTCAGTATTTTTTTCAAATTTTTATCTCGAAGCTCTTGAGAATGGCGTGAAATAAACGAAAAAAGTACGTTTTTCACTATAGATTCTAGTTAAACCACATAGAGTTTCAAAAAACTCGCAGAAATTTCTTATTTAATATCCTATACGATATTTGCCATACATTTGGTTTGGGGGCACTTTTTACTCCCTTACCCGACCAAGCCCTTTGCTTAAAATAACTTTCCAGTTTTTCAACTTCCATACAAAATTTGCTAAAAAAAATTACTTTCAAATTCAAATTTTTTCAAGACTAAGACGCATCAATCCTGATACTGACTGTTGATTCCGTTTCTCCGTCGTTGAGTTAAATCGTGAGGAACGGACACCAAATCATTTTTATCTATATAGACTAGCTGACCCGGCAAACTTCATCCCGACTAAAATAATTTTTGTGAAATGAATACTTTCAAACATTCACTTTTTTTCACTAAGTGAACTTTCGTGGGTCTAATCGCAGAACTAATCATTGATTGATTACCCTTTGGCCCTTAACAATTTCCTTTTACTATAAATTTTCTAGTACTTCTGCCAAAATTCGTCATTATAATATAGAATTATTTTCAGACACAATCCTCGTTCAAGACGCCTCAATCAATTGAAAATAATATGTTTCTCCGTTACATGGAATTCATGTTTGACACAGAGAATATTATAAAATGAAATCAGCTCAAACCGCACCATTCCTTCCTCGAGTTTTGCGCTTACCAACACATTCAGAGATTCGTTTTTTATATATATTGATAAATATATAGGAATGCGTAAATTCACCTGAAAATCTATTTCCATTTTCGAATAAAGAACAATTTCACTAGCGCAAACATCGGATGGACTAACAGCGCTTATTATGATGTAATTGTAGAACATTCAAATTTTCGATTTTTTCGACCATCGTTCAGAGTTTTCCGAAAATATTCCGATTTTTCGCTCCGCTATATTGATCTACGGGAAGAGACGAATGAAACAAAATAAAGACGTCTCAAATCGCACCATTCCAATATTGCGCCTATCAACACATTTGTCCTTTTATTGCAATTTATTAGGTTGCATTTTTAATAGCGATACTCCAATTTTCGGCCGTAATAATCGTGTGCATAGTTTAGTGACCAAAAGCTGCCCCGCACGAAGCAACGATAATATGACCGAAATGACCCAAATCAGTTATTTTGCCTAATCATCAAAAGTTATACGCAGAAATTCAGTGAGTAGAAGATATTTCCCCAGGTATCTAGATTAATTTTAAGATCTGTTTTGGGGAAACCGTAAATCGGGCCAAACAAAACACCGCAGATAGGACGTGTAAATAACGCTTGACATTGAGTTTATCTCATGAAAATAACATTTTGTTCATTGCGATAGATGTGTAGAAATATTTCCTATCAATTGATGCAAACATTCTTCCGATCTATTAAAAATGTTCGAGTTAGAAACACTCGAAATCTTTCATTTTTTCCTGCATGTTCTGTGTTAAGGTTTTCATTTCACCCCCATATACTCCGGTTAGACGTAGTCCCACGTCAAAATGTGTTCTACTCAATTCTCATTTTAAAAGAGTAGGCTATTCTATTTTATTCTTTTTTTCCATTCAGAAGTTCCAAGAAATGGTGCTAAGTTAACGGAAACATGCAGGAACGAGGTTAACTTGAACTGATAACTGACGAAGAGAAACAAACAGTTTTGTTCGATAGAAGCTTCGAACGAAGTAAGGAGGAAGCAATGTAACCACGCCAATACAACTCAATGTGGTTGTTTACTTCCACTATTGCATACAATTCGTACGACTACTTCTCCGCATCCATTGTCACCGCCGCCCTATACTCGAAATGCAATATGTGGTGCATGACACAAATACAATCAGCAGTTTTTTCTCAAACTGTAAATCTGAGCTATCAACATGGAGACCTCCTTCAGCCGAAAGATCCACCATTCCCTGAATGGTTAAAGCCACCAATGTCTATTAGTGAACCTTCAAATCTTTAAAGACGGTCAGATCGAATCAACACGATCCTGGTGTAAATTATATCTAGTGTCTTTTTGACTAATCACACGAGAACAAACGGGAGCGATAAGCAACTGGAGATGGGGTTAAAACGAACATGTTAAGAAAACCTCAATTGTATCTTTGGAAACTCATGTTTTCCAAAACAGAAAAGCAGTTTCTTACAGTTGAATATACTGGTTTCCGAAATAATTGGCCAAATTTTTTATGAAAATGTGTTTTTTCATGTTTTTTACTGAAATTAAAACATGCCGAAAAGTAGAACATTTTTATCGATGCGGGTATAACGGACATGTAGTAGCGGGAATATGGACAGGTCAATAATATACGAAGTGTAGAAGTTTATAGCTCGCGAGAGGAATGATTTCGCTCTCTCTCTCTCAGTGTTTGTGCGTCCAGTAACTGAAATAGAACAAAAAGAGAAAACAATACAAAAAAGTCACAAGAGGGTTGTGTCCGAGACACGACCGCATAGTTGACGTAGGATTCCGTTAGGCTATTTGTTGGTTTTGGATATGTTTGAAGAATTACATCGTTAAACTCTTTGATAATGATTTGGTGGCTCTGAAAAGGGCCGTTTTGTTTAGTTTTTGTGTATTGTTTTTTCACTCCACTAGTGTTTACCGATTGATGGTGACAGAAGGATGGTAACAGTCGTTGGATGGTGCGTATCAGATAAAAGATACCGAAGTGGAACGAGATATGATGAAAACCGCCCTCTTTGATCCTAGACGAGATGCCTCCTGTGATATGTATGGATGAAATAAAGAAGAAAAACATCAACCAATGTAATATAAAATAATTACCAATACCGAACAC
Organism: Toxorhynchites rutilus septentrionalis; assembly: GCF_029784135.1. Classification (NCBI taxonomy): domain Eukaryota; kingdom Metazoa; phylum Arthropoda; class Insecta; order Diptera; family Culicidae; genus Toxorhynchites; species Toxorhynchites rutilus. The sequence continues at coordinate 83,902,388 of NC_073744.1, forward strand.
AATTATCAATTTTTCTCATCAGTAAAACATGTTACTTTAATATAGACAAAACATATTTGGAATGGGAAAGGTAATTTTCTTGTATAATTTTTACTTTCTAAGTGTTTTTTTTTTCAACCAATGCGAATTTTAATTGGAACAACAACACCTAATACTATATGTAGAGCACATGGGAAATCACTATTTCTTAACTTTTTCAATTTTTCTCGCCGTTTAAATTTTTCTTGGATGAAAATGATTACAACATAACAGACAGCTTAAACCAAACGACCCGTTCTCGAGCGGGAATACACCTTGGTTTTTATTTATGAAAATTGAAATAAATCGTTTCACATATCAAGTCAATTTCAATTAGACTAACAACACCTAATGCTATATGTAGAGCATATGGGAAATCACTATTTCTTCACTTTTTCAATTTTTCTCGCCGTATCAACTTTCCTTAGGTGAAAATGAATACAACAAAACAAACAGCTTAAACCAAACGATCAGTTCTCGAGTTGGAACACACCTTTGTTATTATTTACGAAAATTGAAATAAATCGTTTCATATAGTCAGTTCAACACAACTGCTACCATATGCAATTTTACATTTACACTTGTGCTAAATTATTCATATGAAATTTCACGAAGCAACCAACATTAAAGTTCCAAATTTAAATTTTATTTGCTAGAATTAATCGTATCACGCACCTTACTTGCAATACAAAAATGCCCACGGCTTGTATATATTTGCAATGCCGATTTCCCCCAGGCAGCTTGGTTTTGATGTCTCTGTTAGGGACTCGCCGCATGTGTCGTCAATTTCGACCAATCAGAAGTGGGTATTTCCGTTAGGATAGGGATTGAGATTTTTCAACTGTTCGATAGTTAGTTTCATGACATATATTATTTTCTTCAATATAAAAAATTGTTATGTAGTGCCGAAATCGATTGACGCAAAAATTTCATCAATCCATCATGAAATGACTGAGCAATAAGCGTTTGAAATTGGACAATTTTCACTATGTACTCGATTTTAGATTTTCAATTTGTACCCCAATATGTTCCCGAAAGCCGTAATCCTACGTCAAAACAGAGTTCAATATTACTCCCTTCACTTTCCATCATGCATTGGATGTGATTATGGATGTGACTGTCCATTTCAACCCCACCAGTGCAATTATTTCAATAGTTTAAATTTACCACTTATGAAAGAATTTACTTTTCTGTACATCCTTAATATCACTTCTCTGTCAACTCACAAACCGAAATATAACTATCAGCGAATTGAATTTTACAATTAAATCACTCAAAATGCTTAATGGCAACACGGATTTATTTACAAAACAAGGGGCCTAATAAATATGAATAATCTTGGAAATAATTATTACTCATACTCCTTATTAGATTATCTTCTGTCGGGAAATGCTATATTGTATCATTTGAAGTATCCCAAATGTAAATATGCCTTCATGTGCCTGAAAGTTGATTATCGTTTTAATGTATTCAAACATCTCTATATTTATCTATGCATGAGAATCTTCTCTAGGATGAAATCCCTATTCTCTTGCCAGAAGACTGCGTATGCTTGATTTTTTTTATTGACCTTTGGACTGGTTTTGTGATATGATTTACCCCGGATCGAATATCAGAAACGAAAAGAAAACATATTTTCGATGGGAATAAAACAACAATAATCATTTTACTTTATTGTCCCAACCTTGCAGCCAATTTCCTCCACATGATTCCTTGCTGTGATTGATGCCTTGGGTTGAATACCGTGCGCAGCAGCATCCCAAAACTTGAAAATAGCGCGAAGAAATATAGCTTTTTGCTGGCGAATTGAGTACGGGTACGTCAATCGCCATAAAGAGGCTTTTCGTGTTATTTGATGTGTTGCTTCTTCAGACATTCCAATTTCCCTGATGGAAAAGTTTTTCTGTGAGATGTGATAATGTATGTGTATTTGTGTATTTGTTCATTTATTTTGGGGTGAAGTTTGAGAGAGAGTAGTGGCTCAGAGTGTAGGCGTTCAAAGTTTTTACTATCAAGGGAATAGCAGATTTTAGCGTGAGAGTTTTGTAAGCCTCCGTTGTCAATGTATTTAATCCCAACGATCGGCAGAAAGCAATGGTTTATATTGCAGTCTGCACCACGTTTGGTACTGAACGCGAATCTCAGGTATAAGTATTGCTGGAACTCATAAATTATTTCCAACATTTGTACATGTTTCCATTTCCCAGCAGAGACGATTGTTTCTATCCGGTTTAGCAGGAAATGGAGCATGAAATAATTGGTGTAACGATTAATCATATCTTTGGAAAAAAATAGAGTAGAATTATTTATGAACGTAATTCGCATTGTATGACATGAAATAAGAAGGTTAGTTGCTATACTACCAAAAATGTGAATTGGGGAATCAAAATTAAGTTTGAATCGTATGGGGAAAACATAAAAAAGCACGAGTAATTCTGTTTGTATGTATTTTCCTTTTCATCATTTTATCGTTTGGATTGTGCTATGAAATATCATGTTGAGATAAATTCCATATTACTTTCCGATACATTACAACATGTATCTAAATCTCGACTTCTTTCTGTTTCCAACTGGTCAAAAGGATGTACAGCCGAAAGTTTCGACAATTGCGTGTTGTTCGAGATTTTACAATTTTTTATGATGAAACTGGACAAATTACAAGTTTGATGACTTCTAATTTTATCGAAGCAAACAGCTGAAAATTCAAACACCATTATCGCTCTGTCGTTGAAATTTCCAATCGAAATAAAATTTGGAGCTAAATCACTGGCCCCTGCATGCATAAGCCTGGATACGAGGGAAACACGAGGAGTTAATTCAGACAAAGATGTAATACCCGGTCGATATTCCCACTGAGATGTCCTTTCGTCTACTGAATTTTCATGCTTGTCATAACCAATAAAATATACCCTTTTTCACTCTACCAGCCTTACGGAGCAGCAACAAACTTATAGTATACAACCACTCACTCCTCTGTCCCATCGTGTTAGACTTAATCTCACCTAGAATGTCAAATGTCACCCATTTCGGCTCTTTATGTTTCCATTTGATGGATAAGCTTAATTTGAGTAGTCGGGCGATTTTATAATTCAATTCATAAAGAGGAGGTGAAGCTATACGCAGTCTCTCGGAAAATTTCTTTCAATATTTCTATTTTTTTCTAATTCCAGCAACAAGAATGCCGAACTACTAAACACTTATATATGGTGTGTCTTAGGAAACAGAAAATGTGCCTGGTAACAAAACAGGACCGAAAAAAATAGCCGTGGGAAGAAGCAGAAAGAATGATGAAACACTTTAGGGGCTGTCCACATAACACGTGGACAACTTTAGGGGGGGGGGGGGGGGTTAGGGGTTACGGAAATGTCCACGCTTGTACACGGTGAGGGGGGAGGAGGTATAGACAATATCCACGTGGACACGTTGAATGAATATTTTGAAAAAAAAAAATGTTCACATCTGTGTTCAACAATGTATGGAAATTTCTGCATTCTGCATTTTCAATAAATTCATTCGTATTTATGGACAAAAAGGATTGAGCTGTCCGATAGTGTTGAACATCTATATTTTTCATATAGTTGAACTTCTTTGCTGAAATGTGTATTCTGAGGATGTATTTTGGAGTATATCTTTGAGGCAAGCGGAATGAACCATAATCAGCTATCCCCAAAACAGGTCCTCACCCGGAGAAAGTCAACTTTGTATCTGGTGAGATTCGAACGGAATTCTGCAACTACACAACTAAACGAACCAAAATCAGTGATTTATAATTAGTCAATATGATAGACTAACACGGGCCGAAGGTTTTGCAGTCCACTGATCATTCAACAAGAGCCAAAGGTTGTACCGCTCATGACAACTCTACACGAGCTGATGATTGCGCCGGCTAGTGACCATTCTATCCTGGATTCCTCGAGTCGAGAAAGACGCACCACGCTGGATATGGGGTACAGACTAGGGGGGCGTTGCTGATTAATGGTCAGCTGCATCCCAATAGGAAGTATCCCGTGTCGGGCACACGTACAGAGCATCGAAGACTGCAACATACCAATTATGAGAACACTTGTAATACTAACCTCGAGCCAACCGCGAGTAATCGGTTACATATTACTAACATAGTTGTAAGACAAAAATTGTCAAAATATTGGACTCCCGGCCCCGTCAGGCTAACGCCACATGTGCCTTAATAAAATATATATTTTGGGAAAAAAAATGATAGATAAGCTGTTCCACCAGAATTATGCCAAATCCCATGTTTCTTTGACAGCCCGAAAAAAATTATTGGAGTTTGACTGGGATGTGGTACTCGGTGGAGTACCTATTTGGGCCGTACTCACCATGCTGTTGGAAAAAAGGAATTTCGACTCATGGAATGGCATAAAAAGTATCCTGCACAGTTTTTTGACGAGGAAACAAAAGGATTTGTGAAGGAAAAAACGGTGCACATACAGTACCTTTCAAGAAGTTAGAACTACTCAAGTTTTTGAATTTTTCAGCGATCTGGAAAAGCTCGGTTGAAACGAAGTGTAAATAGTGGGAAACATAACCTATCTTCGTTAATTTTATAAAGGAGTGATATTGTTAAATGGGGAGTAACATCTGGTTCTAAAGTTATGGAACACCGATACTTTTTTTTTTTTTTTTTGAAGAAAAGTTACAAAGTTTGTTTTATAAACGAAAATAGTCATTGTGTACCATTTTATCATTTGGACCAATATCGTTCGCATCTCTAAGGGCTAAAAAAAATGAGTGGTTCTATAGTTATGAAACAAAGTGTAGAATCGTATAAGTGTGTATCCTAAAAATCATGCTTTTATTTTTCCCCTAAAAAATGGCAAAAATATGTCGAATAATTCTACATACTCCAAAGCTATGAAGTTGTACAGAAAGATCATTGGTAGATTTTTGTAGTGCAGATTGATGATTAGAAAAAATAAGTGAACAGCATTAACTATTAGGGACAGATTGTTTTGAGCGTTTATAAGATTGGCTATTTGAATTTAATTGTTCTATTCAGGCGCGAAACATTAAAAAAAAACTAAACCGCCAGTGTTTCATAACTATAGAACCAGATGGAAAAGACAGGAGTAGAACGAAGTATTTCGGAATAATTTGTTACTGTTTTTGTGTCAAAACTACCGCGATTATTGGGTAATTGGGCACCAGTTAACGAAATCCGGACGGTCTTCAGGAACTAGGGACTTCCCCCTGAAAACCAATTCGAGAACTAGTGATGAATAATCTTATGAAGGGTAGATGTAGCTAAAAAGCAGTATCATTATAGGAACGGACATTGAACTAAAATGAGTTATGGATTAGAAACTGGTTGTCAACTACAATTGACTACGAACCGCTATTACTAATAAAGCTAACATTTTTATCAAGTAAAAACAGAGAATAGAAAATAAAAACGAATTTAAAATGGAATTTTTACGCAACACAATTTTTTCACCGAATTTTAGTTTCCAAAAGGAGAAGAAATGGCCACGTGTCCACGGAGGGGGAGAGAGGTGTCTAAAATCACGCTTTTTTCTGTCCACGTGGTATGTGGACAGCCCCTTACTTATTTACTCCGCTGTTCGTTTTTCGAGCGACAAATCAGTTTTAATTTTATGTAGGAACAAAAAATCAATAAGAAATCATAAGAAAGTAAAAAGCGAAAATGTACTCGTCTGAGTCGTACTAATGATCAATACTATACTTATTTGTGTATGAATTTATTAGGATAACTTACCCACTTAAGGAGCCACGAATGACACCTTTGATAAAATTTAATTTAAAAAAAAAGTCAAAAACCTCAATTTTTATTCGAATTCTCTTCATGTTCAATAGTTTTTTTTTTACATTAAATCATCTTTTTTCATGATCTAAATAGTTATTGAAGTTTATTAATTGAATTTCAACAATATATAATCAACAGTTCCACATGTTTTCCTGCATTTTTCTAACCAGAAGGTGAATTATCATACCGAGAATGAATACATGTATCAAACCAATGTAGAGTTATCAGATTGAAGACTCGGACATGAGCCCCAACTTCCAAAAAAGAACAGCTCGCCAGCTTCCTGGAACTGACAATTCATATAGCACTTGAAGTTATTATCCTCAATCTCTCGCTGATCACTGAAGTGTCTGATTTTATCTGAAGATATTCGAAATACGAGTTCTATAATCAGTAAAAAGTCCCATCGCAATAATAAAATCTATCATACCTTCAGATGCATCTGTTTCAGCATAGCAAACAGTCCAGGATCCAGCTTCTCTCAAAACTCCGGTGGACGGTACTGCAACGATAACCGAGAAATACGAAACATTCATTCTTTCTCTCTATTATATTTATTTCGAAGCAATCTTGAAACTAGTTTTAATTAACCTACTTCGGCATCTTTCCTTGGCCACTGACACCTCCTACCAAGGAGATGCAACGCTTGTGACGTTGTGAACAATTTTCTCTGGTTCCTCTTCGGGATTTTTCTTTCTGTTTGAATTTATTTTTCCACTATCCTTTTTATCTCGTTAGCTCTCCAAATAGCACCGAGTCATTTTTCGTTTCAGTGGTGAGAATCTGAGAACAACAAAAAAAAGCCATCAGACTATACTCAAGCAAACGGGTTCAAAGGAAGCATGTAGGAAAAATCCCACCACCCTGCTATGTCAATAAAATTGAATTTTAGTTCCAGATACGGAAACTCAACATGTGCATATGCTATACACAGGAAAGGCGAATTTACTATAAAACATAGGAAGAAAACCGACTAACTAACCAACAAACACTCGTCCCGTTCTTGGTCAAAACTGTTGCATCTGTGTATCGGCAGCTGCTGAAAATAAAAAAAAGTTGGATGCTCTCATTAATTTTGTTCGGTTTTATATACTCACAAAAACTGTAACCCTGAAGCCGAGTATGTTAGTAAGTAGTGCAAAAGACATGTGGGAGGGTGTCCTGACAGTATTCCGTTTTCGTTCTGCTTGCAGTCCCGTATTAGGAAAACTGTTATTTCCATGCAGAGCAGAACAGAATTGCGCACTAATTATGTTCCTTCAAATTTTCATTTTAGTAGTTTGTCACGAAGCTTATTAGCAGTTCGATGTTCGATAAAATGCCCGTAGCGAATCTTGATGCATTCGAATCATTTCTCTATTTCGCTGTTTTCACGAAAATGGGTTAGAATATATGATGAATGATTTATATTCACAATTGATTTCTGTGGTTTTAGGGCGGTTTGACATTCGTGAATCATATGATATTTCTGTATTATTGCGATTCCCTTTCTGTAGTACGAAACGTTTTCGAAACGATTTCGAAATATGTCTCAGTTTCTGCGATGACTTCCTCATTCAATGAGAATCTCTTCCCCTGGAACCACCGATTGAGGTTTGGGAACGTATAGCAGTCACCGGGGACCAAGTCTGGAGAATATGGTGGGTGAGCAACCAATTGGAATCGTGATTTGTCCAACTTGGCCATCGCTTTCAAGGATGTATGTGACGGTGCGGTGTCACGGTACAGAATTCCTTTCTTTGCATTTTTTTCTCTATTTCGTCATGAGGTTGAAGGTAATCGATGAAGATAGTACCTTGCGCATCCCAAAAAACGGAGGCTAAAACCAACCCGACCGACCGTTGGTCTTTTACCCTTTTTTGCCGGCTTTCGTGGCTTGTCAGCCACTCTGCATATTGCGTATCGGACTCAGAATAGTGATAATGGATCCACGATTCATCCATTGTCACTAAACGCTGCATGAAGTCCACTCGATTACGCATCAACAACGCCAAACCGGCTGTTGAATCGTCAACGCGCCGCTGTTTTTGGTCGACGGTCAGCAAAAGCGGCACCCATCGCGCGGATATCTTTTTCATGTCCAAAATGTCGTGCAAAATGCAGCCCACTCATTCTTTTGAAATGCCTACAGCCTCAGCTAACTCGTGTAACTTCACTTTAGCAATGTTCAAAACGAGTCGATGCACTTGTTTTATAAATTCTGGATTCGTATCCGCCTTTGGCCTTCCAGGGCGAGGTGCATCTGCGGTGCTTGTACTGCCCATTTTAAATTCACTAAACAACCAATTAATAGTTGTTCTCGAAGAAGCAGAAGTGGAAAAACATTTCGTCAACCACTGCATTAGTTCAGGAGTTTTTCCCCAACAAAAAAAAAACATTGTTTGATCAAAATATGATATTCCTCTTTTTCCATTTTCTATACGAATGCTCATGTGTTGACACTTAAACAACTGTAGTTTGTGAACAAATAAACGAAATGTCATGAAACTTCACACATAAGCTAGTGACAGACGAACCGCTCGAAATGAATCTTGTTCATTTATCAGTGGCGCCATCAGTTGAAAAATCCCGGGACTTTTCAGCCCATGTAGTATATCAAATTTCACGATGCTAAGAAAATTCAATTAGAATCGTTACCCTGTACAGATAGCTACCTTTAAGGCCAATTTGAAACGTTAGAAGGCGCAGAAACCACACGAGCCGCCAATAAAATGTCTTTATGTTTGCCCCAAAAATAATGAAAAACAAATAAAGAGAGCGTATTTTTTGGGAAGAAATATAAATAACTTCGAGTGGACTTGAGATATTGACAAGTTCTGCATCGCAAAATGTTTGTATTGGTATGTTCTAAGAATCCTTCAAAGACAATTTGCATGTAGAATTTGAAATATAAAAGTTAGAACAAAAAATTATAAGATGTTGTGCCCAAGATACGACCGCATTGTTGACGTAGAACTACGCTGTTATTTTATATAAGTTGCTTGTTTATACCTTCGGATATTATTCTATAATACTGTGAAATTTTAGAAACAAATGCTTAGTAGAATAATTTTCGAAATAGTATTGCCTCAAAGGAATCGCACCTCTAGGCATCGCTCGTACAACGTAAACCAAGCGCCAAACAAGCGTTCGCCATAGCATGCATACAGAGCCATACATTCGTGGCTTGAAACTACTAGGAATATAAACACTTCTCATCATTTTGCGCTATTCTCAAAAGAAACGCTTCTGTTATAATTACTGGCCTCGAAAAAAGTTTCATTACTTTCTCACGCTCGAGAGAAGCGCAGCTGTCACCCTTAGTGGAGGAAGTTTTGCTACTAGCAAGCGAAACCTAATCACATACAAAATTCTAGAACGACATCTACTTTCTTGGTGACTAAACAAGCGAAATAAACTCTTTTTGTTAATAACAACCTCGAAAACAGTAGCAATACTTCATTATGATCAATATTAGCACAAATGCAATCCTAGTTGAAGGCAGTTTTGCGACTGGCACGCGAACCCAAATAACTTATACCATTCCAGTAAGACATTCAAGATGCTTGGTATTCCCCAAATAATTTTTTGGCGCACAACCTTTACGCTTGCTTCGCCATAATGTCAGTTTAATGCATTGATGCATTCTCAAAGGCACCAACGAAGCCCTTATGATGATGGAAAACAAACAATGTTAGATGCTTGGAAAAAAACTGAATTATGCCACACAGCTTGTACCCTGATGTAACATCCATCGATGCGTATTCGCTGATGAGTTTGTCAGGAGCGACCGCCTTCACCACCAGCGGGGGGAGCTTGATTTTGGTTGCTGCCTGGGAACGGTGTTTACATTTTCGACCGACGCGCCGAGATCGCCTACTTCGATGTTGTTCGATTTTTGTCGGTGTCGCACTCGCGAAGGCTCGGTTCAGTGCGAGCGCTTTTCACTGCACCAACATCGCGTGCATCATTAGACGACGCTTGCCTCGAAATTTTATTGCCCCTGGCAATGCGTTCGTTTTTTGCAGGGCTCGAGCCTGTCTTCCTCTTCTTCTTGCTCATCACACACTACGCGAAGCGTCCAATTGATGACGCGGAAAGAAAAGCACACAATACGAATAACGCGAATAATGAACAGAAAAATCAAACGACGATTTTTTTTTATTTATTTATAATGATACTACATCCCATTGAGAGATTAGATCTTCTTCACAATTTTTCGCCAATAAGCCCGATCCATGGCTGCAGTTCTCCAACTCCCGGCTGCACCGATTCTTGCCAAGTCCTGCTCCACCTGGTCCAACCACCTCGCTCGCTGGGCTCCTCTCCTTCTTGTTCCTACCGGATTCGATGCGAACACCATCTTTGCAGGGCTGCTGTCCGGCAATCTTGCAACATACCCTGCTCATCGCACTCGTCCAGCCTTGGCGACTTTCTGAATGCTGGGTTCGCCGTAGAGTTGCGTCAGTTCGTGGTTCATTCTCCTTCTCCATACTCCGCTCTCCTGTACACCACCGTATATTGTTCTGAGCACTCGGCGTTCGAAAACTCCAAGCGCTTATGAGTCCTCTTCAAGCATCGTCCATGCTTCGTGCCCATAGAGAACAACCGGTCGAATTAGGGATTTGTACATGGTACACTTCGTACGGGGTCGGAGTTTGTTGGACCTCAAGGATTTGCGGTCATTCGTCTTCGTGAAGTCGAGGCCGCCGGGTGTATTTTCTCCCGTCTCGTGATACCGTTATCTTGTGATACTGTTGTGATACCGTTACTTTCGCTGCTGGTGAAATAATTGTTTCACCCAAACGGGATTTTTGGACTGCAATAGTGTGAAGCAAACAAAGCGGAAGGAAGAAGACCTGCATCGCGGGCGCTGTGTGCTGGCGTGTTTATCGCCATATCATCGTCATCGAAATCATCATCGCACTGTGGAGCCATACACCGTTGCAGCTGTGCTGTACGATCGACACGCGGTTCGCTGGGAACTGTTCTAATTCAACCGCACGGGTGTGCGATATAAGTATATTTTTTATTAGATTAAGGTTTTTAGTTTAAGAAATAATCAGAAAAAAAGATTGAGAAATCACTGAAAAACTGTACATCTGCCACTTTATATGGCAGAATGCGGAGAACCCGTTGACATGGAGATTGAATCCACTGTCTGTCCCTCCACATCTACGGGAGGTGGGAAGTCGCTTAAACGCGTTCCCCCTTCAGAAGAAGTCTTTTCGGGGGAGGAATTAACCCACCTAAACAAGCCCCCCTCAAGAAAATTTGCAAACCTCTCCTCTTCACCCCCTCAATCTCCTGCTCCCGTTCCTCCTCTCGCTCCCGTTCTCGCTCTCCCTCTCGCTCCCACTCCCGTTCTCGCTCCCCCTCACGCTCCCGCTCCCGCTGAACTCCCGATCACGCCACCCAACCCTGCTGTTTCCGCTTCCGCTCAACAATCGACCCCGCTTTCCTCTCCTGTTGTGTCTCCACCCCGTGTCAAGGTTTATCCAGAAAATGCAACTGGAACTGGCCCATGGGTTGTTTTCTTCCGACCTAAACCTAAAGGAAAATCTCTGAATGTCATTCAGATCATGAAAGATTTGACAAAAAATTATTCCTCCGTGGTCGAAATTTCCAAGGTTCGCCCGAACAAACTGCGTGTTGTCGTGGCTGATCGGAAGCAAGCTAACGCTATTGTTGTCGACAAGCGGTTCATTTTAGAATATCGCGCATACGTGCCCTGCCATAACGTAGAAATTGCGGGAGTGATTACAGAAACGGGTCTGACGTGTGAATTTATTAAAAAAGGAAATGGAAAGTTCAAGAAGCTTCCCTCGATGGAAGTCGAGATCTTGGACTGTCGCCAATTAGGCAAAGTCTCCCAGGAAGGGGGAGAAACTAAATTCACGCCGTCCGACTCGTTTCGAGTAACTTTTGCTGGTTCCGCTCTCCCTGACTACGTTATGGTGGACAAATTGAGACTGCCGGTGCGACTCTTTGTGCCAAAGCCCATGACTTGCAACAAATGCAAGTCAGTTGGTCACACTTCAGATTATTGTGCCAACAAGGAGCGCTGTGCAACTTGCAGAGAGCAACATGTGGGGGAATCCTGCAGTGCGACTGAGCATAAATGTCCATATTGCGGGGGAACTCCACACGCGCTCTCAGCTTGTGAAACTTATAAGAGTCGCTGGGAGAAACAGAAGCGCTCTTTAAAGGAACGCTCGAAGCGCACATTTGCGGAAATTTTAAAGGGCGCTTCTCCACTGACCCAACAACAACAACAACCAATCTCAACACACAATACTTTTTCCTCGTTGCCAGTTGATGAAATGGAAGCGGACACAGCTAGCGGGGACACACCGTTTATTTCCAAAGGGAATCCCCGGCGCAAGAATGTGACCACTCCCAAAGTTCAAGAACAAGTCCCCCCGGTGATACCCCCTGTTAGCTTGCCTAAAAAATCGAGTGCCGCGGACAAGCAAAATCAGGTTCCTCCTGGCTTCCGTGGGAATAGTTCACCTTCGAACGATCCAGCACTCGAGGGGACATCAAAAACCCCAACTGTCCCTATTTTTTCGTCCAGTTCAGCTTCCCAATCGGGATTTATAAAGTTGTCTGACCTTCTGGATCAAATCTTCAAGTGTTTTAATGTTTCCGACTCCATCAGAACCATTGTCATCTCAATGCTTCCAGTATTAAAGACAATTTTGCAACAATTGATGCAAACATGGCCCCTCCTTGCAATGATTATCTCTCTTGATGTCTAATTTAAATAGAGAGGTCGGAGATATCACTGTTTTACAGTGGAATTGTCGTAGTCTCATCCCTAAATTGGATACATTCAAATTTTTAATTCATAAATTCAATTGTGATGTTTTTGCTCTGTCCGAAACTTGGCTTTCTTCGCGAGATGATCTCTCTTTCCATGATTTCAATATTATACGCTTGGACCGTGATGACAGATACGGAGGGGTGCTATTGGGGATCAATAAGTGCCACTCATTTTTTCGAATTGACCTTCCACCTATTGGAGGGATTGAAGCTGTTGCTTGTCATGCAAACATCAGAGGAAAAGACCTCTGTATTGTCAGCTTGTATTGGCCTCCGAGAGCTGCGGTTAGCCGCAAGCAACTTGTTGACATGTGCTCACTTCTTCCTGAGCCACGATTGATCTTGGGAGACTTCAACTCTCACGGAACTGCCTGGGGGGAACAGTACGACGACTATCGTTCATCGTTGATATATGACCTTTGTAACAGCTTCAATATGACCGTTTTGAATACTGGGGAAACAACACGTGTTCCTAAACCTCCTGCTAACCCAAGTGCTCTTGACCTCTCGCTTTGCTCGAATTCACTATCATTAGATTGCAAGTGGAATGTAATCCAGGACCCCAACGGTAGTGATCACTTGCCAATCAAAATTTCCATCACCATTGGGTCGAATTCTTCTGAATCTATAAACATGGCATATGACCTCACAAGACACATTGACTGGAAAAAGTATGCGGACGCGATTGCTCTAGCCATCAATTCCAGAGATGGTTTACCTCCATTGGAGGAGTATAACTTCCTTTCTCGTTTGATCTATGACAGCGCAGTTCGCGCTCAAACGAAACCCATTCCAGGTTCCACCATTTCCCGAAGGCCTCCCAATCTATGGTGGGATAGCCAATGTTCCAAGCTTTATATAGAAAAATCGAATGCATTTAAAGCTTTTCGGAAACGTGGAACTCCTGAAAATTTTCAAACGTATTTAGCCCTTGAGAATCAGTTCAAAAATTTGATCAAAGGGAAAAAACGTGCTTATTGGCGAAATTTCGTGGGAGGTTTGTCACGAGAAACGTCAATGAAAAAATTATGGAAAGTGGCTCGAAACATGAGAAATCGCTCTTCAACGAATGAAAGCGAAGAATATTCACATCGATGGATTTTTAATTTTGCACGAAAGGTTTGTCCCGATTCCGCTCCCGTGCAAAAAATTGTTCGAAATATACCACAAGATAGGTGCGATCTTGATTATGAGTTTTCGATGGTAGAATTCTCTCTTGCTCTCCTTTCATGTAACAATTCTGCTCCGGGATCGGATCGAATTAAGTTCAACTTGTTGAAAAACCTCCCTGATGTGGCGAAACATCGCTTGTTGAATTTATTCAATCGGTTTCTGGAACATAATATTGTTCCAGATGATTGGAGACAAGTACGAGTTTTAGCTATTCAAAAACCCGGAAAACCCGCGTCCGACTTCAATTCGTACCGCCCAATAGCAATGCTGTCTTGTATACGGAAGTTGTTGGAGAAAATGATCTTGTTTCGCCTTGATCGTTGGGTTGAAACGAATGGCCTACTCTCAGATACACAATATGGGTTCCGCAGGGGCAAGGGGACGAATGATTGTCTTGCGTTGCTTTCTTCAGAAATTCAAATGGCTTACGCCGAAAAAAAACAAATGGCTTCAGTATTCTTGGACATAAAGGGGGCCTTTGATTCAGTTTCAATAGAGGTCCTGTCAGACAAATTACACTCTCGGGGTCTGCCGCCTCTATTGAATAATATGTTATATAACTTGCTTTGTGAGAAACATTTGAATTTTTCTCACGGGGATTCGACAGTAAGTCGGGTCTCCTACATGGGACTCCCCCAGGGCTCATGTTTAAGCCCCCTTTTGTACAACTTCTATGTAAGCGACATCGACAATTGCCTTACACAAAATTGCAGCCTAAGACAACTTGCAGATGATGGAGTGGTGTCTGTCGTAGGATCAAACGAATCCGACCTGCAAGGACCCTTACAAGATACTTTGAACAATTTTTCAACCTGGGCCATTGGGCTAGGGATCGAATTCTCCACGGAGAAAACAGAGATGGTGGTTTTTTCTAGGAAGCATAGACCAGCAAAACCAAAGCTTCAACTTTTGGGTAAACCGATCACTCATGCTATGTCATTCAAGTATCTTGGGGTCTGGTTCGACTCCAAATGTACTTGGGGGGCCCATATTAGGTATCTGAGTAAAAAATGCCAACAAAGAATAAACTTTCTCCGTACAATTACCGGCACCTGGTGGGGAGCCCACCCAGAAGATCTTATAATGTTGTATCGAACAACAATTCTCTCAGTGATGGAGTATGGCAGTTTCTGTTTTCAATCAGCTGCCAAAACACACCTCATTAAACTCGAGCGAATTCAGTATCTTTGTCTCCGTATCGCGTTGGGATGTATGCCCTCAACGCATACCATGAGTCTCGAGGTTTTGGCAGGCGTACTCCCACTAAAAGATCGCTTCAATTTATTATCTCTTCGGTTCCTCATCCGGTGTAAGGTTATGAACCCATTGTTGATCGGAAATTTTGAGCAGCTGATCGAGCTAAATTTTCATTCTGGATTCATGAGCTCATATCATGAATTCGTCTCCATGCAGGTTGATCCTTCTTCGTATATTCCCAACCGTGTTTGTTTTCCTGACTACATCAATTCCTCTGTGCATTTTGATCTGTCCATGAAGCAGGATATCCATGGAATTCCAGATTATCATCGATCGGGGATCATTCCTACGATTTTCGAAGCAAAGTATGGGCGTGTCAATTGTGATAATATGTACTTTACTGATGGGTCCTCTATGAATGAGTCCACAGGATTTGGAGTGTTCAACAATTTTTTTAGCACCTCACACAGTCTTCAGAATCCTTGCTCAGTGTATATTGCTGAATTGGCAGCAATACACTGGGCGCTGGACAGCGTCGCCTCACGACCTGTTGAGCACTATTACATTGTAACGGATAGTCTGAGCTCTGTCGAAGCTATCCGTTCAGTGAGGCCGGAAAAGCACTCACCGTACTTCCTTGAGAGAGTACGAGAAATTTTGAGTGCTTTATCCAGACGCTGTTATGTCATTACCTTTGTCTGGGTCCCTTCACATTGCTCAATTCCGGGTAATGAGAGGGCTGACTCATTAGCAAAGGTAGGTGCAATTGAAGGCGAAATTTATCAGCGTCAAATCACCTTCAATGAATTTTATTCTTTAGTTCGTAAAAATACCATCGTTAACTGGCAACGCAAATGGAACGAAGATGAATTGGGCCGGTGGCTCCACTCAATTATCCCTAAGGTTAGCCTCAATCCGTGGTTCAAAAGTCTGGACTTGAGTCGGGACTTTATTCGCACCTTCTCCCGACTCATGTCCAATCACTGTTCGTTAGACGCGCTGCTTTTTCGTTTTAATCTTGCCGACAGCAATCTCTGCGGTTGTGGCCATGGTTACCACGACATCGAACACGTTGTTTGGTCGTGCGAGTTGTATTTTGTCGCCAGATCGAATTTAGAAAACTCCCTTCGGGCTGGAGGAAAGCAGTCCAAT
Organism: Toxorhynchites rutilus septentrionalis; assembly: GCF_029784135.1. NCBI lineage: Eukaryota > Metazoa > Arthropoda > Insecta > Diptera > Culicidae > Toxorhynchites > Toxorhynchites rutilus. The sequence goes on from NC_073744.1 coordinate 83,918,514, forward strand.
GTGCCGGTGAGAGATGTGTTGGCTCGGTTAGACCTTGATTACATGTCCCAAATATATGTTTTCCTTAAAGCTATCGATCTTCGAGTGTGATTGTTCATACATCCTTTTCCCCTCCTTTTCGTCCTTCGCGAGCTATCGGTTCCCTTCCTACTAACATTAGAATAAGTTAAATTGTAAACACATATTAAATGTAAGGATAGTTTTAAGAATTGAGTGTGAAGTGTCAGTGTGAATGAGAATGTGAATGTGAATGTGAATGTGAATGTGAGTGCGAGTGTAAACACACATCTCCTTACATCCCATCCTTTTCCTAATGAAAATGTGTCACCCTTCTAAACTCGAGTCGACCGCGAGTAATCGGTTTCCTATTTCATTAACCATAGAATTAAGGAAACAACATGTTGATATATGCTAGTTGAAATATAGTTAAGAGTTTGGCTCCATTAAACTTATGTAACTGAGCCTGTAAAAATAATCGGATTAATAAAAAAAAAAAAAAGGATTTGCGGAGCCCATAGCTCGACTTCCATTGACAATGCGAAATCAAACGACGATATCCAAGTTGGATTACCACTGGTGGGGTCCAATCTTAGATCGAATCGCAGCGAAAGCAAAGTCAACTGGATTGCTCAACAGTCCGATGCGGAATGAAAGTTTGCCTAAGCGAGATCCACTGTTTATACTCTAGACAAGTATTCCCCTTCATTCTTCTACTTTTCCTTTGCTCACGGAGACTTTAAATCCTACGATTTATCCTCCGTTGGTCGTCGATAAGTTGCTCGTTATTGATAGCTCTGTTCGGGAATGCACACAAATGGACAGAACGAATGTATGGGAAATGGAAACGCTTAAAGTTTTCATGAATTTTAACCATTTACAAACAAGGGGATTCTAATGTATAGCATATCAAACAAATCTTACGGAATTTCCGATTCGTTTAGTATGTAAATCGCCAAAATCCGTTCGCGGTAAAAATAGTTATTAACGTTAACTTTATTTCATAAAAACGTGACCTGTTTTCTGATTTGGCACCCTTAATGAAAGACGTAGTTCTACGTCAAAAACAGTTTTTTCAATGTGATCCTAACGCAACTTAGAAAAAGGCGCTATATCGGTTATTTCAAGAGATAGGAAAAATGTTTTGTTTCACAAAGATGTCTCAAATAACTGGGGCTACTAACTGTAACAGCTTAGTTAAAGACAGTTTTGACGTAGGACTACGTCTAACCGGAAGATATAGGGGGTGAAATGGAAATCTAGGCACTGAACAAGTAGGAAAAAATGCAAGATTTGGAACGCTTATAACTCGAGCATTTCTCAATAGATCGCAAAGGTTTTTGCATCAATTGATAGGAAATATATCTACGCATCTATCATAACGAATAACATTTCATTTTTCTTGAGATAAATAATTGAATAATTGTGAAATATCAAGCATTGTCAAAATGCACTATGTGCCCATTTTTGATTGGTCCATTTTGTGCTCCTCAAATCGTACCGGCCAAAACGGGCAACCAGAGCAGCAGCGAAATAGAATAAAGCACGATTGGAAAGGAAAAAGAAAAAAATGGACGAAACATTGGTCGCAGTCTCACACATGCGTAATTCTCTACCAGCCAGTCAGCTTAAAAATCCCCGCTCCGCTGCCGTAACGATCATTCTCATTCAAGCCGTACACCACATCGTTTCGCATCAGAACACATCAACAAACCAACCCAAGCAGCCATGTCTGGACATGGTAAAGGAGGAAAATGAAGGGAAAGGCAAAATCCCGCTCGAACCGTGTTGATCTGGAGTTCCCCGCAAGAGTAGCTAGACCGAGCACGTTAGTACCAGTGCACCAGTCCACCTAGCCGGCGTTATATAGTTTCGGCCGCCGAAGTGATCGAGTTGGCTGGCAAAGCTGCTCGCGACGATAAGAAAACCCGCATTCGGAACAGAACACATTCGGTTCGGTGGACATCAAGACAACAGGGAGTTGCAGCGAGTAGCGAGTGGCAAACGCAATCGCAAAACGGCATCAGGTAGCAGAAGAAAAAAGTTTGTTCTTTATACAAACTGCTTTGATGGCAAATCCAAAACAAGGTGGCATCGAGGGCGTTCGAAATGGTTTTTTTCAACACCACGAGTACTAAGTTTTCTAAATTGGAACCATTCCATAAAACAAGGCGCTTTTCAGGGCCATTAAACCTCCCAAAAAAGAGTTTGGGAAATACAGTTCAATGCTTTCTAAAACAATATCCAAAATAATAATAAAACACAAATTGATTTTTTCATAATTTGTTTGCCAGGATATGATGAGTATGTGAATTTGGCAGTTGTTCTGAGCTTATTGATTTTCACCAATTCTTAAATTGCTTCTAGATTGAAAGTACAGTAATTTACACTTATCTCGACATTTAGCTAATTGGACGGACCTGTAATGCGACATATTTAGTTGGACATTTTTGTGAACATAGAGTTCGGGGTCCAAATTATGACCCCACATTGAAAGTTGACACTGTACCACTGTCATCGCAAATGTTCAATTACAGGTTAAAATTACCTCCAATCCGATACTGAGTGGTGGTAATGCGACGTGCCATTGAATGTAATTTACTGTAAAATATGTCACAAGCTGGATGGGAAGAAATTTTCCAACTGTGAAAGCTGTGGCGAGTGGCAAACGCAATAGCTAAACAGGAAGGTTTAACCGAACAAGATGGGAATATCGAGTTATAACAAAAACACAACACCAAACTTCTTTTCAGAACCATCAACATATTCATAAAGAGTAAACAGTAAACTAATCCATTTTTCAGGTAGATAGGTAGGTTTTCACGTAGGAGAAGAAAATAAAACAATATATTTAAAATATATATTAAACAAAAGCTGTCCCCTTTGTATAGTCCTACGTCACTCCGGTTATGTCCCCGACATTACCCACCCGTTTTTTTGTCTAGAGAATAACTGTCGAGCTCTAAATGCTAATTTACTCTTAAATACACCTCCTGGACCATTGTGCAATGGCACAATCAGCACTTCGTCATCTCAACATTATAGTACTAACTCCCATCGTATTATGAGGATTACAACTCGCGTCGCTAACCACCGCACAGTTCATCGGTAAATCGAATGAACTGTACACCATTCAAGTGAAAAATAAAACTTTGTTTCAAGTAATGATCCAACAAACCGAGCTCGAAACGTATATCCGACCGTTATAATCCCTTTTTCTGTAACAATCCTACAGCTCCGGATTTAAGCCGCACCAGAAAATAATAAAACAGAAGGTGAGTGGCCAATGGAAGCAGGGCAAAAAATCGATCGTAAATTTATCGCCTCATTTAGCATTCTATCAACTACGATTTATGATTGCTCCAACTGTGGCACCGAATGGGAATCTATGTACATCATGCAATGAGCCGTATCATAGAGACCACTCGTTACCTATGTATGTATATTAGAGTGCCAATGGATGTACGGGGAAACAGTGGCCTTCGAATTTTCGAACGGCACTTTATTGAAAATGTTGATTCCCACGAAAAATTAACTTATGCAAAATTTCAACTCAAGCGGACTACATGTGTGCGCACATTCGTCAAAGTTTGAGTTTTGACGTAGGACTACGTCTTTCATTTCTATACCGGGGTGTAAAACCAAAGTTTCGAGAACGAAAGCGTTACGCTGGAGACCGAGATTTTGAGCGTTAATAGCTCTTAAACAACTGAACGAAATGGTATGATTAGCACTTCATTTGAAAGATAAAATGTCTACGCGTCATATACTTGTTACTTTTTCATCCAAAAACTTGTTTCAATAGTCTTACAATTGCTTTCAAAACAGGCTATTGAAATCACCAATCGGTATATAAGCGAGCGCCGCTCGTAAACCCACTCAGTTATGATTGAACAGCGATTGGAGCATGTTGTCGCTGTTGTTGTGAAGCTAATTTCGTTTATCATGAAAACGCTGATAAACGGTGTCACCAAGAGCCTGTTTGTGCACCTAAGGCCAAAAGGGAATCCATCAGGAGGAGAGTGATGCCACGGTTCCGCTTGAAACATCGGAGCATTCGCCACACAAACACACAAACACACACACATACACGCGCGGAATTCTCGTTGCTATCATCGTTGCTGAAAAATAATCTGCCAGTTCCCCTGGGAATTGAAAAATACATTCATGCGAAAGAGTTTATTTTAATGTTTTCTATCCATATAACACTGCAACCAAATACATTTGGTTTTGTTATTTTTCAATCAATCGCAATTAACAGGAAAGCTTCTGAATATTTTTTTCCCCATCAGTGGAAATTTTCGTATCCAATATTGGATGCATAACATGAAAAACGGAAAATGTTTCACATCGCGAAAATCAAGTCATTTTCGAGCGATTATTTGCTTTCTACTCATATAAATCTGCGACCAAATACATTTCGTTTTGGATTTTTTCAATCAAGTGCGATCAACGTAAGACCACGTCTTTCGGCAACGCGAAAACGACAAACGGGAGAAAGATACGTTTGGAGGTTGAAGGAAATTGGCAGAAAACTTCTTCATTCTATCATTCAAATAATGTGATTCATACCACATCGTTTTGCCAGAAAGAGATTATTAATGTTCAAAGGAGGAATCGAGTCCTCCGAGGAAATTACTCAGCGCAAATTAGAGTCGACTATCGATTGCGGCATTCGTACACAAATAATTTTATAATGCAGTTTCACCAAAGTGATTTCTTCGGATATATTCACTACATCATGTCATGTATTTCATATTCTTCATTAAGAAATCCATATCCATGGCACCTATCGGTAATGAATTATTATCGAAACCACGATTTTCGCTAAATGCTCCTTTCAGTTCGGCCTGTAAAAAACTTTTCTGTACTCTAATCCATCAAATTTGGAGCCCTGAAAAGGGCCGTTGATTATATGCTAAGCTAATATAGCACGCTCTCCTCGGATACGATGGGCCAGCTGGATGTCCTTGGGCATGACGCGTTTTGCATGGATAGCACACAAATTGGTATCTTCGAATAAGCCTCCTGCAGCGTCATAGCCGTGGAACTTTGAAAGCGCGAGTCGGTTTTGAAGTCCTAAGCAATTCCACGATCCAAATGCTGCAAAGGTAGCTGCGGATCAGTAATTCGGTCGACTTCTGATAGCGATGAATTTCACGCAAAGTTCCCGGTCGATAGCGATGTGGCTTCTCCACCTATCCTGCTACTGGTGCGCTTATCCGTGTGCGCTTATCCGTGTGCCTTACCACCGAATGACTAACGAGCTGTCTGCAAAAGACTAACGAGCTCGAGTCCTCACGGTGCGAGAGTAGAGTAAGAAATGAACGAAAGCAAAGGAAGCGTCATTTTATAAACCATAAAAGTATAGAATCTAAATCCCACCCTTATTATATTCGTGAGTATACAGTAAGCTTATACAATAAAGAGGGTGGGGTTTACATTCGATTCTTTTATGTTTTATAAAATGACACTTCCCTTCCTTTCGTTCACTAGAGACGAATGAACTCTCAGAGTTTAAAGTCTCTCTAATTCAATACCTTCCTTCCTTCCTTCCTTTCGTTCATTTCTTACTCTACTCTCGCACCGTGAGGACTCGTTTCATCGGGACTAAGCAGACAGCTCGTTAGTCCTTCGGTGGTAAGGCACCACGAAAGCAGCTCGGATAAGCGCACCAGCCGCAGGAAGCGTGAAGAAGCCACATCGCTATCGACCGGGAACTTCGCATGAAATTCGTCGCTATCAGAAGTCGACCGAATTGCTGATCCGCAAGCTACCTTTGCAGCATTTGGTTCGTGGAATTGCTCAGGACTTCAAAACCGACTTGCGCTTCCAAAGTTCCGCGGTTATGACGCTGCAGGAGGCTTATTCGAAGGTACCAATTTGTGTGCTATCCATGCAAAACGCGTCACATCATGCCCAAGGACATCCAGCTGGCCCATCGTATCCGAGGAGAGCGTGCTATATTAGCTTAGCATATAATCAACAGCCCTTTTCAGGGCTCCAAATTTGATGGATTAGAGTTCAGAAAAGTTTTTTACAGGCCGAACTGAAAGGAGCATTTAGCGAAAATCGTGGTGTCGATGATAATTCGATACCGATAGGTGCCATGGATATGGATTTCATAATGAAGAATATGAAATACATGACATGATGTAGTGAATATATCCCCATATCGAAGAAATCACTTTGATGAAACTGTTTACCGTTTGTCGTTTTTAAGTGTTGGGAAAGGGCATTATTTTTGCTGAGTAAATTCCAAGAAAAAATCCATTCCTTCTTTAAGCGTGATTCATTCTACTTCGGATAAACGGAACAGTGATAATCATTTCATACAAAAGATAAAATGTCCAAGAGTTATATGATTGCTATTTATTGAGTCGGAAAATTGTTTGAATAGCTTAATGATAGCTTCGAAAACAGGTTATAAAATGACGCTTCCTTTGCTTTCGTTCATTTCTTACTCTATTCTCGCACCGTGACGACTCGTTTGTTTGGGACCAAGCAGATAGCAGGTTAGTCTTTCAGTGGTAAGGCACACGAAAGCAGCTCGGATAAGCGCACCAGCCGCAGGATAGGTGAAGAAGCCACATCGCAATCGACCGGGAACTTTGCGTGAAATTCATCGCTATCGGAAGTCGACCGAATTGCTGATCCGCAAGCTACCTTTGCAGCTTTTGGATCGTGCTCAGGACTTCAAAACCGACTTGCGCTTCCAAAGATCCGCGGTTATGACGCTGCAGGAGGCTTATTCGAAGATACAAATTTGTGTGCTATCCACGTAAAACGCGTCACTTCATGCCCAAGGACATTCAGCTGGCCCGTCGAATCCAAGGAGAGGGTGCTATATTAGCTTAGCATATAATCAACGGCCCTTTTCAGGGCTCTAAATGTGATGGATTAGAGTTCAGAAAAGTTTTTTGCAGGCCAAACTGAAACGAGAATTTTCGTGTGGATGCCATACAGCATCGAGAAAATTCCGGAAAGATCTAATCGTTGCTGAAAAATAATCTGCCAGTTCCGTGGGAATTGAAGAATACATCCATGCGAAAGAGTTTATTTTAATGTTTTCTAATTATATGGCGAACACAGCGACCAAATACATTTGATTTCGTAATTTTTCAATCAAGTGTAATTAGCTGGAAAGCTTCTGAAGATTATTCTTTCCCATCAGTAGGATATTTTCGTATCCAATAATGGATGCATAACATGAAAAACGGAAAATGTTTCGTATCGCCAAAATTATATAATTTTCAATCGATTATTGCTCAGTCGTCGAAATTTTCATACTCAGAGAGTTCATTCTCCTCTAGTTTGTCTTCCAAATTGCCATCGTAAACCACACCTTCTCTCGATTCAATCACGCACGAAAAGCATACTGAAATGATATTCTGGTGGTGAAACCCATTCATTTTTCGTGAGGCGTCGTGCACAAATTACGTAACGCGATAAGGGGGGAGGGGTTAGATGTTGCGTTACTTTATGTTTATTAGAGATAGGAAATTGCGTTACGAAAGGGGGGGGAGGTTCAAAAACCGGATTTTTGCGTTACGTAATTAGTGCACGACGCCTGAGGACATCGACAAGACAACATCGTTACTGAACGAGCTGAACGGCGAGGGATCGAGGTATTCATTACCTGGCTTGACCTGACCTGAAATGCAATCAGTTTGTTTTAACTGTGAGGGAGCGCAGAAAAGCCGATCGATCAGAAGGAGAAGAGAAGGTGACCAAGAGAGTATCAGCATCGAAATACGGTTCCTCGGAAAGACATAGAAGCAGCCGCCACACACACACATATACATGCGCGCAACTCTTTTCGTTTGCTGGTTATCGAGAGGAAACCTGGAAAGAAATGATCGTTGCTGAAAAATAATCTGCCAGTTCCCCTTGGAATTGAAAATTACATTCAAGCGAGTTTATTTTAATGTTTTCTATCCATATAATACTGCGACCACATACATTTGGTTTTGTGATTTGTCAATCAAGTGCAGTTAACAGGAAAGCTTCTGAAGATTATTCTTCAGAACAAGGTTTTTTGTATCCAATATTGGATGCATAAAACCTTGAGTCTTCAAAGTAACACTCTCGTTTTTGAAGTCACCCAAATATTTATTTATTCATTCATTCAGGATGGATTTAGATTCAACTTCAAACAAAATCAACGATAGTCCTACGTCACCCTTGCGGTTATACCATAGATATAACCCACTTCCTGTTTTTTGAAACCCGAAAAACCATTCAAGGGGGGAACGAAATCGAGATTTTAAAAAAATGATGCAAAATGTCTTCAAATCGCAAGGAAAAATGCAAAAATTGAAACGCCGAGATCTACTATCATCACGATTTATTGTCAAAACCCGATTCTCTGGGACATGTTGTTTTTTTTGGAATGCAAGGTAAAACGTATGGTTTAGGGTTCCAATGAAAATGGTCATCTCGATTTTCCATACGAAACTTCCTGCGAAATGTTCATTATTTCATTTTCATTGATATGAATTGATACTACAAAAAGTGTAGACAATAATGGCTCCGACAATAATGGCTCAATCATCATGTGACGGTAATCCCAGCCCCTTGCCGCTCACATTACAGTCTGCTGCATCGGTAACTGGTACTTTCAATAACACAACAATGCAAGCCTCATATCAGCAGTCCCGTTGTGAACAGTCCTACTGTGAACATTCGAACAATAGGAATATTCTTACGCCGAAAAAGACATAACAATGGAAGCCTCGTATCAACAGTCCCGCTGTGAACAGTCCAACTGTGTGAACATTCGAATAATAGAAAGGTTCTTAGATAAAACAAATGTTTATTGATGGATATGAATACTCTTACGCCTAAAAATGGTAACAGTGTAATATACAACAAAAGTTATCTTAAGACAAAAAATGTACACGAATGAATTCAGCTCTGTTACAGCTGAATTGCTAAATGAGCCTTGTAAAATAAAAACTGATGGGATAAAAAAAATATTGATTGATTGTACGCACTATTTGATAGTATGTAGTTTGAAACATATGAGCATCAAAATGATCGTATATGAATATGAGCGAGAATATTAAAGTGATGAAAATGTGTGGAATATCCTAAATCAAAACCTGTGTGTCCTGTCTACTGAAAGTTTCGAAACATCCCTTCATGCTTTCGTCATTAGAAGCGTAATGAATGAAGCTGCCAAAACTCTCCTCAATTCTAGCACAAATGCCATTCTATCCTTTCAGCACGTTTGACCTGATTTCATCGTATCGCTACGGGTGCAGAAGTGATGAAGCTACGAAAATTATGTTTGCCTGTGATCCGAAGCAGATTTGCGTCTTGCAACAAATGGGTCTCCAAAGAAGCAACCCGAAATATGTGTATTTCAAAACAAAACGGTTAGAAAATATGCTCTCCTTCCGGTCCGTTATGTTTCATTTCACAGTCAGATGCAACGTTGCTGTGTATTCCAGGCACGTATCAAATACGGTAGCCATCTTTACTGCATTCAGATATAGAAAACCGACGGAATGCACAACGTTCGAGAGGCAATTTCAGATTTTTTTTTGCGTTTCAACTCTGCTTTGCCAATGCTGGGATTTTCGTCCGGTAAATTTCAAACAAAATAGGATGCTGCAGAGAATAAATTTACCATCCGCAATTCGTCGCTAGGATTGCATGGTAGCGCATCACACCGACACAATAAATCCGGTTAATGGTTTTCGCAGATCCAACGAAAAAAAAATCGTTCACGTTGGCGAAGCGCATCAAATCCGAGCAAATATTGATTGTCATAACTTTGCTCTTGAAATCTGCCGCAACAGGGGTAAAGTTCAATATTGAAATAACTTTTCAACTGGCTAGCGATAAATTTTCTATGCGATATCACACCAGAAAATAAATTGAAAGAGGGAAGTTTCTATGACGTCGTGCACACCCATTATATGATCAATTTCAATCAAACTGGAAAGCCATCATGGGCCGATTGGTTGATACTGGCAATCTAAATTGACTGGATCTGTCCGACAAACCAATCATTTCCACCGATTTTCAATCACATTCCTTTTTCCAATACTTTCACTGGTTACAGTAGTTGGCGAACCGCGTGTTTGTCGGTATATATTCACTTCCGCTTCCTGTACAGCAGCAATTTTCTTCTGAAAATAGATATCAACTCATTGTTGCACTCTCATGGTGACCAACACCACTGGTAAGTGAGTGAACACAACCAGTGACATAGGTTGGCTTGCCGCGGTTTATAGCTGAAAAATCTCAACCCCCAATTGTGTCCATAATGTACCTACCATATGAGTTTTTCTGGCGACTTCAGCATTGAATAGTGTAGTAAGGCTCTTTTACTATATTTTCTACTGGTTGTTGTGGTTCATGAGTGTGATGAAAGTTAGCCAGAGGCCAAATCAATTTTGTTTTAACATTTCAAAATGCTGGTCCTAAATCCACTTTCCCTTCACTATATATAATCCAAATGTTTCGTTAAATATTTGTATTTCATACCTACCATTGATCGGTGTTAAGTCAAACCGGACTATGTGACATTTTCATGATTTCAAGAAAAACGAACATGAAGTTTAGTGCTCTGCAATTTTCAAAGCATTTAATTTGTTCGCTCAATATTCTTCTCAGAAATGTTAGCTACTCTCTGGCAATACTTTAACGTATGATAATTGTAAAAAAACATTTAGTATCATGCCAAAAAAGGTAGTTATTTGGCTGCCTATACGTACATGGTCCACTCTGACTGAACCAAATGAAGAATTTTTTAGACTTGGTCCATTATGATTGAACAATTTCGAAATATTTCTCAATCAATTACCAGTTGTGAGTTAAGGTGTGCCATTCTGCTATGAAAATTAGAGCGAGAAGGACTGTGAGTTTGGACATTTGGTTGCGGTCAGCGGAATAGTATCTGCCATCTACTGCTGGCATGAATATGATTGCACGGCAAACATGTTAAGCATAAACTTCCCATTTTCAATCATCTTAGACAGTATTCGTCAATAGAAACGTGAAATTTGATTTAATTGTCATCGCTACAGTCTAAATCGCACTCTGAAATAGTTCATTTTGCGATCATTCACACTGAAGACCAGCATTTTTGACTGATCCGTTCAGTCAGAGTGGACCAAGTTTATTTTTCAACATATTTTATAATGTGCACATTTTACACTAACGGGTTCAAGCACAGTTCGACAAGGTACCTTTTAGCTTCAAGAAAATGTTTTGTTGCTGTTGCTGCTGTATGCGTGATTTGTAGCTTACGTAATGTTTAACCAAATGTAATCAATAACTCGAAATTTTCAATTTTGCGACTTGGTTCCCTCTGACTGTACACCGACCAATTGTTGAACTAAAGTTTAAATTCTGGTTCGGTGAAATACCACTTCTAAAATGTTCATACTACCGGTGCGACAATCCCTTGTTTTCGATAAATTATCATCACCGTAACATTTATCTAGATTTGTTGGAACATTTAATTTCATTTTTTACAGCAAAGACCATTGAAGGGCTCATTTGTTTGCTTATTAAGCTGCAGCCGACCGTCATAAATCAAACACAAGAGTGCAGATACCCGGGAAACGTGAAATGCCGTAACCAAACGAAAAGCCGAAAATACCCAATCAATTGAATTATCATGTTGTGTTTGCCCTCACTGTGTGTTTTTTTTTGTATCTGGGGTTTCTACGGTGCCGTGTTTATGATCCCATTTTGCACATTCGTACAATTTACGTGGGGGATCCTTTCCACGGACTGCGCAACAATGCGTGTGGTCAGAAATTAATATTTGAGACAGAATTAGATGTTTTGATTTCCAATTTTAATAGCTGTTAGTGAGCTGGGTCGGGTTTCGTTTTTTGGGGGAAAATGTAATTTAGGCGAGCTGCCCTGGAAATACCAGAATCGTCCGGATTGCCGTGAACAGTAATTAGCGAGTTATTTTATGGTGATAAGGCTATTGACAAATTGGGCGAAAATATAGACAGTAATAAAATTTTAAATAATTGTTTAATGTTGTGTGCACATTGTTTCATCATTAGGATGATTTGTAGCCTAATTTAACTACGAAGGTGATCATATATTAGGCTGTCAGTTATAGAAGCTCGCTTCCTTATTGGCAAAAAACTCGGATAGCCAATTTTCACAGGCCTCTTTTGTGGCTAACTTCTGACTACCTAGCTCGTTCGCCATGGACAAAAACAGGTGGTAGTCACTTGGTGCAAGGTCCGGACTATACGGCGGATGCAAAAGAACCTCCCATCCGAGCTCCCGGAGCTTCTGGCGCGTCACCAAAGAAGTGTGTGGATTGGCGTTGTCCTGATGGAAAACAATGCGGCCTCTCTTTATCAAAGATGACCTCTTCTTCATGAGTGCTACCTTCAAGCGATCCAGTTGTTGGCAGTACAGGTCCGAATTGAGCGTTTGGCCATAGGGAAGCAGCTCATAATAGATTATTCCTTGACAATCCCACCAAACACACAGCAGAACCTTCCTGGCCGTTAATGAGGGCTTGGCCACCGTCTGAGCCGCTTCAGCGGGCTTCGACCACGACCGTTTGCGCTTCACATTGTGGTAAGTGACCCACTTTTCATTGCCAGTCACCATCCGCTTCAGAAACGGGTCGATTTTGTTGCGATTCAGCAGTGATTCACATGCGTCGATACGGTCAAAGATGTTTTTTTGCGTCAACGTGTGTGGCACCCATACATCGAGCTTCTTTGTGAATCCAAGCTTCTTCAAATGGTTAATAACGGTTTGATGACTTATCCCCAGCTCTTGGCCGATGCTACGGCTGCTACTATGCCGGTCTTTCTCGGCTAATTCAGCGATTTTGTCGCAATTTTCGACGACAGGCCTTCCGGAGCGTGGCGCATCTTCGACGACCTCTACACCAGAACGAAAACGTTGAAACCATCGTTGTGCGGTGAAAATGGAAACTGTATCAGGTCCATAAACTGCACAAATTTTATTGGCAGCTTGAGATGCATTTTTGCCTTTGTCATAGTAGTACTGTAAAATATGTCGGATTTTCTCTTTATTTTGCTCCATATTTGCGACACTATAACTCACGAACGACTTAACCAAACAAAACACTGTCAAGGACTATATTATAGCACGCAAAAATACATTTCCAACAAGCTAAAGTATGACTCGATACAATGAATACAACTAGAACTACGCGCTTACAACGACACCTCGCGGAAATGCCGCATGACTTTTTTGACACCCTAATATAAGGAAATTAGACAAACTGGTTTTTAAAAAAAAATACTGTCAACTGCTTTTTTATTATAGCAACCATGGTAGAAGTACCAATTCTTGGTTCCAAAAGTAGCACGTGATAAAACTGTTTCAAATAAAATTACATATCCTCTGTGCATGTACATTGGGCTTGTATTATCGTGTATTGTGAAAAATTTAGTACAAGTGTAAGTGTAAAATTGTATATGGTAGCATTTGTGTTAAAAATGACTTGAAATGTGAAACGATTTATTTCAATTTTCATAAATAAAAACCTAGGTGTGTTCCCGCTCGAGAACGGATCTTTTGGTTTAAGCTGTCTGTTTTGTTGTGTTCATTGTCACCCAAGGAAAGTTTATATGGTGAGAAAGACTGGAAAAGTGAAGAAATATTAGTGATTCCCCATATGCTCTACATATAGTATTAGGTGTTGTTAGTCCAATTAAAATTCGCATTGGGTTGAATAGACACTCAGAAAGTAAAAATTATAAAAGATAATTACCTTTCCATTTTAAATATGCTTTCTCTATAATAAAGTAACATGTTTTTACTGATGTGGAAAATTGACAATTGTGTTCGGTATTGGTAATTATTTCATACTACATTTTCTCTTTATTTCATCCATACATAACACAGGAGGCATCTCGTCTGATACACACCATCCAACGACTGTTTACTATTCTTCTGTCATCATCACTCGGTAAACACTGGTGGAGTGAACAAACAATACCCAACAACCAAACAGAACGGCCCTTTTCAGGGCCACCGAATCGTTATCAAAGAGTATAACGATGTAATTCTTCAAACATGTCCAAAATCAACAGATAGCCTAACGGAATCCTACGTCAACTATGCGGTCGTGTCTCGGACACAACCCTCCTGTGACTTTTTTTTCCTTGATTTTTGATAGTTTTTGAAAACTTAAAAAAAATCCTGGATTCATCCTGGTTGCATTTGGACATCAATGTATCATATGAGCGTGTTAGATGTGTGCATTGATGCGATTACGAATGGTTTATTCAAAGTTTTGAAAATTGCCTTTTTGTCCGAATGTGCCCCATGTGTGGGGCAGTTTCGGACAGCCCTTGGGCACTTTCGGGCAACGAAAAAAAATTAAAATTTTATGTTTATCAACAATTACTTCCGTTTCCTCTTATTTTCAGCATATTATGCATTTTTCGGTTTATCAGTATTTTTCTGAAAAGAAACTGCTTGCTATGAAAGTCAGTAAAAATTCGTGATTTTGCTTTCTTCCGTTTTCGAGTGGTGGTTTTCCGCGGTGAAGTTTTTGGAAAAGGTTCAATATTTTTCGGGGACAAAGTTGCCAAAGTAAAATCTATCTGTGCTGTAGACGCAATGTTGTATTACCCGATGAGTAAGTTTTTACCTCCGCTCCAGTAGGTGAAATCATTTGAGCATCCAAAATCCTTGTCCGAGAAAACCTTTCTTGAGAATGGATAGCAACCTGTCATTTTGAATCCAGCTAGGAAATTACTCAAATTGAAAGAAGCATTATAAGCCGATGCAACTATACCTGAAATGTTGTGTATAGAAATAGTTTCTCCAGGATGGTTGAATAGCCAATCGTTCTGGGAAACTGAGAACTTTTGCCTGAAAGAGCCCATAACTGAAACATTAAGCGGTTGTAAGCGATTTGTGACAGAAAATGGAAAAGATACATGAATTGTGCAATTTTCTCGACGATATTTAATTGTTTCCAAACTGCAATGACTTTTTGGTTGATTTTTGATCTTTTTCTGAAATTGATTCGTTTACGTTGCTTTTTGGTACCTTTTTCTAATGTTCTAGAACATTGAGAAACAGTTTTCCCGTTATGCAACCGTTAGTTGGGAAATTAGCAAAAACAATGGACCTAGTTGGACCACCTGTGAACTGGATTCATGAAAACGTTCTATTCGAAACTTGTTCGATAGCTCTTTCCATCTCATCTTCGTTGATGCTGGTTCTATCGGTTCTCTTTTTGTAGTTACGAACCATCATTAGGTCTGAGAATCAGACTAAATTGATGATTCTTAGTAAACAACAATCAGACACAAATTTTATGAAGAATTAAACAGTGTCCGAATGTGCCCCGTGAACAATGTCCGAATGTGCCCCAGCACCATCCGAAGACAAATAATCATTTTATCTAATAAATAGACCTTTATTTCCCAGTTGTATGCACGTTTTTTTCATTTCATATTAGTTACTAACTGAGGTGGTGTACTTAAATTTCTAAATCGTTCACAGAGAAATTAGAGAAATACTTACAACTTCAAGCTCAAAAGTTTCGAAACGTGTATGAAAAAGCACACTGTGTTGTTTTCGTAAGTAATAAACGACCAGGAGATGTCAAACCATATGACTTAAAATATTTTTAATTTGATTGAAAATTGTACCACATAATTTTTACAAGTGTTGTCCGAAACTGTCCCCGTCCGAAAGTGCCCCCCTTTCCCCTAGAATCTGAGCTACTCCCATATGGAATTCTGAATTTAAGACCTTTTATCCTTCCTTTTCTCGTGTAATTTTATATACGGGACACAAGGTTTGATTTAATTATTTAAACAAACTGGTTAACAGCATCGGTCAAAAACATAATCTTCATATAAAACATTTGATAAATTTCAATGAATGTTCTAAAAGCAGAAAGTGATGCAGATTTTCTTTAGACCGATATCAAAATTATGAAAAAATAATTTCAAAACAGTATCTTGTGAATGCTTTGCAATGATATACTCATTTTTTTCTTGTTTGAAACTTATTATCAGTTCTGTTCAATTCTTTGTTTTTAAGGAGCATTAAACTTTGCAGTTCATTTTGATCTTAGATCTATTATCACTTTTTCAATATTCTTTTATTCAAAAAATGTCTTCAAAACAATATCGTTGAAAATATTTATTATGTAAAAAGGAAAAAAAATGGCCTTATTCGTTATAACTATCGTGCGAATGTTTGAATTACAAAAGCCTGCTTCCATAGTTGGAAAAACTTCAAAACAAACTTCTTTATTCAATACTCAAAATATCAACAAATCAATATTATACAAAATCAACCATAATTATCGTTCTTTCTAATAAATGATGACAAATTGTGATGACAACGTCTTTGGGCCAGTGACCAATTTTACGTCCTCTGTATACGTCAGGATTTCGTCTAAAAATGCCACCAAGCGGGTAAATTGTCGTTTGTTTATGTTTTCTTTCCTAAACAAGACAATACAAGATACATAATGTTAGCAAAACAGCTAAATAAATACGAAATCAACTTACTCAATTACGCGTGACTAGCCTTCACCGTCTAAACACAAGTGACAAATGTACCCGTTTTTCTCCGTGACGTGACAGTATCGTGGTATTCATAATAACACCGAGTTCATCAAAGTTGTCACGACGGATGAACTCTTCCGGAATCTACACACATGGTGGCAGCCGTAATAAGGTTGTATACAATTCACTTCGTTTTCACCGTGAAGTGACGTTCGTAATCAGGCCCATTGGGTTCTTTTCACGCCTTTTTTTCTTGATTTTGTTACACGATTTTTTACGCAATTTACTCGGTTTCACGCGATTTTACAACGTCTTTCGGGAAGACATTGGGGTTGAATAGGCCAACTTTGTTTCATACATGAACCTACACACAAAACTAATTTTTAGCAAATGTTTTGCAATTGTAAAAACGAAAATCAACAATTTTTTACATTGAATAAAATAATAGAAATCATTGAACTAACTATCGAACAATTGAAAAATCTCAACCGTTTTCCAAACGGAGATATCGCTTTCTGACTGGTCGAAATCGAAAATGGTAGCGGTTGTGTTAAAAATGACTTCAAACATATCGTTTCATATGTACAGGGTTTTCCATTTCGGGCTTCCGAAAGTATTCCGTTTGACATAGCTGTCAACCAAAGCGTCATATCGTTAGTTGAATGTCTGCCATTTTACAATATGGATCGTTTCAGCATCGCACGTGTTGATTTTGTTAAATTATACTATAAAAATGATGAAAAACCGGCAAATGTTTTTCGAGCATTACGGACGGATTTTGGTCGTCATGGACGGCGTACAGAGCACACAATCGCTAATGTAGTGCGTAAATTCGAACAAACTGGATCCGTAGCGGATATTGTAAAACCTGTGCATCATCGTAATGTGCGTTCGGCCGAAAATATTGCTGCTGTTGCTGCCAGTGTGGAGGATAACCCGAATGTTTAGATTCCACGGCGTGCTCAGCAATTGGGCTTGTCAAACACATCATTGTGGCGAATTTTGCATTTGGACTTGCACCTACATCCATATAAAGTCCACTGGTACAAAAATTAGAGCTTGGTGACCATGGAATGCGTCGGGCATACGTCGATTGGGTGAACGAACGCATCAAATTTTCTTCAGCGATGAGGCACATTTCGAGCTCGTTGGCTATGTGAACACCCAAAATTTCCGTATATGGGGCTCAGAAAATCCACACGTGATTGTTGAGAGGCCATTGCATCCGCCAAAAGTCACTGTTTGGTGCGCATTATGGTCTGGTAGAGTCATCGGGCCGTATTTCTTTGAAAATGAGGACGGCGAGACGGTAACTGTGAATGGTGAGCGCTATGGCCGCATGTTAACCGATTTTTTTTGCCACAATTTGAAGATATGGATACGGATGACATGTGGTTTCAGCAGGACGGCGCCCCGTGCCACACAACACGACCGAACATGGCCATATTGCGAACGAAATTTGAGGGACGCACAATTTCGCGTTTTGGTGATGCCAATTGGCCGTCCAGATCATGCGATTTGAACCCGCTAGACTTTTTTTTGTGGGGTTGTGCGAAAGACCGTGTCTATGCCAACTCTCCGCAAACTCTTGAACATTTGAAAGACAACATTCATGAAGTTATGACCGAGATACCGCCCCATATGTGCCAAAAAGTAATCGAAAATTACCTGTTCCGGATCAAGATGTGCGAGGAAGCCCTAGGTGGACATTTGAATGATGTTGTATTTCTCACATAATGGCATAAACCATACTTTAATTTGAAATAAAAATTTCATCGAAGTTCGAATTCTAAGTGAGTTTTATTTCAATTTACTTTCGGAATTTAAAGTTGGGAAACCCTGTATATTTCAATTTTCATAAATAAAAACCAATGTGTTTTCCCGCTCGAGCACCGTCCGTCCGATTCAAGTTGTCTATTTTGTGGTGTTCATCTTCACCCAAGAAAAGGGCATGCGGCGGAACAAATTGGGAAAGTGAATCAATATTCGAAATAAAATAAATAAAAAAAACTTTTTAAGTTAAACGGTTTAATTGTGAATAAAAATAATATTTTTATTTTATTTTAGACTTATCAATGCCCTAGACTAATGAAGGAGAGGTGTGATAACTGCTAACTGCTACATGACTAATTATTTCCTAGCTTTTAGTACAGTATAGAGTTCCGTTGGTTTTGAAACGAAAATGTCAATGCGTTGAATGAACACACTTAGAATGTTGAAATTATGAAAGAAAATTACATTGTCCATTTCAAATATGTGTTCTATAAAATAACATTTTTTTTTGTAAGAAAAATTGATAATTGTGTTCGATAAAGATTAATCCGATTTATTTAAAACTTATATGGATTTAATGATGGAAACTATCGATCACAATTTTCATTATCGAATGACCAATTTAATTTACGACAGATGTTTTAAAAGGGGGTATTCAAAATCATTGATATGTCTTTCAAAATTGGCCAACAGATGAAGTGTTGAGTTCCATCAGCAAGGTTGCCAACTTTAGTTTTTAAAAAATCAGGAAGATTTCCAAAATTCAGGAAAAATCCAAAAATCAGGAAATCAGGATAACTCATATTGGATTGTCCGGTAGATTCACGACGGTTTTTGGGAAAACATCATTCTTATAGACAGATAAATGCACAATTTTGTTCCACAATCATTTGATATCTTTCACGTACCTTAAAAATTTTAACCTTCCAGAATATACTTGCTTTAACATCAAAAACTGGTCTAGGTATTTTCTATACTGTCCATAGAGTCGAATTTTTTTGCCCTTGTAGTGTGGTCGAAAAGGCATGAAGTTTACCGTTATCCTGATGGAACGCGATGCCTATCACATTGACTAATTATGGTCTTTGGTTCTGCATCGCTACCTTTAATTTGTCCAGTTGCAAGTAGGGCTTGTGAGAATGTATTGACTAATTACTTGGTAATAGCTCATAATACAGATTTTCTTTCCAATCCCACTAGACACAGGATATGATTTTCTTCGGGTGGAGATGGGCGTCGGGTTAGCGAATTATTTAGTTTACCCCATGTTTTCAGCCGCTCAACACTGTTGTAAATGATCCATTTTCATCACCCGTCACTATTTGCTTCAAAACGGCATTTTCGTTGCGTTTTTGAAGCGAGTAGCAGACTGAGAAGAAATCTATGAAAGGTTTTTTAGTCAAACTGTGTGCCGTAATCAAGTTTCACCATTTCTACATGAACAATGGTTTTAAACTTAACAACTCAATATATATCATTCAATATTGTTACTTCAAAAAGTCAATTACAGAAAAATCTATACTCAGAATTTCTCTATATTTTACGTCCTTGTTTTGAACTGAATCTTTACTCACCAAATGAGGATAACATATTGGCAGAGGATGAATTGAAGATTGTTTTCAAATTTTGATGCTATTTGGTTCAATTATATAAGTCTTCTTATTTTTAAAAAAAATGAATTCAAAAATTTTCTGTTGGATATTTATATACTCTGAAACGTATTCCTTCATCAATAATTTTGCACCTACTTCTGAAAACATATCCTCACTAAGGTAATGTTGTGCCTCAAACTTGATCTCTACACAAAAAAAAAGATTTTTAGCTCATGTTTTGTCATCCCGATTTATTACATTAAATGGGCGTAGACATAACAGAAAATGTCATTACTCTCAAATACTGATAAGCATTTGTATAATATACTAGCTGACCCGGCAAACTTCGTTCCGCCCAAAATTTGTTTTTGTTATCAATACCTTCAAACATTCACGTTTTCTTATTAAGCGCAAGTTCATGAGTCCAATCGCAGAACTGTTCATTGATTGATCTTCTAATCGATCCCGTTGAATTTATCTTTTACTAAAAAAGTCCTAGTACTTCTACCAATACTCATCATTATAATATTATTTTCAGACACGGACACAGACCCCTCCCTCTTCTCCCCTTTAGAGAGGGGGGAGGAGTGTCTATTAACCATAGAAACGTTTCGTGCCCCCCAAAATCTTAACTTGCCAAATTTGGCTCCATTTGCTTGATTAGTTTTCGAGTTATGCAGAAATTAGTTTTTCATTTGTATGACAGCCCACCCTAAGAGAGGGAGAAGTATCTAACCACCATAGACTCATTTATTGCACCCTAAAACCTTCACATGCCAAATTTGGTCTCGTTTGCTTGATTAATTCTCGAATAATGCAGAATCTTGTGTTTCATTTGTATGGCAGCCCCACCTTAGAGAGCCCCCTCTGTGTCTAACCACCGTGAAAACATTTATTGCGCCCTAAAACCTCCATATACCTAATTTGGTTTCGTTTGCTCCATTAATTATCGAGTAATGCAGAATTGGATTTCATTTGGCCCCTACATACAAATTTTCATGTCGATCGGTTCAGTAGTTTCCGAGTCCATAAGAATCAAACAGACAGACAGACAGAAATCCATGTTTATATATATAGATAGGATAGATGGATAGATATGGTACACCCAAAGTTAATTTTTAGCACATGTTCTGGCATCCCGATTTATTACATTAAATGAGCTGAAAGATAACATAAAATGTTCTGCTCCCCAATACATATATATCATTTGTATAATATATATGCAAGAGCCAATATGAGGGAGCAAAACAGGAGACACATTTAAATGAAAGCATATGAAAGCTTTTCGTATAGTTTGCCAAATACACAGCCCAGACAGAGAAAGATATATTCTCGTTCATGTTCTTCTTTATCGTCTTAGAAAACACCTTCCAACTTCATTTTATCCTTTATAATAGCGCTGGCAGCTATATGGATAGCGTGGTCGTGTAAAGTAACTTTGCATTCCAGCCAGCCTTGGTTCGATCCCCATTGACGTCGTATGGACTTTATTTTTGCACAATCCCAAATGAAAAGAGAAAAGAAAACAGAAAGAGATTTCTGCTCGCATACATACAAACCATCTTTAAGCTTTTAAAATAGCTCATTGTTTGCGCATTTGACTCTCATGCACAGGAAATGACATCTTTTCTGTCAAAGATGACATGTTTTCTGCCAACGCTAGTTTGGGTATACGGCAATATAAGATTAATACGAGCGAGCGAAACAAAAGACACGTTTCAAATAAGACACACATATGTACACGGCCCAGACCGAGATGGATATAGATCTCTTTTATGCTGGAAAGTGTTTTCTAAGAGTAAAATTAATTATTAAGAGTAAAATTAGAAAACACTTTCCAACTTCAATTTGTAATGAGATGGAATATTATCACGCTTCTGCGTAACAGCAATGGCTAATGAGCCATGTGGATAGTGTGGTCGTGTAAAACAGTCTTGCATTCCAAGCCGGCCTTGGTTCGGTCCCCGTTGATGTCGTTTGGACTTTTTTTTTGGGTGCAATCCCAAAAAAGACGAAAAAAGAAAAAAGAAAGAGATGTCTGCTTCCATGCATACAAACATTTTGAAGCGTTGGGGGACAAATGACATTATTTGCTCATTTGACGCTACAAGGCATAAAAAGACATGGTTTCTGCCGAAAAAGAAATGCTTTCTAGCAACGCTAGTTTGGGTGTATATAATCCCTTAAATGGAAAAGCTTATACAGTCGATTTACAACTAGAAATATGCATGATAAAAAGGTTAGGTACAGCTTAATACCAGAAGAATTTTTGTAGGGATCCTAGTGTGTTTATAAATGATATTTTTTTCTGATAAAGTACAATAATCAGGGAAAATCAGGTCCATTTTATAAAAATCAAAATTGAAAAAAATATATAAAATGCAAAATTGAGTGTCTGTCAGGAGATCAGGGTTTCAAAAAGTCTGGAAAATCCTGAAAAATCAGGAAGGTTGGCATCTTTGTCCATCAGGACAACGCAAGGTTATACCGATCTTTAGTGACTTGCCAGAAACTCCGAGAGTTTGGTTGGGAAGTTTCAATGCATCCTCCATATATTCTCGGTCACAAAGCTATTAACACTTTTTTCTCGCATTGCAAAACTTCTTGAGTGATGTGATCAAGGGATCAAGAGAAGATTGTAAAACCCTATTACTAGAGTTTTTCGCCAATAAGGACCCAGATTTCTATGAGAAAGGCATTATTAGGCTACTTTTAGAGTGGCAACAAATTTTACAAAACAGTATATATTTAACCCAAATTGGACAATCCGAGGCACATTAAATAGTTGATTTATTTATAAAAAAAACAGAAATCGCTCTCTCGGTAGCCATTCGGTCGTAGTTTTGTGCGCATCGTATTCAAGGAATATCTCATGAAATTTAGTTTATTCAACCTGATAGCTTGAACAAATCATCAGTTTGGACGTCTGTTTTGATATAGGTGAACAGATGTCTTGTTTAACATCAACGAACAATTCGAATAGAAATGATTTCGTTGTTTGGGCCAAAGTAGTCTGTGGTGGAAAACAATTTACAATGTTCTGTTTGCTAAAGCTGATATACCTCATGACTTATGGGCTTGAAGGGGTCCCTTTTGTTACTTTGATACTGTAAAATATGCCACCTAATCAAAACCAAGCAATTCGATGCGTTATTTGTTGCCATTTTAATGGTCTTGGTTCTTATTAGCAAAAAACCATTGCAATAGATTTTTACAACCTTCTCTTGATGATCCCCATTTCTTATCAGCCTGGAAATTTCCCAATGCGAGAAAAAGGTGATAATCGTTTGGTGCCAGGTTCAAACTATATGATGGATGCATTATAACATCCCAATCAAGCTCTCGGAATTGTGTGGCATTGCGTTGTCCTGATGGAACACAGCACCTCTTCTATTGGCCAAATCTGAACGTTTCTCGTCAATCGCCAGCTTCAAACGATCCATTTGTTGACAGTAGAGATCATAATTTAGTGTATTGCACTAAAAAAAAAAATTTAAAAAAATTAAAACAAAATCGCACCTATTTTATTGTTGCTGTATCGGCACCATAAACATCAATCACAATTTCAGCGGCCTGGCTCGCATTTTCGCATTCATAAAATAAAAAGTGTAAAATGTACCGAATTTTCTCTTTGTTGACCTGTATTGTTAACACCTCGTAACTCACAAATGAATAGAACAAACAAAAAACAGCAAAAGATTTTTGACGTAGAACTACGTCTTTCATTAAGGGTGTCAAATCAGAAAACAGGTCTCGTTTTTATGAAATAAAGTTAACGTTAATAACTATTTTTGCCGCGAACGGATTTTGGCGATTTACATACTAAACGAATCGGAAATTCCGTAAGATTTGTTTAATATGCCATACAATAGAATCCCCTGGATGGTAAATGGTTAAAATTCATGTAAACTTTAAGTGTTTCTATTTTCCCATACATTTGTTCTGTCCATTTGAGTGCTTTCCCGAACAGAGATATCAATAACGAGCAACTTATCGACGACCAACGGAGGGGAAATCGTAGGATTTAAAGTCTCCGTGAACAAAGGAAAAGAAGAAGAATGAAGGGGAATACTTGCCTAGAGTATAAACAGTGAATCTCGCTGAGGCAAACTTAGAGGCGAATGAACTGCAAAGTTAAAAGCCTCTTAAAAACAAAGAAAGAAAGAAAGAAGGCAAACTTTCATTCGGCATCGGACTGTTGAGTAATCCAGTTCACTTTGCTTTCGCTGCGCTTCGATCTAAGATTGGACCCCACCAGTGGTAATCCAACTTGGAAATCGTCGTTTGATTTTTCTGCTCGTTTTTCGCGTTATTCGTATCGCGTGTTCTTCTTTCCGCGTCATAAATTGGACGCTTCGCGTAGTGTGCAATGAGCAAGAAGAAGAGGAAGACAGGCTCGAGCCCTGCAAAAAACGAACGCATTGCCAGGGGCAATAACATTTCGAGGTAAGCGTCATCTAATGATGCACGCGGTGTTGGTGCAGTGAAAAGCGCTCGCACTGAACCGAGTCTTCGCGAGTGTGACACCGCATCGAACTACAGCGAAGTAGGCGATTTCGGCGCGTCGGTCGCTCTTGACAAACTCATCAGCGAATTCGCATCGATGGGTGTTACAGCAGAGTACAAGCTGTGTGGCATAATTCAGTCTTTTTCCAAGCAGTTAACATTGTTTATTTTCCGTCTTCATAAGGGCTTCGTTGGTGCCTTTGAGAATGCATCAATGCATTAAACCGACGTTATGGCGAAGCAGACGTTAAGGTTGTGCACCAAAAAATTATTTGGGAATACCAAGCATCTTGAATGTCTAACTGGAATGTTATAAGTTATTTGGGTTCGCGTGCCAGTCGCAAAACTGCCTTCAACTAGGATTGCATTTGCGCTAATATTGATCATAATGAAGCATTGCTACTGTTTTCGAGGTTGTTATTAACAAAAAGAGTTTATTTCTCTTGTTTAGTCATCAAGAAAGTAAATGTTCTGGAAATTTGTATGTGATTAGGTTTTGCTTGTCAGTAGCAAAAGTTCCTCCACTGCCATACAATTGAAACACAATTCTGCATTACTCGATAATTAATGAAGCAAACGAAACCAAATTAGGTATATGGAGGTTTTAGGGCGCAATAAATGTTTTCACGGTGGTTAAACACTCCACTCCCCTCTCTAAGGGGGGGCTGCCATACAAATGAAACACAAATTTCTGCATTATTCGAGAATTAATCAAGCAAACGAGACCAAATTTGGCATGTGAAGGTTTTAGGGTGCAATTAATGATTCTATGGTGGTTAGATACTTCTCCCTCTCTTAGGGTGGGCTGTCATACAAATGAAAAACTAATTTCTGCATAACTCGAAAACTAATCAAGCAAATGGAGCCAAATTTGGCAAGTTAAGATTTTAGGGGGCACGAAACGTTTCTATGGTTAATAGACACTCCTACCCCCCTCTCTAAAGGGGAGAAGAGGGAGGGGTCTGTGTCTGAAAATAATCTGATATTATAATGATGAGTGTTGGTAGAAGTACTAGGATTTTTTTAGTAAAAGATAAATTCAACGGGGTCGATTAGAATATCAATCAATGAACAATTCTGCGATTGGACTCTTGAACTTGCTCTTATTAAGAAAACGTGAATGTTTGAAGGTATTGATAACAAAAAAACAAATTTTGGGCGGACGAAGTTTGCCGGGTCAGATAGTAATCGATAAACAAGAGACACATTGCAAATAAGCATTGAAGCTTTTCGCATACTTTTGCACATACACGGCCCAGACCGAAAAGGATATAGATGCACGTTTATGCTCTTCTTTTTCTCTTAGAAAACACTTTGCAACTTCATTTTATAATGAGGTGTAATTTTATCACGCATTTATGCAACAGAACCAGTGGCTATGTGGATAGCATGGTCGTGTAAGACAGCCTTGCATTCCATTCCATTGGTTCGATTCCCGTTGACATCGTTGACATCATTTTCTCGAACGCTCACAAGTCAAGTCAAGTTTCCGTTCATGTTAGAACAAAACCGACCGGTAGAAAACAGAAGTACATGAGTTCTACTATACAATTCCGGTACAATTACGGTCTCCTAAATAAAATTATGTGGAATGTTTCGTCAGTGTTTGAAATGAGTTTGTATCGTGCTCAAAATAACATCATGATTAGGAGATATTATATGGCTTGCATATTCTGATCCAACACTGATCACAATTGTTTCATTTCACGATTTTTGCAAAACTCGAATTTCTATTACAATAAAGTAGCATATGTTCGAAATTCTGCAGATGACGCATCATTTATTTAAGACACTTTCACAATCTCCCCGCAATTCCAACGTTGCCTATAAATATGTCATCAGTAACCGGGTCGCATATTAGTCATCGGACTTGAGCGTTCCCCATCTAGGCCTGTTATGCTCTAATCTATAATACAAACTATCTATCTTCTTTCATCTTATATCTCAATCTTGCAGAATCGACCGGAAGATTCAGCAGTACAAATTCTCAGCTTGATACTGATAACCATCAGACCCCAGTTAATTCATACTCAATTATGTGAACAAACTACTCTTTGCCCCCGATTCGAAGCTCTCGAGGCTTACTTGCTTGTTTGCATCAAGCTTCCGGTCCCCAACAGGAATATGTTTATGATGAGCCTCCTGGTGATATCCGTCGCTTTATGCTAATACAGGAGCAATCACTGCCCACCATGAATGATTGATGCCATTTATTGTTTTGAACTTCCTCAAACACCATGCGCTATAAAGCACCACACCATTTATGCCACAGGTAGTTTGCGGAATTCATTTGTAGTCAGCTGTTTTGTGTCGCATGTTTGACATATTAATTACATACAGGATCGTAATTATCTGCGTGGACATGATTGAATTACCTTGTACTGCAGTCTAACGGAATGAGCAGTGGAGTGTCACATTCCAGTTTAAGCCTACATTCTTGTCAAAAATACGATATTCTGAAGAGGCTTATGCATCCGAAGGTTTAGGTTTTATATTTACATTATTGAGTAGCTAGCTACATACTTCATCCAAGTCAACCAGAAAGTTAACTGACTGTGAGGCAAAATGAACTAACATAATTTTCATGCCCACTTTTGTGGTTGCGAAGCTTTCATGCCGAAGAACAATACCTAGTCACTCAACATCACGGTACCATCCTTCCCTTGAATGTGAAATTTGCTGACAAATACAACAGCATCCATCTCTACCAGCAGTCGTCTGCTATATGTCGGCAATTGACACTCGGTTCGGCTTTCCGACTTTCCATTGAAGACCCTTCTGCCCAAGTGAGTGTACAGTTGGAGAACGTAGAGCCCAGCTGACGATGCTTTTTTTCTGTTTCCGCAATATTTTTCTCCCTCATCCGGTTTCAGTTGGCAAGAAAAACTGCTACCGTACACATTTTGGGTTCCCAGCCCGTAGGAATTGTTATTGTTCGTTATTACCCGTCTCCTCCTAAAACACGTATCCTCCCAATGTGGGTTGGTTTTTTCTCTCTAAACTACTAAATAATCATGCTAGCTGGATAAATCCTAATCTAGGGCATGGAAACGTTGCGCTAAGGGAAAAAGTTTTTTTTTTTGTGAAATGTAAGCAATTTTGACGTTCACGCTCACAAAAGATTCAATAAATTCTTTAGTAGGGCAATTCTCACTATCCCCATGCAGGGATGAAAACGAGCAAGAATGCAATTAGTGGGAAATTGCTGCTATTCTTGTACAAGTTATTAAACATTTGGACTACTACTACTACTACTACTACTACTACTACGACTACTACCACTATACACGTAGTTAAAATTGTGTTTCAATGAAAAAGTTCACTACAAATCTTTCGACTTAAATTTTTGTCGCTTCAATAATGCACATGTAAGTTTATATTGGGTACGTGAAAAGCTCCGAATGTTTTCCAAAAATATATCGTAGAAACACTTCTATTGATTTCAGCATAGCCGCATCGCGTTTGATAATTCGATTAAGAATGTGAAAAAATGACGGAAACGCTCGTTTACGTTCTGGTCATTTCAGGGTAGAAAATGACATTCTTGACAAGCAATTTTTGACACTGCAAATTCAACGCAACGTTCAAACTCTGAAAAAAATTGAAGCATTTAAGCTAACCGCTCCACCCACGTGATATAACTCTGACTCGCGATGATCAAACCGCAAGAACGAAATCAAATTAAAAACTTCGTAATGCTGCTCAGCACGTATAGAGTGGCGAAGATGGAAGTGTAACGAGGACATCTCAGGTACTCAGAAACAGAAACATAAACAGAAAGGAAATTTTCAGAGCGGATTTCACTTTCCGCTAGACGTGTATTGTTAATAAATATTAGTCAGTATTCAGAAGTCCCCAACGTTTTCGCCGCCCAATCAATTCTCTCCAACTGCGATGTTCGAAAAATCATTTGGAACTCTTTTCATTACACGCGCACGCAAGCGATTGGACAAAGAACATAGAAAAACCTGATCTTTTTTACCAACCCACCTATTAAAATTTCGGTTTTGAATACAATGAATACAAGAAGTTCAAGAAGGCTATTGGGAAACCATAATCCTATGACAAAGGACTTCAACGGTTCCCGGAGGCCGCGTCGTGGAGTGATTTATTATGTCGGTCTCCACTCCGATGGTTAACTTCGTGTTGTGATTTATGAAAAAAGAAAACACCGAAAGCGTTTTATATTTCACAAGCTAACCCGGCAAACCAAAAATTTGTTTGTTGTTTCAATACCTTCAAACATTCACGTTTTCTTACTAAGCGCAAATTCATGAGTACAATCGCAGAACTATTCATTGATTGATCTTCTAATCGACCCCGTTGAATTTACCTTTTACTATAAAATTCCTAGTACTTCTACCAAAACTCATCATTATAATATCATATCATTTTCAACCACATGCCAATAACATGTTCCTCCGTTTCTTGATTAGTTTCGTGTAATACAAAAATTTGTGTTCTATTTGCATGGCAGTACCCACCACCCCCTCCCCCCAAGAGAGGGGGGAGGAGTATCTAACTACCGTAAAAACTTTTATTGCACCCTAAAACCTTTACATGCCAAATTTAGTTTGTTTTGTTTGATCAATTCTCGAGTAATGCAGAAATTAGAGTTTCATTTGTACGTCAGCCCCCCTTAAAGAGGGGGGGGGGTGTGTCTCAAACTATCTTGAAAACCTTCCCCGGCCCCAAAAACCCCTACATACCATGTTTCATTTCGATCGACTCAGTAGTTTCCGAGTCCATAAGAATCAGACAGACAGAAGTTCATTTATATATATATATATATATATATATATATATATATATATATATATATATATATATATATATATATATATATATGTATATATATATATATATATATATATATATATATATATATAGATCACCAGCATTTCCTGAAGGCGATTCGACGATTCCACTCCCAACATTCTTCAAAAAATGGAAGTAAAAGTGACGAACCAGCCGAAATGAGTACGGTTCTACGAAACGCATTCCCAGCAAGGAAAAAAAGTTCACGGTGGCATTTTAAGGAAGAAAATGTACCTGTCAGTACGGTATATCGTATCCTGGGTTCCCTGAACGTAGAGCGGAAGGTCGGAAGTGGTCGTCTGGTGACAATAATGACGAAGCAGAGGAAGACATCGTTAAAGAAGCTGTTTGACAACAAGGACGCAACCAGCCTGCGTGACGCCGGTCGGAAATATGGCTGCTCCCACGTATTGATCCATCGGACCCTCAAGATGGAAGGAATCGTCTGCAGGAAGAAGACGAGGCCGCCGGAGTACACGGAGGAGCAGATTGAGACGGTTAAATCACAGTGTCGGTGGATGACCAAAAATACCGCGGGACGTCTTTCGTTCTCGACGACGAAAGCTATTTTCCGCTGTCCAAAACGCATATTCCAGGAAATGATAATTACTACTCCAGCGACAAGTCATCCACACCGCCTGAAGTGAAATACAAGTTCAAGCACAAGTTTAAAAAAAAAGGTTATGTTGTACATCGCCATTTCCGACCGGGGTATTTCAAAGCCTTGGTTTAAGCCGAGCGGTCTGGCAATCAACCACAAATCTATCGAGAAGAGTGCCTCGATAAAATCCTGCTGCCGTTCCTGAACGAGTATCACGCGGATGGGAAGTACGTCTTCTGGCCGGACAAGGCGTCTTCCCATTACGCCAAGAAGACGCTGGCGTATCTTGAGGAGAAAAAGATACCGTTCGTGCCGAAAGATCGTAACCCAACAAACTTGCCCCAGTGCCGCCTAATAGAGGATTTCTTTGGCTCACTCAGTGCCCTAGTGTATAAAAACAATTGGAGGGCCAAGGACACGAAGCAACTGACTACAAGAATCCGGAATTGTATCCGGAAAATGGACGTAAGTGCCGTACAACGTTCTTGTGAGAGCATCGCGACAAAGTTGCGTCGAACAGCAGACCATGGCCCTTACTCAAACATTCACTGACATTTTTTTGAAGAAAATACATTATGTTATTAATAAAAAATACTGAAATCGACGAAAAAAATTCTCATTTTTTATTTAACACCCGTTATTGGATCGATCATGAAAATTATTAACACGTTGCCTGCCACGTTGACGACTTAAAACCTATCAGCTGAAAAGTTTTTCTGCCGTCCGTATAACGAGTAACGCAGCAGACAACGTGTTAATCAAGATTTAAAAGTTTAATTCTTGATGACATCAAACGTGAAATTCATTCTATAGGGGGTGTATAACCCAGTGTAAAAGATGTTTATTGAGTTAACGCCTCTGAAAGTGAGCACATGCTGCTCTTCGTGCGTTTGAGGTAGGTTAACACACGTTCGAAGGCTGTTCTTAGGAATAACATGAATAATACAAGCAAATTTCGACAAACCTCGCGTAACTTTTGAAAAGGTCCTATGTAACATTCACATCAAGTCGAGAAAAACGAAGTTAAAGACCGGAACATTGATCCGCGAATTGTTTCAAAAGTAATCGATCTTTATCACTACTTTTACCGCTAGCAGCCAATAATAACTTTGAAAAACCAATCGTAACTGTTGTAATGTGATTTTAGTTTGAAATTTAAGCCTCCGAGCGAAAAATGTTATATTGGACGATTTGACTGACGGCTTTGTACATTGGACGAATTACGTTGCACAATGAAAATTTGAAAATAACTACTGAACAACGATCCAAACACTTGTACTTTGTGCTACAATCAGATCTTTATTGTTATCACTCTACGCACTAAAAACGGTATATATACCCTAAAATAACAAAAACTCAAAATGTCCAAAGTGCGACGGGTATTGTTTTGATTGCTTTGTTACTTCGGACGTATCGAGCGTCAGAGGAAAGTGGCGTCCGAAGTAACAGTTGAGTGCTTAAAATTAGAATCTGTACATTGGACATATTTTGTATCGGTGATAAAAAGGCGAAAAGGATAGATACTTGAACGGTTGTTTTCGCAGTGCGTTCAATGATTGAGAGCTAATGGTATGCATCCATTAACTCAGTTTGTTTACATTTGTTACTTAGGACCTTTTCAAAAGTTACGCGAGAAATGTATTTATGGCATGGGTCTATTGGTTTGAAAAATGGAATTCATACGTTGCCCATTTTATAATGCACTAGCTGACCCGGCAAACTTCGTCCCACCCAAAATAGATTTTTTGTTATAAATACCTTCAAACATTCACGTTTTCTTACTAAGCGAACGTTCAAGAGCCCAATCGCAGAGCTGTTCATTGATTGATCTTCTAATCGAACCTTTACTATTTCCTTTTTACTATAAGTTTCCTAGTGCTTCTACCAAAACTTGTCATAATATTATAAAATTATTTTCAGACACAATTCTCGTTCAACATTTTTCAATCACTTACTAATAACATGTTCTTACATTACATGGAATACATGTTTGATACTGAAACTATGACGGCATCTAAAATCGGACGATTCATCCCTCGAGCTTTGCGCTAACACATTTTTTACACATTTGACGATCCGTTTTTATTTATATAGTTATAAGACTTCGTAGCTACATTGGTTGCGCGTTCGCTTAGTAAGCGATCGATCGTGATATCAAAACTCAGGGCCCTTATTGACCATCTTTGTGTTGTTATATAATAACTACGTCCACGCAACAATCATCAGCGATGGAGATCGATCCACGATCGAAATAAGATCGATTCATCCATACAATTGCTCTGCTCTGCAAGACACATCGGGCTACTGTTCTATTAATAACTCAACAATAATTATATCAACTGTTTCCGCGGTCCGGTGGTTTAACTGGATAATGGAAGAACAGAAAGAATACTCTTACGCCTAAATGGCTACTGTGTAAATGTACCATATGCAGTGGTATAGAAAGAAAATCTTAAGACGCGTCCACACTACGCCGAGCGGCCTCGGCCGCCCGGTAAAGCAGACTAAATGTGGACGTACCGCCCGGGCTTGCCGACGTGCCAAAAATCGACTCGAAACAAACCGAACCCAACCCGAAAAAAGTGGGTCCGGTTCTAGAAAGTCGAACCAAAACAAAAAGAGGTAAACGACATTGTGCTTCGTGTGTCTGTGACGGCTTCGTACATCCGATGGGGCTTCGGCTTCGTGCACCCGATGTGGCGCCCACAGTATATTATATAACGAACCGAATATACCGCCGGGTACATGCCGATCGGCATCATTCGGCATAATGTGGACACGCCTTTACGCCGAAAAATGGCAACTGTGTAATGTGCTAATTATAGATATGTTAACCATGTGACATGTACACGATTGAAATTTTGCTCTGTTACAGCTAAAATGCTATGAGATTAATTTCGTTAGCACAAACATCAAATGGACTAATAGCGCTTGTCACGATGTAATTATAGAACATTTGAGGATTCAGTTTTCCGAATTTTCCTATTTTCCTTCATAGTTTTCCGAAAATTTTCAATTGTCATCTTCCATTGGAATATGGTTGGTTCAAATATGTACAGTCACGTTTCGGTTCTATCACTGTGCGTTTATATCATGTCTCTTTTTTATCATTATTTTTTATTCTTTTTTATTTTATTTATTGAAAATGTTTCGTTTTTTTCACGTTTTTAGAAAAATGAGAAATCATACGAAGAGTTAAATTTGATACGATTGCAGAGAGAGAAAATCGGAAGCAAAACCCGAACTCATTCTCCTATGTACATACTATTCTGTCGGAGAGCTGAGAATTTGGCAAAAAGCAAGATGGTAAAGTATCTTTAATAATGAGCTCATTGAAGTTACAGAGCAATCCGTTTATAATCACATCGAAGGGAATTGACAAACGCGTCGGACGCCATACAAAACGCTTTGTGAAAAAATATCGTTCATTATAACCGGATATAATATATTAAAAATGGATCATAATATGCAACATGCCACTGTAAAGGAAGTCATTATGTCCGACTTTTTTTACAAATAATTTTCAATGAAACCAAACTTCGTTGTATAATTACGGTATAAGCGGTTGATCAATATAAACGGAGTCATAATAAACGGATTCTACGGTAGATTCTGGATTATTGTAGTCGTGACTTGATTGACTTCATTGAATTTCATTGTTTCCAATATTATATGTTGGAAATCGATGTTGGAAAAGATGAAGATGAAGAAAAAAAAGGAATAGTTACAGTAATCATCCGGAAATAGTAGCTCTAATATATGCGATCTAATAACGCCAACACAATACAATTCAAACAAAACGACGATTCAGAATTAGAGTAATGCGATAGAATGGGCAGAACAAAATAACTTATATTTAGCACATACTGTGTTATTTTACATGTCCATGTGATAAATATTGTTATAAATGCTTTACTATAAATTATGCATATTGCACGAAGAATAGTGTTGAAATCATACATATTGGATTGGGAGAAAAAAAGTTGATGAGTCTGAGCCTAGGGGCACAGTCGAGATCTTGACATAGGACTGTGATTGTGTATAGCAATTGCATTTGGATTGAGTTTTTTCATTGTTCAAAATCTATAATTTTTTCTCTTTTGATGTATCAAGTAGGAGCCTTGGAAAAAATCGTTTCCTGTATGAACTTGTATCCTTCAACGGATTAGATTAGATAACGTGGTAGAATCCGGAACCACATTGCGTTCAAAAATGTACACGAACATACCATTAAAGCCATTACTACCCTTTTCTTCTGTTTATTCAATTATGCAGAAGAAGACAAAGAGTCATCATGTATCATTTTTAAACACAAATCTAAACAGATAAGATCTACATAAGCATAGGCCTAAGTCAAATAAATCTATGACTATAGAAATACATTTTATATAAATATAGCATTTTCTCCTTCGTCTCCACGCTGGCCGGAACATTGTTTGTAATAACTTTATAGCCCGGTGATGTACGTATATTGAGTATTCTATGACCATGAGTGTTCTCTTGGGATGTTCGTATAGCTGCTGTATTCAATTGATCTTATTGGGTGCTAAGTTTTGCTTATGTATAGGAAATGGAAAGAAGAATGGGCATGTGCATTCGAGGAAATGAAGCGGGTTTCTTAGGAAGACATATATGGGGAGCATAATATTAAGATTGCAATTACTCAAGCTGTCATTATCGGATATGCGTGAGTATACCCTTTCGATCTGCTATATCAGCAGCCAGTTAAATTCATTAATTGCATTTTTACATAACCAAATACCATGATCGATATTATGACATCCTGAATCACAATTACATAAATTGTTATAACACAACATATGTCGCAATGACGAGTTTGAGTAATGTGTGTTTGAAAACTCTTAATAAATCGTTACATTTTTCGAAGAGTGACCCCCCTATATAGAAATCAAAGACATAGTCTTATGTCAAAAAAGATTTTTCGCCCAAAAAAACAATTTGTTTTGAATAAAGAAAAAATGTTTGAACATAATATAAACGAGACGTCACAGTATATGTTTTTATGAGACCACCTCCTCCTGCCAGAGGAGGAAGGGGTGTCACACCATCATAGAAAAAATTCTTGTACCCAAAAAACCTCACATGCCAAAGTTGGTTCCATTAGCCTGATTAGTTCTCTAGTTATGTAGAAATTTGAGTTTCATTTGTTTGTCAGACCCCCTATGAGAGGGGAGAGGGATCTCAAACCTTTAAAAGAACCTTCCCCGGCCCCAAAAACTCTTACATACAACTTTTCACGCCGATCGGTTCAGTGATTTCCAAATACATATGAATCAGAAAGACAGACAGAAATCTATTTCATTTTGATTACAAGAAATAAATATTCGCTCGATTAATCGAATACTTAAAGACAATTATTCGAATGAATCGAATACTTAAAAATGCCGAATAAACGAAAAAATTAGACATCTCTAGCTGTGCGCCGCAAAGTTTCGGATTCTGATGCCAGATACATGGAAGAGAGACGGAATGGCTGGCAAAGATTGCCTGACTAATTTCCAACAACGGAATTCCACGCTATCGATTAAAAAACCTGGAAGTTACTATTTTATGCACAGTCAGACTTTTGAAAACTTTTATGTAGTTTACAGATAAAAAAATGATGAGAATTTGGAATTTTCACTAATTTATTTATTTTTACTTGACAACATTATGTTTGTTAACTGTTTTTGTTTTGATTCAACTAATTAATAATGAAGGAAACCTCAAATGGAAAAAAACGACCAAAAAGAACATGCCTATTATATGATAGACATGTCCTATATATTGAACCAACTTACCCCGTGTATGAGGTTAGTTGGTCAATTTATTCTGAAATATAAATAAAAACCAAAAAATAAAAGAAAAATGTCAAATAAAGGATTCTCTGGTTATTTTTCATTGAAAGGGTAAAAAGTAAGGTTCGTTGTGGTATATAACATTCTAACGCAAAACTTCGTACTACAAGGTTATAACCAAATTCATTCAAAAATGCCCAACTAGCCCAGCCCTTCCCTATACATCTTTCTCACCGTCCACCAACTGTTCAATTACAAAGAAATCATTCGAATAAATGAATTGGGACAATCGACAAAGTAGTTCTTCCTTCAATTCAAGAAATAATTCCCATTCCTAATGAATTATGGTTCAATTTAGAATTTGTAACTATGTCTGTTTTCCGCACGTCGATCCGATTTCCGATTTCAATTTTCCGATACATTTTGCAGCAAATTCCCAGGTCTGAACTGCACCAAACATGGGTACTATCCAGAAATCGATAATATGCAGCAGTAGACGTACGATTCAACAACAGCTGAACAAACAAAGGCATGTCACAGGTTTAATGTGTTCATCGAACACTGCGGTTATGTAGTCTCATCCTGTTCCGAAAGTGTACCTTCTGTGGTTAGACGCCATATCACATGTGCATACATATGGTGTTATCATTGTAAATATGCTAGATTGGCAGAATAAACCAGTCCTGGTCTCATAAATATAGACTGTGTACTCATCTCACAAATGAAAACACCAATGTATGGCAGTTTTACGCCTATGAAGAGAAACTGTGCTAGTCTTTAAATTAATCAATAAATTTTCTACAAATTCAATATACGAATATCGACATACATGACCTGGATTGATGATTTGCAAATGTTGTTGACTACTGGAGCATGATTGAATTGTTCTATAATGGCCTTTGTAGAAAAACGACACAGAAGGATCTTTCATAGCCCTAGAGAGCTGAATACTATTGTGCAATCATAACATAACTTAAGAGTAGCAGCTATATAAGCAAAAAATTGCAAACGATTTTAGTGGCAAACGATTGTTGTCCAACTGAGATAACATTCTTAAACAACGAACCGTTTTTCTCAGCCCACCACAAACAAATGCAAACGAATATTGCTCCTGTGAAAAAAAAAAACTTAGAACGAGACCTAATGATGATAAAATAGATAGGCCAACGCAGTCAGTCCATACTATTGCTCCAAAAAGAAAAATCGCTTATGTAAATCCGAATTATTCCGAGAATTTCTTGTTCTCATTCTGGTCATTCAGATGCCTGGCCCCGATGTCAGAGGGCCTAGACAGAGCGCATTGCTCCCGAACCTTTTCCCTCCACCACTTCTTCATCACACCGACATCAATTGTGAACGACAAGTGAATATAAAGGACTTTGAATTTAAGCCTTTGAATAATTAATAATCATCAGCTCTCCCTAACTTCTCGTGCCTCTGGGAAAACCACAACTTTCGTTAAGCTTGTTAAAGTATGAAGCAGAATGAAGCAACTAGCAATTTCCTACGAAATTAGTTGAACTTTTTTGTGTGTGTGTATAACATGGCTGTGCGTTCCACTTTTGGTGTTTTCATCGCATTTAATTTGTTTTGAAAAAAAAACATGTCATAATTGAATGTCGTCTCAATTGTTCCATCTCAAACTGCTGCCAGGTGGATCAGTTAACCATGCGGAACCGAAAGTGGTCGAAGAAACGATATGTGAGACATTCTTTGTAGTGATAGAATACTTTGGTCGGAGTAATTATCTCCATAGGATTTCATTTTAAAACGGAGTATGAGGCATACTCCTGCCACTAAAGGATCTTCGAGGAAAAATATTTCTAGTGCATTGTCGGAAGCACATTGACATAAATAGATAATGAAGATGATTAATGGAATCTGTTATAGCAATTTGAGAAGATTTCCGTTACTATTATGTGCTGCCCCATGTATTATATTCAGTAAGTCGTAGTTTGTCCTTAAAATGAGGTTGAGTTTACCCCCTTCCGACTGAGTAGATGAGAATACCTAGTACCTAGTAATGATCCCATTATTCCTTATGGGTGTGGATATGAAAAATGTTATGTTGTTGTTTTTCTTGTATTCTTTCAATTTCTTCATTTTCATTTGACTCAATTGTGACAGATAAGCGGCCGTTTTCAATTGAATTTGACTCCATGAATGCTACCCATTGTCAGTACACTTCGCTATTAAGGTACGCCGGGGTAAGTGGAGCAATTGATTTTTATAAAATCTACTGTACATTCATTTCGATCTAAATGAACGTCTTATAACATATCGATACCCCTGTACCAATACTACGAACAAATCTAGTGTATGTAGACATTTGTGAAGCGCAATACGCGAAACGTCATTTTGAGCTCTAGAAAAAAAAATAGTTTGCTCGACGTCGCAAAATATTTAAACTATTTAAAATAAGCTTCGGTAGGCACTAAAAGGAATTGTAAAAACAATTGTGTTGATTTTCAGGTAACTATAACAAACTATTAAACAAGTCTAGAATGAATAACGAATGAGTCAAGCATTATAAGCTAATATGTTTATCATGATACATTTTCCCAATTATTTGATTTAACTGGGAGAAGTGTTTAGTTGTGTTTACTTAGAGTGGAGCATAATTAGTTCGCTTATTTATAAAAAAAATAATTTATTCCTTATATCCTTCCAGCTGCAATGACTTGGACATACGTGAAGGCCGGCACTGGCATATTCTAAAGCTTTTTTTATATGCGCCCATTGAAACGTAAAAGAATGACAGTGTCCCAAGCTGCATGGTGCTATGTAATCCCTAGATCTGCTCTACAAAAGCGAGTTAACGGACAAAAAGTACTACAGGAAGAAGACACACTGTGATCCCGATCAATGTTGAAACTAAAATTGCCTTGTGCATTAAAACTATGGAGAAATGGTGTTTTGGCTTATCCGAGACCGAGGTTCTGCGGGCCATCGCACGGTATCTGACTGAAAACAATATTCCCAATCCATTCAAACATTATTTACCCGGAGATGAATATTTTTACAACTTCAAGAAACGTCACGGTTTATCTCAAAAGAAGGCTTAATCTGTTGAAATTACTCGAAAGAGAAATGTCGATCCATTTATAATGGCTAATTATTTTCAACACCTAAAAAAGTGACTCATGGTGTTCCTCCTGATCAAATCTACCATGTAGATGAGTCTAGTTTCTGCCTTGATCCTACTCGTGTGAAGGTTGTTGGAGAGAAAGAGAGAGCAGTACTCGTGTAACAGCAGGACCTGCCAAAAAGAATATTACCGTATTGATGGGTGGGAATGCAGTTGCTGGAAAACTACCTCCGCTGATTGTATTTAAAACACGTATGGACAAGCTAGATGTCAGTTTCCTGGACGGATGGATGGATAATGAGACATTTACCAATTATTTCGATCGCCAATTTCTGAAAGTGTGTACCTTACTCTCCGAGAATAAAATATTTTTATATACTGAAAATATAATTTTGACATAGTACCACGTATAATAGGATGATATGGGGAGTAAAATGAAAACCTAAACACTGAACAGATAGGGAATAATAAAATATTTCGAATACTTGTAACTCGATCACATCTTTACAGATCGCAATGATGTTTGCATTAATTGGTTGAAAATATTTTTACACATCCATTACAATAAATTAAATAATATTTACTTCAAATAAACAATTGAACTGTAAAATGTCAAACATTATCTAAACGCGCTAAATCCCACGTTTTGATTGCCCTCAGTTGTGCTTCACGAATTGTACCGCCCATAAAAGAGCGACTAGAATAGCAGGGACATACCATTTGAATATGTAATTCCCTCTGCGAAAACAATCGTGGCTATCCTACCCAAGTGAAGTAAGAAAATTATCAAAAAACGCAAAGTAGCAAGGTTCAACATCAACAAAAAATAATCTCAGCACCAGCAGCAACAACATCATCAGCAGCAGTAGCAAAAGCAAACGAGTTTCAACTTCACTGCTGTCCAGAGGAGAACCGTGAGCCTCCGATATCGATCCAACATACACAGTATTGCATCAATGTTCGATTGAGAAACCACATCATCACAATGTTGGGGGTCTCCGTAGCCACATTGGTTGCGCGTTCTCTTAGTAAGTGATCGATCGTAAGTTCAAAACTCAGGGCCCTCATTGACCATCTTTGTGTTGTTACAGAATAAATACGTCCACGCAACAATCATCAGCGATGGAGATCGATCCACGGTTGAAATAAGATCGATTGATTCATGCATACAACTGCTCTGCTCTGCAAGACACATCGGACTGCTGTTCTATAAATAACTCAACAATGATCAATAAACTGTCTCCGCTGTCCGGTCTAACTGGGTAATGGAAGAACAGAAGGAAAACTCTTACGCTCAAATGGCTGCTGTGTAAATGTGTACCATATGCAATGGTATAGAAGGGAATACTCTAACGCTGAAAAATGGCAACTGTTTAATGTGCTAATTATAGATATGATGAACATGTGACATATACACGATTAAAATTCGGCTCTGTTACAGCTAAAATGCTGATGAGCCCAAAATAAACAAAAGGGATTTAAAAAAATCAATGTGGAGCGATTTCACGCCAAATCAGCCAAATCTGCCGGCCGCTGACCTGACCATCTTCAATTTTTTTTAACATTATACTTATGATAGAAATTGCCTAAAATCACAATTTTCATTATTATATAACCAATTTCAATTGAGGGGCTTAGAATGCAAGGAGTGTAAGTGACTTGACCGATTTCTCTTCATCAACTTTTTCTTTAGTCAATAATTCAATTGCAAAAACGTTCCAATTTAAGTTTGCTATAGAATCTGATAGGTGAGGTTCTGACCTATCTTCCACATTGTCAAATACAGCTGGGAATGTATTTGAGGCTATGTTATGACCAAAAGAGAGAGTCGATGTAGAGAAATCGATCAAATCATTTACACCCTTCCATACTAAGCCCCTCATTAATGATGTATTCTTTCAAAGCACGTATTCAAAATTATTTATCTTTCTCCCATAAAATCGTAACTCAAAATTCAGATGATTAAAAAATTATATTTCACAAAGTTATTAGAAAATTAATGAACTATTTAGCAAAAA
Source organism: Toxorhynchites rutilus septentrionalis (assembly GCF_029784135.1). Taxonomy (NCBI): domain Eukaryota; kingdom Metazoa; phylum Arthropoda; class Insecta; order Diptera; family Culicidae; genus Toxorhynchites; species Toxorhynchites rutilus. Next base: position 83,959,213 of record NC_073744.1, read on the forward strand.
TAGTGTTTTGAATGCACTGTTAGAAAATCTTACTTAAAAATTTAACTCAATTTAAAAAATATACAAAAAATATCGAAAGAGAAAAGGTGGGGGGTTTAGTAATATAAATGTTTTTGAAATTAAATTATTTTTTCAGTAATTTTCATGTTATTTTTTCTAAATATTTCATCAATTTTCCAATCACTTTGTCAAACATCACATTTAAATCAGACATCTTGATTTTGAGTTACGATTTTATGGGAGGAAGATAAATGATTTTGAATACGCCATATTAAAAAATCAGTCGTAATTTAGATTGGTTATGTGGTAATGAAAATTGTTATTATAGGTACAGGGTCTTTCAGATTAAACGTTCCTGCAACATATTTTAATAATTTGTACACAAGTGAACCAATTTTTATTTTTAGAAAAGGAAAATAAAGCTTATTTTGGGACATTTTCGATGTGACCACCCCTTTTTTCGATAACGCTTTTTAAACCGTGAAGAAAATTCTTCATGCACAACTCTAACATTACGACTTCGATGCTGTTGCAAATCCGAGTCATTAATTCTTTAAATTCCTCCAAATTTTGTGGTTTATTAACATAGCAACGGTCCTTCACGTACCCCCAGAGGAAGTAATCGACGACATGTTGAAATTCTTACCATAAGAGGACAAAGTTTCATTAAGGCTTCGGTTGCTCGAGTAATACGATTTCACCAAAAATACACGTTCTTGTAAATTTCACATCTTGAAAGCCGAATATTATCGTCCCGAAGTGTTACCATCGACGGAGCGAAAAAAAAATTATAAGGAGCTATTCGAGTTTTTTGCGTGAGCGTTTAATCTGGAAGACCCTGTAGCTTCCATCATATGGGTAAATCAAATTTGTTTTTCCTTCATATTTCTGTAGTTTAGGCATTCAACAATATAACCTAGGAAGGACTTATCGAAAATCCTATTATTTACCGAGTTTAAGCCATTTTAGTGATGCGGTATCTAACCTGGTACGGCCATTACAATGAACTACAACGTTTTTCCCTAGTTTCCCTAGTTTTTTTCAAACTGGCGTACACGGCGTCCAAGGCTCATGCGATGGAGGCATCTTTACTGGTTCAGAATCTGTTCGATTTTTTGTTTCAGATAACCAGAAGGTTTGGAATCGGTACGCCATGGCACAACTTTTTATGATCCCCCTCGCTTCATCAGCTCTTAACTACTCTTGTTTTGAATATTTTTACTTCGTGAAATTTTCGTTTTTTTTGTTAAAAGTGTGTTAAGTCAGAGGGGAACAAGCCGCAAAATTTAAAATTTTTAGTTATTGATTACATTTGGTTAAGCATTATGTAAGCTACGGTTCCCGGAATAAATCGCCACAGAAAACGACTGCAACAGAAACCACCGCTTATAAAATGTGTAGTAGGCTATAAATATTGTGGCGCGGTATTGTATTTCAAAACAAGAATTAACCGGGCAAACGTATCGCCCCAGGCAAACGTAACGCCCCGGGCAGACGTATACCGTCCGACGCTCGCTAGAGCTCGGTCGGACATTGCTAAAGGATCGTATCCTATGTTTCAAACTAACCGGGCAATCAGTGGATCCCAGGTTTGCGTGCGAGACACCGCCGCTTCCGACGGCGGGTCGGCGGTGGACTCGGATTGCGTCATCTTGGCGGCATGGGCCGCCTCGATTCCTTATCCTCGCCAAATGGGGACTTCGTCCCCATTACATTGTCCTCAGAATAAATTTCGAAAAACGAGAACAAGAGAATAAATTTATAATAGAAATGTGAGGCACATGATGTTTTTCCCGCGCCAAATATTTCTAGCCTACTACACTTTTTCTAAGCGGTTGTTTCTGTTGCAGTTGTTTACTGTGGCGATTTATTCCGGTCACCGTAAGCTACGTACCACATTTATCAGATTTGAAAAATCACGCATACAGCAGGAATAACGGATCGAAATTGTTATGATTGATCATCGAAAATCCCAAATAGTATGCAGTCAGAGCAAACCATGGACCATTTACCATGGCGAAATGGCTCTATATCTTGTGCAGACAGAGTGGACCATGTATCAATCATTTTTATATTGAATTCAAACATTATCCAATCGCCGAATTCAAACCAACAAAACATTTTTTTGAAGCTAATAGGTACCTTGTCAAAATGTGCTTGAACCCGTTAGTGTAAAATGTGCACATTCTGAGTATATTAGAAAATAAACTTGGTCCACTCTGACTGAACAGATCAGTGGAAAATGCTGGTCTTCGGTGTGAATAATCGCAAAATGAACTATTTCAGAGTGCGATTTAGGCTGTAAAATGACAATGAGTTCAAATTCTACGATTCAATTAACGAATACTCTCTAAGATGATTGAAAATGGGAAGTTTATGCTTTAAGGGGGGACTCCGGTCTGGAAAACCGAAAAAAGTGAATTTTTGTTTTTTGCAATTTTGGGAAGCTTATGCCCTCAAAAATGTTGTCCTAAAAAGATTTGTCGATATTTGATTTCGTTGGAAAGTTACAGCCAAAAGTATGAAGTCACCTCAAGGGGTATAGTAATGCTGTACGAATTTTAAAACGCATTTTTCTCGAAACCATGTTATTTCAAAGGGGGTCTCCGTAGCCACATTGGTTGCGCGGTCGCTTAGTAAGCGATCGATCGTGAGTTCAAAACTCAGGGCCCTCATTGACCATCTTTGTGTTGTTACAGAATAGCTACGTCCACGCAACAATCATCAGCGATGGAGATCGATCCACGGTCGAAAAAAGATCGATTCATCCATACAACTGCTCTGCTCTGCCAGACACATCGGACTACTGTTCTATAAATAACTCAACAATGATCAATCAACTGTCTCCGCTGTCCGGTGGTCCAACTGGATAATGGAAGAACAGAAAGAATACCCTTACGCCTAAATGGCTACTGTGTGAATGTACCATATGTAATGGTATAGAAGGAATACTGGCGAATGGCAACTGTGTAATGTGCTAATTATAGATATGATAACCATGTGGCATGTACACGATTAAAATTCGGCTCTGTTACAGCTAAAATGCTAATTAGCCTTAAATAAATAAATGGGATAAAAAAAATTTTTATTTCAACTGGTGGTATCAATATCTCAGGATCTACTCGATCTGAAATTTTTTATCAGCATGTAAAAATGAATTATCCCTTAACATGTTCGCCGAGCAATCATATTCATGCCAGCAGTAGATGGCAGAGACTATTATGCTGAATGCAAACAAATGTTTATGCAGCTTCAAACCAGGGCACGTTTATGACGAGGTAGTCTGGACTGACTAGTGCATCAGTAACAGTGAGGCTGTGACGTGTTAGCTTTGCAAGTATCATGAAGCGGATACATCCTGCCTCAGTGCTTGAATTAGGCTATCAGAACCGGCCGAATAGCTAGGATATCATTAGAGATGTTGATGGTGCTGCTCCCGATTTGACGGAATATCCCTGTCGGGATAGTCTTGTTTTATCAGAAAACTGGACCGATTCTGTGGATGTTACGGATGTTTTTACAGGATTCAACTCTTGCTTGATGTCTATCAAGACCTTTCGGCGAGCCGTCCGGTTTTGATTTCCCGAGGCATGAGAACCGTTTGCCTTTCTGACAGTAGGAACAACTAAAAATAAACTATTTTGTGTACTAATTGAATAATCTGGATTTGTTGGTATCAGTTTTTGACGATATTGCAATTCCAAATCATCGATATGCATGAAACAATCTGGACTTAAGTGAAGCGAGCAAATGTACATATTTTTAGTATTGCTGTTTAGGTCCTGTCCGAAGAATCGAACCCATTTCTGCCTAATGGGCACATCCCTCGGGAATCGATGAAATGATAATTTGTGGAATATATTTTCATAATTCGACTCGAGCTCGGGCATCGATGACCGAACGCATCACGCTCACGTATTGTTAACGTATTTTCAAAAAGAGTAGCAAAACACATAATATTTGCAACAAAAAAACACTTGTTATGAATTGCTTTGCGATTCCTACTTTTTGTCAAAGCTAAGATGTCATAGTTGAGAGTGTATAAGTGAATCGTGTCGTACACACTTCGAGTCCAGATTAGCTTACCATAAACGTACCCTGGCTTCAAACTCACAACCCTTCTCGCTCTAATTTTCATAGCAGAATGGCACACTTTGACTCAAAACTGTTGATTGATTGAGAAATATTTCGAAATTGTTCAGTCATAGTGAACCAACCCTTAAAAAATGCTTCTTTTGGTCCAGTCAGAGTGGACCATGTATGAATAGGTAGCCAAATAACTTTTTGGCATGATACAATTTACAATTATAATACGTCAAAGTATTGCCAGAGAGTAGTTAACATTTTTGAGAACAATATTGAACGAAAAAATTAAATGCTTTGTAAATCGCAGAGCACTGAACTTCATGTTAGTTTTCCTCGAAATCATAAAAATGTCACATGGTCCGGTCTGACTTAACACCGACCAAATAATGATATAATAGATAGTAAAGATGTTTTTTAATTTATTTTGACGCAGCTCGAAAAAACGTCCGAAATTCGTGTCTCTAAACTAGACTACCCCCATAAAAAGAAACCTATGATTAACTCTTACTAGAATTGTGTATGACGAAAATTCTAAATTATAGCACAAGAATTTTCTCACATAATTCAGGAAGAAAAGCATAAAAAACTGTTTCGTCTATCCATTCCGCATTTTGAAACAAACGCGTATACTATCTTTTTATTTTAATTCAAAAATCATCTTCAAACAGAACGCGAGAAGACAATTTTTCAAAATGTCCTGCTATGTTGAGACGCATCGCAAAAAAACAACAGTTCAACCAACCAGTAGAAATATAAATCAGATTTTTCAGCCCAGTAGAACCGACGAGAAAAGCCCTTTTTTAAGCTTTTCCCTCCAAGGTGAGTACTATCTTTCTCTCAGTGTGACATTGAAATATTTGTCTTAATTTGATATGCAAAGTATGTTTCCAAACAATTCGTTTTCCTTGGCTTACTTCATTCTTTTTGTGCTGCGCTATATTGTGAGGGAGCACCAGAAGGAATCTTTGCTGTTTCCTGTTACCGCCAGAGCCCACTGAGTGGGAGGGTCGTTCAACATTCGTCACGAACTAGACCAACGGGTAAAACTTGGAGTAAAGAAAGCATCTCAGACTAAAACTTTATCTTCTCCGAGTTTTTCCAGATGCTGTGCACCCTGAGTAAAGGTAAAGATACTTGAATGTTCCAAAATACATTCGCAGCTCCATTTCTTTAATGATCTTATCCGGCGAAATACGTATTGTAAGCGTGAAAGATGATTTAAATTTACAGCATTAACCTTGAGAGACAGTTTCGATCAGAAGCATGAACGTGATTTCTCAGTGTGTTCAATGCTAACAACGAGATGTCAACTGGGGAGCACCAGAGGGAAAACACTGTTATCTTTTCATGTACCGTCTCCAGGTTGAGTAATGCGATTTTCGGAACGAGATACCTTCCCGAAATAAATGTCTTTTACAAATGATGTCACTTTAGGTGAAGGAACGGAGTGAATCTCATCCAGCTGTTTGTTTCTTACGATAAGAAATGAACATCGGGATACGTGCAAATTTTGCAAGCAATCCTTCCGCTGGCTGTATAATTGAAAACCATAAAAATCTGCTGTTTTGGAAAGTTTATTACTACATTATGAAGTAATCTGAACAGCGATGACTAAGCAAAAAGGGTGACAACCGCATCAGTCCTTCGCATCGAACAAAGGCGACTTTATTTGAACCCTTAAGCAGAATCACAATACGTGTATTAACTATTTCCACGTTTCTGAATATTCCACAAATGTTTTCACAACTGGTATTACAGCTTTCCTTCTTTCGTTCTTCTCCTAATGTATGCAAAATTTGGCACTTCCAATGAGAAACGACACCGATCACTCATGCTATGTCATTCAAGTATCTTGGGGTCTGGTTCGACTCCAAATGTACTTGGGGGGCCCATATTAGGTATCTGAGTAAAAAATGCCAACAAAGAATAAACTTTCTCCGTACAATTACCGGCACCTGGTGGGGAGCCCATCCCGAAGATCTTATAATGTTGTATCGAACAACTATTCTCTCAGTGATGGAGTATGGCAGTTTCTGTTTTCAATCAGCTGCCAAAACACACCTCATTAAACTCGAGCGAATTCAGTATCTTTGTCTCCGTATCGCGTTGGGATGTATGCCCTCAACGCATACCATGAGTCTCGAGGTTTTGGCAGGCCTACTCCCACTAAAAGATCGCTTCAATTTATTATCTCTTCGGTTCTTCATCCGGTGTAAGGTTATGAACCCATTGGTGATCGGAAATTTTGAGCAGCTGATCGAGCTAAATTTTCACTCCGGATTCATGAGTTCATATCATGAATTCATCTCCATGCAGGTTGATCCTTCTTCGTATATTCCCAACCGTGTTTGTTTCCCTGACTACATCAATTCCTCTGTGCATTTTGATCTGTCCATGAAGCAAGATATCCATGGATATTCAGATTACCAACGATCGAGGATCGCTCCAACGATCTTCGATGAAAAGTATGGGGGTATCAATTGTGATAATATGTACTTTACTGATGGGTCCACTATAAACGAGTCCACAGGATTTGGAGTGTTCAACGAATTTTTTAGCACCTCACACAGTCTTCAGAATCCTTGCTCAGTGTATATTGCTGAATTGGCAGCAATTCATTGGGCGCTGGACAGCGTCGCCTCACGACCTGTTGAACACTATTACATTGTAACGGATAGTCTTAGCTCTGTCGAAGCTATCCGTTCAGTGAGGCCGGAAAAGCACTCGCCGTACTTCCTTGAGAGAATACGAGAAATTTTGAGTGCTTTATCCAGACGCTGTTATGTCATTACCTTTGTCTGGGTCCCTTCACATTGCTCAATTCCGGGTAATGAGAGGGCTGACTCATTAGCAAAGGTAGGTGCGATTGAGGGCGACATTTATCAGCGTCAAATCGCCTTCAATGAATTTTATTCTTTAGTCCGTAAAAATACCATCGCTAATTGGCAACGCAAATGGAATGAAGATGAATTGGGCCGGTGGTTTCACTCAATTTCCCCTAAGGTTAGCCTCAAACCGTGGTTCAAAAGTCTGGACTTGAGTCGGGACTTTATTCGCACCTTCTCCCGACTCATGTCCAATCACTGTTCGTTAGATGCGCTACTCTTTCGTTTCAATCTTGCCAGTAGCAATCTCTGTGTTTGTGGCCAAGGTTACCACGACATCGAGCACGTTGTTTGGTCGTGCGAGGTGTATCTTGTTGCCAGATCGAATTTAGAAAACTCCCTTCAGACCCGAGGTAGACAGCCCAATGTACCGGTGAGAGATGTGTTGACTCGGTTAGACCTCGATTACATGTCCCTAATATATGTTTTCCTTAAAACTATCGATCTTCGTGTGTGATTGTCCGTACACCCTTATCCTCTCCTTTTTTTTCCTTCGCGAGCGACTGTTTCCCTTCTGACTAACTATAGAATAAGCTGAAATGTATATACATAATAGATATAATAATAGATTTAAGAATTGAGTATGATGAGCGTGTGTGTGAATGCGAGTGTGAACATTGTACAATATCCTTATATCCCCTCCTTTTCCAAAAGAAACTATGTCACCCTTCTAATCTCGAGTCGACCGCGAGTAATCGGTTTCCTACTTTATTAACCCTAGATTTAAGGAAACATGTTGATATATACTAATAAAAGTATAGCTAAGAGTTCGGCTCCTTTAAACCTATGTAACTGAGCCTGTAAAAATAAATGACTTATATAAAAAAAATGAGAAACGAAGTATTCCACACAAGTTCAGTATCCGACTCAACCATAGACAGCATATGCAACAAGAACACATGGAAATTGAGCAATGCAGTACATTTTTCTGCAGTTGTTGAACCGAACGAACACAAAACTTTTGGTTGCGTTTTGACGTAGGACTCCGTCTTTCGGGAAATCAACTATATTAACTGCGAACGAATTCTAATGATTTGTAACCAATCGAGTCGGAAATTCTCTAAGATAAATTTTAAAATATAATTTATTCAAGATCTGTTTGATCTGCTATACATTAAAAATCCCTTATCGATAATCGGTTCAAATTAATGAAAACTAGAAGCATTCCCATTTTTCCATACATTTGTTCTGCTGATTTCCCGTACCGTCAAAAACGAGCAACGAGCAACTACATTCGTTTCTGTCCGTTTTCACAAGAGCGTCGTTTGATGTTTGTGAAAACGTTTGCTGATGAGCGTTGAACGACGATGAAGTGTCTTTCCCAAGACAGGTAAAGAAGGAGTATTGAGTAGAGTTCTTTCCACAAGGGCCCTTCTCGGGGCTAGAAGCAAATGAACTAAAGTGGTTTGAAGCCTCTTAAAACAGAACATGGAATGGAATGTCCGTTTTCAAATTATTTGGTATAAATAAGCCATCCGCGTTTTGAAATCACAGTCGTGAGCGAACTAGCAAGCACGAGCGGACATCATTCATTCCTAATGCTGATTTCAAACACACATATACATACAGCACCATACAAGACTGTAATGAACGGAACATACAGTGATGCTTCTGAATCCGGACGCTTTTTAATCCGGACATTTTTTCATTATATTCAATATCATGCCAGAACCATGACTTTTTTTGTATGTTGAATTAATGTGATAGTTACTATTGTGTCAATTTAGTTAACAAAAAAAAATGTTAAAAATCAAAAATCAATGTGAATTTCACAAACCCAAGTCCGTATTAAAACGCACATTTAGAAAATGATTTTAAATCCGGACGGTCAAAAGTTGATGATTAAATTTCTCATTGAAGGAGTTACATAAGGGTATGTTATGTTAAGGACCACCCTAAGCTACTATCGAGTGAGATGTTAATCAGCTGAAAGGAGATGAGGAGATTAGTCTACACTAAAGCGGGTAAGTGAACGCGTCACGTCGGTGCGGTTAAGACGATAATTATTACATGTATTTTCTGGGAGACTACTATTCCAAAATAAGTATATTCGCGAGTTGTGGTCAGAAGGTTATGGAGAAGTTTTGAGGTCAAAACAACAAATGACCGTTACAGTTAGAAGCCTTAGTATCCGGGAAATTGCAAAACTCTTAGGTGTACAGGAAGGGGTCGACTATACGACCCGTTTGTATATACGTGGATAACTTTGTAACTTTGTCTGTAGCGCTGTCCCGCATTAATGGAAATTTAACCCCTTCCTGTTGACCGATTGATCTGAAATTTGGAACACACCTTTATCTCTGCAGTTACATAAAACTGCGTATTTCATGATCTTGAAAATCCTTATTCTTAGTGTGGACACCGACCGGACAACATCGTTGCTGGACGAGCTGGCTGGCAAGGGATCGAGTGCCTTTCTCAAGGGTGGGTGGAGGGTAGTGCTGGAGTAGAGTAAAGTTTTCAAAGGGCCTTTCTCAAGGCTAGAGACGAATGAACTGAAAAAGTTTAAAGTCTCTATAATACAATACCTTACCTTACCTTTCTTGAAAATCCAAAATGGCCACCGCTATAGAATGACGGATTTCATACTTTCTCTAAACCCCATCAATATGAGTATCAAACGAAAGGGCTTGACTAGTAGAATACGATTATTGATTGAAAATGTAAATCCAAGATGGTGGCCACTACAAAATGGTGACTAACATATTTTCTCAGAACCCCATCAATATGGGTATCAAACGAAAGGGATTGACTAGTGAAACACAGTTCTTTCTGAAAAATGCAAATTCAAAAATTTGTGATGGCGGCCAAAATGGCCGCCATCACAAAATGTGACCATATTTTTATTCAAAATTGCATCAATATGTGTATCAAATGAAAGGGCTTGACTATTAGAACACAGTAATTTATGAAAAATGCTTATCCAAAATGGGTCAGATTTCCATTATCTACAGTTACTTATTTCATTACATGCCCACGATTTTATTTTATTCTCATCAATGACCTAGATTAATGAAGAAAAGGGTGTGATAACTACTAACTTCTACTTGCCTAATTATTTTCTAGCTTTTAGTACATCATCTGTATTATAATTATGTTTAATCATAATGAAACCATTGAACTTAAAGTGTTTTTTACTTATTTATTTTTTTAGTTTTAGTTTGAGGTTTTAGATTTAGATTGATGGGGTTTTGAAAAAATATGTGATCCACCATTTTGTAGTGGCCGCCATTTTGGATTTGATTTTTTCATAAATAACTGTGTTCTTCTAGTCAAGCCCTTTCGTTTGATACCCATATTGATGGGTTCTGAGAAAATATGTTATCCATCATTTTGTAGTGGCCACAATCTTGGGTTTATATTTTTTATCAGTAGCTGTATTCTACTAGTCCATCCCTTTCGTTTGATACCCATATTGATTGGCTTTAGAGAAAATATGTAATCCGCCATTTTGTAGCAGCCACCATTTACATTTTTCTCTGAAAACTGTGAAATATATATATATATATATATATATATATATATATATATATATATATATATATATATATATATATATATATATATATATATATATATATATATATATATATATATATATATATATATATATATATATATATATATATATATATATATATATATATATATATATATCAATATATATATATATATATATATATATATATCAATATATATATATATATATATATATATATATATATATATATATATATATATATATATATATATATAATATATATATATATAATTGAACTAATTAAAAAATTTTGTTCCAAGCGTGCTTCCATTTAGTTTCACTACTTATGACGCACCCGTTAATAAGTTCTACAAAAATTAATAAATATTTGCTTCAAAGAATTGCAAAGAAAACAAGTGTCCGGATTTCAAACCATGATTAAAAAAAAGTGTCCGGATTAAAAATCACGACACGATGAAAGTAATTTCAAATTTTGAACAAATATAACATGATTTTGTGGAATTCTGTGATTCATAACTTAGATGAAGTCCTTCTAATTCTATAGGAACGCTATTTGTTCATGCTATGATATGTCAATATTTTTTGTAGTTGAAGTTATATTCGTAAGCGCTTAAGCGTCCAGATTTCGATGCATTATTATATTGCGAAACAACAGTGCAATTTCGTTCACATTCTCTACACAAATTCGAAAAAGAGGAAGCGCTATTATCAAAGTGTGCTACGAGCAATGACGATGAAAGGTATCTGCAGCATACGGCAAATTTTCGTGTCAGTGCGGATATGGAATAGTACCGTTCTGAACCATATTTCGGACAACATCATATTTCGGTGTTTGACGTTTGCTTAGCGTGAGCACGTAGAATTTACCCCTTCATCAGAATTTAAATTTCTCTCGTGATTCATCAGTTCTCATTATTGTTATCAGGTTACTGTGATTGCTTGGTAAGTGTTTCGCAGTTGACTATAAAATATAATCAAGTGTAATGTAATTTTTGTTCAAAAAATTACAAAATAAAGTGTCCGAAATTTGAATTAAATCTGACCGAAATTTGATTTTTTTATAAATGGTGTCCGAAGTTTGATTCTTATTCGCTTGATTTGAAAATAGGTACCAAAGTAGAAAGCTTGAAAGCATATTGAACTAATTTATTGAAAATATTAACCAAATAATACCTGTGCATAGAGTTGAGATCTGTTTTCTGCATCATATGCCTTAAGCGTCCGAAATATGATTCAGAACGGTATCTAAAATATTGGAATATGGACATTAGAGTGCCAATGGATGTATGGGGAAAAAAAGTGACCCTCGAATTTTCAAACGGGACATTCTTAGAAATGCTAATTCCCACAAACATCTACTCTATGCTAAATATTAGCTCAATCGGATTTCATTTATTTGTATCGTAATCGTCAAATTTTGGGTTTCAAATCTAGATATCTTTTTTATATCTAATATATATTTTATGTACATAAAAACCACATTTTTTGCAAGTACGAAAAATTTCATACGAAAATTGCATCTGAAGATAATGTTATATTATAATGATGTATAGTATAATATCACCTTATGATCACCCTTATTTTTCTTATCACTTTTATTTCAGCCATTTTATGCCAAATAGATTTTCGTAACAATTGGTAGTTTTGTTTCTTATCGCAAAATATTAGACCCGTATTTTCATACGTCCAATGGCAGACCTGTTTATTGATTGATTTTCTAATTAACCCTTCAAAATTTCATTCTGCTATAAACTTCCTAGTACTTTAATCAAAAAACGTCATTATAGTACCAAATTATTTTCAGACACAATTCTCGTTTAAGATTTTTTAATCACTTACAAATAACATGTTTCTCCGCAGTCCGATAAGTACTTCGCCTACAAAAAAAAACAAAATTTTGGAAAAGTGCCGATTTATTTCTCAACATAATCTCCTTTTAGCTCGATATACTTGACCCAGCGATGCTCCAACTTCTTTAATCCATATGAAAAATACGTTTTCTCGAGGTCTGCAAAGTAGGCCTTCGTGGCGGCGATTACCTCCTCATTCGACTCAAATTTCTGTTTGGCGAGTGACTTTTTCATGTTTGGAAACAAAAAAACGGGGCCAAATGGAGAATACGGTGGATGGGACAGCAGTTCGTAGTGCTCGATCAATTTGGCCGTGGCGACGGCAGAGTTTCCATTTTTTTCATTTTTCTAAAATCCGCGGACACGCTTTAGGCTATGAGGCTAAGTACTCATCGGACCGCCCTCGTACAGAAAAATATAGTAAAATAAAGAACTTGAGCTTGAGCTTGAGCTTGGGTAGACTGTACAATCCGTAGTTGCTCTCCGTGATTGACCTGAATCAACCAAATTGCACAAAGAACACACAGAACACACAGAATGACGCTTGTGACTAGCAAATCATTCTCGTTGTGCAATTTTCGGTGATTCGAGCTTTAAATGATCAACAACGACGCCAGCCACGTGCTTACAGTCCCCAGGGGAAGAGAAGTAATGTTAGTATGATATTCGCCGCCCGAAAGCCAGAAGGGTCGCCTCTATAGCGTGGTTCTCTAGCGTAGTTGTTAGTGGGAATGGTTAAGAAAAATCAGGATTCACTGCAGTAAGTGATGTGACTCTAAAAACGTCAACTCGGCGAGAAAAATATGATAAAATAAAGACATCTTAAATCGGACGATTCCTTACTTGCGCTTACCAACACATTTGGCGATCCACTTTTATTTATATAGTTATAAGATATAGGAGTGCATTTTTTCACCTGAAAATCCATTCTTCCAAAATCCGAAATCCATCTTTCGAACGAAGATCAATTTCTTAAGCGCAAATTAAGTTTTCAGAACTTTCTCATTTTCCTTCAGAGTTTTCCTAAAATTTTCAATTGTCATGTTTAGTTGGAATACGGTTGGTTGAAATATGTGCAATATTTTTATGGGCCCGTCTCCCTTCCAGAGGAGGAGGAGAAGGAGTGTCGAACCACCATAGAAACATTTATTGTTCCCTAAATCCTCGAAATGCCACATTTGGATCCTTTTGCTAGATAAGTTCTCGAGTTATAAGGAAATAGGTGTTTCATTTGTATGGCATCCACCCCTTAGAGAGAGGAAGGAGTGTCGAACCACCATATGAAGATTTCGTGCCTCTTTAAACCTTCTCAGGCTAAATTTTACTCCATTTGCTTGATTGGTTCTCGAATTATCCATAAATTTGTGTTTCATTTGTATTGAAGACCCCTCCCCCCAGGGGAGAGGGGGAGGGGTCTTGAACTATCATAAGAACCTTCCCCGGCCAGAAAACCCCTACATATAAATTTTTCGAAAATAAAGGGAAAAGGTGATTTTGCGGACCACTCTTAACCCTCTAATCAAGCAAATGGAGCCAAATTTGGGAAGTGGGGGTTTTTGGGTACGAGAAATGTTTCTATGATGGTATGACACCCCTTCCTCCTCTGGAAAGGGGAATGGGTCCCATAAAAACAGTGCACATATTTCAACCAAATATATTCCAACCTAACATGAAACGGAAAACTCTTAAGGAAAATGGGAAAATTCTAAAAAATTAATTCGCATGTGTTCTACAATTACATATTGACAAGCGTTGTTAGTCCATTTGATGTTTGCGGTAACGAAATTGATCTTCATTCGAAAGTGTAAATGCATTTCAATGTGATAAAACGCACTCCTATATCTTCTTCTATCTATACAAGAAAAAATGGATTGCCGAATGTGTTGATAAGAGCAAAACTCGTCCGATTTAGGGCTGTCTTCATTTTATCATATTTTCTGTATCAAACATTCATTCCATATAACGGAGAAACAGTTATTTGCAAGTAGATGAAAAATCTTGAACGAGAATTGTGTCTGAAAATAATCTGATAATTTAATGTCGAGTTTTGGTAGAAGTAATTTATTAGAAATTTTATAGTAAAAAATAATTTTAAAGGGTAGATTAGAATATCAATCAATGAACTGTTCTGCGATTGGACCCATGAACGTGCGCTTAGTAAGAAAACGTGGATGTGATAACGAAAATAAATTTTGGTCGGGATAAAGTTTGCCGGGTCAGTAATCTATAACTCTTTCCGAAACATTATTTCGGTACGATCCATAGTTTTTTGAGATATAAACCAAACCTAAAACCCAAACTAAATACAAGCTTTCATTCGAATCAAAAATACTCTTTTTTATCATTTGTCGATTTAACATGGAATTGTCCGTTGTTCATTGTTTCAATATACTCTTCTCTTCTGTTATGAGACTTGTTTGAGACTCCTGTATCCGCGCATCCTGTATGTGATATTCATTATACGTTTCACTAATACTTTCCGCTTCAATATCAATTCATTGACAGGAAGTAATCGATAATATTAGAAGTTCAATCGACAATTTTCTGCTTATTTTTCCAACTATCATAACCGTTGGCTTGCCATAATTATATGTGAACATCGCGCTCAATGGGTAACCGCATTGGCAAACAAATACGAAAACAGCTCATTAACACATTCCGGTGACGGATGGAAGTCATATGCCCATTAATCAACTTTAAATTCCACCGCAAATACTATGTACCGAACACAAACACATATCCATATACTCGTTCGTTGGTTTTCCACTACCAACGCGCCTTTTCTTTGGAATTCAGTCACGTGAAAATGGGACCATGAATGTGAGCTCAAATATGTGGGGATGCTTGCTAACCGCTTGGTGAAACACCTCGCATCTACATAATGGGTCTTGGCTTCATAGTCGAGAGGTTGTAACTAAGCTATTTTTGCATTCAAACAATTCCACCAATCGTTTCTGCACAACATGGTCTCACTCATTCATCTGTCAGGTAAACTTCATCCCAACAAAGAAAACACAAACAACGGCAAACCTCCCGGAGTCAACAAACAGCACTTCGCTTAGAACTAACATTTTCTCGTCATTAACATAATTTCCCTACCTTTCGTGTTGTGTTGGCGTCTACCTTGAGTTGAGTTACTCTGGTCGGTAGCATTTACATTGCCGGTTGGGGGATGGATAGTATTGTTTAAAAAGGCACAAAACAAACGAATAAGCCGCTACTATTGGAGGTATTTAGATATGGATGGAAATCTGTTATTTGACATAAACCAGTTGAATATATCACAAATTTTTACCCTTTCATGCCGGCGTTGGGTCTGTCGCGAGAAATTAATCAGAATAAATCCCAAGCAGTCAACAGTCGTCTATCTCGTAGCAATTGGTAGATACATTTGTCAGATGTCCGATGTAAATACCGAAGATTTTAATGAATCATTTTAATAATTCGACGAAATGCATGGCCATCCTTTTCGTGTATCCGAGAGTGTAGCCCTTTGTTTTGACATCTACCAAACTTTACTGTCTTCCATTTTATTTTTCCATGCGGAGAGAAAAAAAAATAAAGAGGACACTAGGACACGAACGCATTTTCGACGTAGGACTACGGAATTATATTATTCGAGCAGATCGAATACTATATTTTCCAAAGTCTATCACTTCGTAAAATATTTTAGAATGATTCGAAATTTTTGAAATAACTCTTTAGTTATTTGGTTTCTTTTTACTGAAGTAAAATTTTCCTTTCAAAGTTTGAACAATTCAACCTTCGGGCCTGGTAAACTGATAAAGGATAATTTGCCTTCTTAAACAGATATCGCTACCAGACGTCAACACTGCAGGTCATCGGATCATTCCACATTTCTAATGAAAAAAAACATTAACAACACTTAATGTTAACGATTTCATATTACATATGACAACGGATAAAACTAACCATTTATGGGTGCGATGCAAGAAAACAAACGCGCTCACCAACAGGCGGCATGAAAGCAACCCTTTATACCATTTCATAGAGTTCCACCATGGATTTGCGAACAAAATCCACGACTCCACGACTACATTCACAATATGGTACACTATAAACCCTCCAACGTGAAACTTCAAAAACTGTTTGTGTTTTGATTGTGCAACACGAATAATATGATAGAAGTTTGTATTGGGAAAAAAAAAGATTTTTTGAGGAATTGTTTTTTTTTTCTCAGTGTATATTTTTTCACGTTTAATCAATATTCTATAATTCTTTCTAAGACACTATTTCGGTACGACTCATAGTTTTTGAGATATGAATTATCAAAAATTTCTCCTACAACAATCGATACGCCCTTCCCAAAAGTTACGCTTGAGTCAAAAAAAAAATTCTCAGTTGCTGTAAAAACTCATATTCCCTCCAACCCAAACAGAATACAAACTTTCATTCGAATCAAAAATACATGTTTTTAGAATCTGTATTTTTAGGACGATTTCATTTGATTTACTCGTATGTATTGAAATCCCTCCTTATTTCCATGGTTAACCGTATTCTAAAGTTACAGCGTAATCTTGGCCTCTATTTTAGCTTTTCCAAAACATGTATTACGAGATGTGATTCGTAGATAAGGGGCTGTCCACATACCACGTGGACAACTTTAGGGGGGGTAGGGGTCGCGAAAATGTCCACGGTTGTCCGTCCACGGTGGGGGAGGAGGGGATTTAGATAATATCCACGTGGACACGATAAATTTTCAAGCTGTATTTTCAAGAATTATTGAACTTTCCGCCCACTCTGCATTCTGTGTTTTTTTTAAAAAGGGTTGAGCTGCTTGAGTGCATCAAACATTCGTATTTTTCATATGGCGAAATTTCTTCCCTGAAATGTGTGTTCTGAAAGTCATTCATATGAACTGAGAGCGATCGATTTATTTCCATTGTTAGAAGAGAACTCGAGATACTCGACAAAGAAATTAGAGGAACAGAGTGTTAAGTTGATAATTTTAAGTGATTTTGAAATGCTGTAACTTCGTGGAAAACCACCATACATCATTCCAAATCTTCAACTTCAACATTTCAAAGCTTCAAGTTTTGGAATATATTACGGACACATTGTTATCTTGGTGTATGTGAATGTAGTGAATAAAAATATAGGGACAAATAAAAACCCATCCTCTTTCTGTTATTTCAAGGTTTTTCGGGACTTTTAGCTAAATAAGTCAACAGAAAATCCAATTTACCTTATCAACCTGTTTTCATTGGATTCCGAGAACTTGCCTGTAGAACCTTTCAATACAAATTTCTTTTAGTTTGAATGAAAAAGTGCTCCATCATCTTCGATGATTAATAATTCAATAAATAATGAACGCGCTGCAGTTTGGAAAATTTAAATAAATTGTGTGCAAAGTAATTTCGATGATTCAGTAAAAAAAACGAACGAAAACAGTTTTGCTACAGTGTTTTAGAAAGTCGTCTGTAGTTTTGCAAATATTGCAAGTATTCCAATGTTAGCACAATATTTTGAGCTTAGTATATCCTCAAAACCCCTGTGGATACAATGATACTTTTAATCATTCTTTTTAGCCAATCAAAGAAAGTTTTGAGTAAATTATAGAAGTACTCCATCGCAAATTGAGCCAGAAGTACAAAATGCTATGCGTACCCTGGAAATAAACGATTATTAACTTCAGTTTTCACGCGTTTGTGTTGAAAATTCCAGTTTCAAATTATGTATATCCTATATTCATGCGTTGATTTTTCACGTTATTCCAAAAATTTCGACTTTAAACTCTGTACCTATTAGTTTTTTTTGTCGAATGTATTCAATACACGACTTTATTTTTGTATATGCGGGTTTCGATTCAGCAATACAGATTCATTACAGATATCTAAAACCACCGTTCATTAGCACCTGGTGAATAATGGTTCATAAAACGCTGCAATGGATAGGTTACATATTATTTGACCAAAAACCATTTGATTGAATGGATCTCCAGGTTCATTGCAGCCGCCTTGCGTTACCCAACCAAGTTTTTTGTAGTGTAAATTATGCTTAGAAGAGAAAATATTCTACATTAATAAACTAATCTTGATAGGTATGATGAATCTGTTTGAATACATCTATAAGTTTGAAAACTCAAAAAGCTCAGCAAACGTACGCTGGTTTTTAATAAAAATGTACTAGATTAGATTATCCATGAGTAATATTTTAATATGGACTTCAGCGGCAAAAACCTAAAGAGCTTCCCGCGCTCGGCAAACAATAGAAAAATGACAACAAACCATTTAATAGTAATAGCTAACATTTTTACCAATAAAAATATGGAATAAAACATAGAAAATTCAATTAGTCTCTCTAAAAAATAGAGGGATGTCCATGTGGACAAGAGGGGGAGGGGTATCAGGAATGTCCACGCTTGTCCACGGAGGGGGAGGGGGGTATCTAAAACCGTGCTTTTTCTGTCCACGTGGTATGTGGACAGCCCCTAACCAGGCTGACGGTTTCTATTTAGATTTCGTCAAGGTACTCAAGATCAATTCCGTGTGAAGGTCAATTTCGCATGAATTACAATAATACATAGATATTCTCTATTCTCAATCAGCTAAAAAAAAACTATCCGGCATAATTTCGGAAAAAGCAGCATATTGAAATATGTACATCACAGAGAAAACACTTGTTTGAACAAATTTTTTTTAATGTTTCTCATGTGCAAATTATGAAGCAAGTCTATTAAACGAAGATAGTTACTTGGGTCCGAAAAGTAATTACCGATTTCGCACATAGATGACATTAATGGTGTTTGTGAATGTTTTATGTCAATGCACAATGGTTCAGAAGATGCATTTGAGTGGAAACTAGCATTTAGAGCTCGACGGTTATTCTCTAGACAAAAACTGTCTTCAACAAAGTTGTTACATATGATAGAGCGCTCGTTTTTATGTTATCAAAAATAGGGTAAGCAAAATTGTCGATGGAATAAAACATATAACTTTCTTATCTTTTTAGATAGAGGTTAATATAGTTCGACAATTTTGTAGTCCCAGTTATTTGAGACAACTTTGTAGAACAAAGCTTTTTCCTATCTCTTGAAATAACCAATATAGCCGCCTTTTTTTAAGTTGCGTTAGGGTCACCATGAAAAAAACGGTTTTTATACTCTAACTTTTATATTTCAAATTGTACATACAAACTGTCCTCGAAAGATTTTCAGAACATACTTATACAAACATTTTGCGATGCAGAACTTGTCTATATCTCAACTTCACTCAAAGTTATTGATATTTCTTTCCAAAAAATACGCTCTTTTCAATTTCTTGCCATTCTTTCTGGGGTAAACATACACAATGTTTGTTGACGGAATTTGAAAGAACAAATTTTCACTCTATATGATATGTGATTTTCGAAGATATGTTATTTTTTTTTGTAATTGAGTGAATTAAAACTGAAATCATGAGTTTTTGGGTGAAACCCCATCAACATTGAGCAGGATTAAGATATTGACAAATTCTGCATCGCAAAATTTTTGTATTGATAAGTTCTAAAAATCGTACGAAGACAATTTTGATGTAGAATTTGAAATATAAAAGTTAGAGTAAAAAACCGTTTTGTGCATGGTAACGCTAATGCAATTTAGTTCAAAAACAACTTTAGGGCAGATATTTATTCTTTAGACAAAAACTGTCTTCGACAAAGTTGTTACATATAAGCCCCATTTATTTTAAACAGTTATAAGCCCCATTTATTTTTAATAACTTTGTAGAACAAAGCTTTTTTCTATCTTTTAATATAATCGATTTAAAGCTTTTTTCCTAAGTTGCATTATGGTGACCATAAAAAAGCGGTTTTTTGCTCTAACTTTTATATTTCAGATTCTACATCAAAAGTATCTTCATACGACTTTTAGAGCTCATTGAGACCAACATTTTGCGATGCAGAACTTGTCAATACCTTAAGCCTACTTAATGTTATTGATGCTTTTTTACCCAAAAACTCATGATTTCAGTTTTAATTTACTTGAACACGAAAAATAACATAGTTTTCTAAATCACACATCATGTAGAGTGAATCATTTTCTTTCAAATGCCGCCAACAAATTTTATGACAAGCAATTGAAGAGAGAGTATTTTTAGGGAAGAAATATCAATAACTTTGAGTGAAGTAAAAATATTGACATGTACTGCATCGCAAAACGTTTGCATTAGTAAGCTCTAAAAGTCGTTCGAAGACAGTTTGTATGTAGAGTTTGAAATATAAAAGTTAGAGTTTAAAAACCGTTTTTTTCATGATGACCCTAACGCAACTTAGAAAAAAGGCGCTTATTGGTTATTTCAAGAGATAGAAAAAAAACTTTGTTCTACAAAGTTGTCTCAAATAACTGGGACTACAACATTGTTGAACTATGTTAACATCTATCTATAAAGATAAGAAAGTTATATTTTTTATTTCATCGACAGTTTTGGTAACCCTATTTTTGATAACATAAAATGTGCGCTCTATTATATGTAACAACTTTTTTTTTTTTTAATTCGTTTATTTTTACAGGCTCAGTTACTTAAGTTTAAAGAAGCCGAATTCTTAAATATATTTTTAAAACTATATATATATATAGAAACAATTTTCTTACATCTATGGTTAGTAAGGTGGAAAACCGATTACTCGCGGTGTACTCGAGTTTAGAAGGGTGACATATTTTTAGGAGAAGGATGGGATATAAGGAAATTGTAACAATGTTGATGAGCACTCAATTCTTAAATCTATTCGTATATCTATAGTTTATTTACATTTCAACTTATTCTACTATTTATAGCAAGGGGACGAATTACCCGCAAAGGAAGGAAAGGAGGGTATAAGGATGTAGGGACAATCACACACGAAGATCTATAGCTTTAAGGAAAACATATATATGGGACATGTAATCAAGGTCTAACCGAGCCAACACATCTCTCACCGGCACATTGGGCTGTCTTCCTCGGGCCCGAAGGGAGTTTTCTAAATTCGATCTGGCGACCAGATACACCTCGCACGACCAAACAATGTCCTCGATGTCGTGATAACCTTGGCCACAAACGCAGAGATTGCTGCTGGCAAGATTGAAACGAAAGAGTAGTGCATCTAACGAACAGTGATTGGACATGAGTCGAGAGAAGGTGCGAATAAAGTCCCGACTCAAGTCTAGACTTTTGAACCACGGTTTGAGGCTAACCTTAGGGATAATCGAGTGAAACCACCGTCCCAATTCATCTTCATTCCACTTGCGTTGCCAATTAGCGATGGTATTTTTGCGGACTAAAGAATAAAATTCATTGAAGGCGATTTGACGCTGATAAATATCGCCTTCAATTGCACCTACCTTTGCCAATGAGTCAGCCCTCTCATTATCCGGAATTGAGCAATGTGAAGGGACCCAGACAAAGGTAATGACATAACAGCGTCTGGATAAAGCACTCAAAATTTCTCGTATTCTCTCAAGGAAGTACGGCGAGTGCTTTTCCGGCCTCACTGAACGGATAGCTTCGACAGAGCTAAGACTATCCGTTACAATGTAATAGTGTTCAACAGGTCGTGAGGCGACGCTGTCCAGCGCCCAGTATTCAGCAATATATACCGCTGCCAATTCAGCAATATATACCGAGCAAGGATTCTGAAGACTGTGTGAGGTGCTAAAAAATACGTTGAACACTCCAAATTCTGTGGACTCATTCATAGAGGACCCATCAGTAAAGTATATATTATCACAATTGATACGCCCATACTTTGCATTGAAGATTGTAGGAACGAACCCCAATCTAAGATAATCTGGATATTCATGGATTTTCTCCTTCATGAACAGATCGAAATGTACAGAGGAATTGATGTAGTCAGGAAAACAAACACGGTTGGGAATATACGAAGAAGGAACAACCTGCATAGAGGTGAATTCATGATATGAATTCATGAATCCAGAATGAAAATTTAGCTCGATCAATTGCTCAAAATTTCCGATCACCAATGGATTCATAACCTTACACCGGATGAGGAACCGAAGAGATAATAAATCGAAGCGATCTTTTAGTGGGAGTACGACTGCCAAAACCTCGAGGCTCATGGTATGCGTTGAGGGCATACATCCCAACGCAATACGGAGACAAAGATACTGAATTCGCTCGAGTTTAATGAGGTGTGTTTTGGCAGCTGATTGAAAACAGAAACTGCCATACTCCATCACTGAGAGAATAGTTGTTCGATACAACATAATAAGATCTTCGGGATGGGCTCCCCACCAGGTGCCGGTAATTGTACGGAGAAAGTTTATTCTTTGTTGACATTTTTTACTCAGATACCTAATATGGGCCCCCAAGTACATTTGGAGTCGAACCAGACCCCAAGATACTTGAATGACATAGCATGAGTGATCGGTTTACCCAAAAGTTGAAGCTTTGGTTTTGCTGGTCTATGCTTCCTAGAAAAAACCACCATCTCTGTTTTCTCCGTGGAGAATTCGATCCCTAGCCCAATGGCCCAGGTTGAAAAATTGTTCAAAGTATCTTGTAAGGGTCCTTGCAGGTCGGATTCGTTTGATCCTACGACAGACACCACTCCATCATCTGCAAGTTGTCTTAGGCTGCAATTTTGTGTAAGGCAATTGTCGATGTCGCTTACATAGAAGTTGTACAAAAGGGGGCTTAAACATGAGCCCTGGGGGAGGCCCATGTAAGAGACCCGACTTACTGCCGAATCTCCGTGAGAAAAGTTCGAATGTTTCTCACAAAGCAAGTTATATAACATATTATTCAATAGAGGCGGCAGACCCCGAGAGTGTAATTTGTCTGACAAAACCTCTATTGAAACAGAATCAAAGGCCCCCTTTATGTCCAAGAATACTGAAGCCATTTGTTTTTTTTCGGCGTAAGCCATTTGAATTTCTGAAGAAAGCAACGCAAGACAATCATTCGTCCCCTTGCCCCTGCGGAACCCATATTGTGTATCTGAGAGTAGGCCATTCGTTTCAACCCATCGATCAAGGCGAAACAAGATCATTTTCTCCAACAATTTCCGTATACAAGACAGCATTGCTATTGGGCGGTACGAATTGAAGTCGGACGCGGGTTTTCCGGGTTTTTGAATAGCTATAACTCGTACTTGTCTCCAATCATCTGGAACAATATTATGCTCCAGAAACCGATTGAATAAGTTCAACAAGCGATGTTTCGCCACATCAGGGAGATTTTTCAGCAAGTTGAACTTAATTCTATCTGATCCCGGAGCAGAATTGTTACATGAAAGGAGAGCAAGAGAGAATTCTACCATCGAAAACTCGGAATCAAGATCGCACCTATCTTGTGGTATATCTCGAAAAAATTTTTGCACAGGAGCGGAATCAGGACAAACCTTCCGTGCAAATTTCAAAATCCATCGATGTGAATATTCTTCGCTTTCATTCGTTGAAGAACGATTTCTCATGTTTCGAGCCACTTTCCATAATTTTTTCATTGACGTTTCTCGTGACAAACCACCCACGAAATTTCGCCAATAAGCACGTTTTTTCCCTTTGATCAAGTTTTTAAATTGATTTTCAAGGTCCAAATACGTCTGAAAATTTTCAGGGGTTCCACGTTTCCGAAAAGCTTTAAATGCATTCGATTTTTCTACATAAAGCTTGAAACATATGCTATCCCACCATAGATTGGGAGGCCTTCGACGAATAGTGGAACCTGGGATGGGTTTCGTTTGAGCGCGAACCGCGCTGTCATAGATCAAACGAGAAAGGAAGTTATACTCCTCCAATGGAGGTAAACCATCTCTGGAATTGATGGCTAGAGCAACCACGTCCGCATATTTTTTCCAGTCAATGTGTCTTGTGAGGTCATATGCCATGTTTATAGATTCAGAAGAATTCGACCCAATGGTGATGGAAATTTTGATTGGCAAGTGATCACTACCGTTGGGGTCCTGGATTACATTCCACTTGCAATCTAACGATAGTGAATTCGAGCAAAGCGAGAGGTCAAGAGCACTTGGGTTAGCAGGAGGTTTAGGCACACGTGTTGTTTCCCCAGTGTTCAAAACGGTCATATTGAAGTTGTTACAAAGGTCATATATCAACAATGAACGATTGTCGTCGTACTGTTCCCCCCAGGCAGTTCCATGAGAGTTGAAGTCTCCCAAGATCAATCGTGGCTCAGGAAGGAGTGAGCACATGTCATCAAGTTGTTTGCGGCTAACCGCAGCTCTCGGAGGCCAATACAAGCTGACAATACAGAGGTCTTTGTCTCTGATGTTTGCATGACAAGCAACAGCTTCGATCCCTCCAATAGGTGGAAGGTCAATTCGAAAAAATGAGTGGCACTTATTGATCCCCAAAAGCACCCCTCCGTATCTATCATCACGGTCCAAGCGTATAATATTAAAATCGTGGAAAGAGATATCATCTCGCGAAGAAAGCCAAGTTTCGGACAGAGCAAAAACATCACAATTGAAGTTATGAATTAAAAATTTGAATGTATCCAATTTAGGGATAAGACTACGACAATTCCACTGAAAAACAGTGATATCTCCGACCTCTCTATCTAAATTAGACATCAAGAGAGATAATCATTGCAAGGAGGGGCCATGTTTGCATCAATTGCTGTAAAATTGTCTTTAATACTGGAAGCATTGAGATGACAAGGGTTCTGATGGAGTCGGAAACATTAAAACACTTGAAGATTTGATCCAAAAGGTCAGACAACTTTATAAATCCCGATTGGGAAGTTGAGCTGGACGGAAAAACAGGGACAGTTGGGGTTTTTGATGTCCCCTCGAGTGCTGGGTCGTTCGAAGGTGAACTATTCCCACGGAAGCCAGGAGGAACCTGATTTTGCTTGTCCGCTGCACTCGGTTTTTTAGGCAAGCTAACTGGGGGTATCACCGGGGGGACTTGTTCTTGAACTTTGGGAGTGGTCACATTTTTGCGCCGGGGATTCCCTTTGAAAATAAACGGTGTGCCCCCGCTAGCTGTGTCCGCTTCCATTTCATCAACTGGCAACGTGGAGAAGATATTGTGTGTTGAGATTGGTTGTTGTTGTTGTTGGGCCAGTGGAGAAGCGCCCTTTAAAATATCCGCAAAAGTGCGCTTCGAGCGTTCCTTTAAAGAGCGCTTCTGTTTCTCCCAGCGACTCTTGTAAGTTTCACAAGCTGTTCTGTATTGTTCCGATACTGCGCTCTACTGCCCTAACCAGGGAGAGACAGAGGCTACGCGCTATGGATCAACACAATAGCGCAAGAATAGCTCACACGGTCACGTGATGATAATTCCCGTTAACGACAGCCACACGATGGCGATCCCGTTATGCCAATGTTCAACAGCCGCCAAGGGCTGCAAGCTGCAAGAGCGCTGCTTCCTTTGTTCCACTTCACAAAAGGTCAATTCGAAAGCGGACAGCAATGACCTTCACTCGTACACTATACCAATCGCACAATAGTAAAAGTGGCAACGCACAATAACGAAACTGAACTTTACTCGTCAAGAGTTGGATAGCGAATGTTGATGTAACAACTTTGTCGAAGACAGTTTTTGTCTAAAGAATAAATATCTGCCACAAAGTTGTTTTTGAACTGAATTGGATTAGCGTTACCAGGAACAAAACGGTTTTTTACTCTAACTTTTATATTTCAAATTCTACATCAAAATTGTCTTCGTACGACTTTTAGAACTTATCAATACCAATATTTTGCGATGCAGAATTTCTATGTTATCACTCTATTTTTGATAACATAGAAATGAGCGCTCTATCATATGTAACAACTTTGTCGAAGACAGTTTTTGTCTAGAGAATAACCGTCGAGCTCTAAAGGCTAATTTCCACTTAAATGCATCTTCTGGACCATTGTGCAATGTTATGATCGTTTGTCTTCTGACGTTTGTTAGCTGTCACTTGTAGTTTACTTTAATAAATTGCACGTGTTTTTTTAAATTAGTAAGTTTGGCGTCAGTTTTAGTATGGAGTCCAAAAACGAGCATTTTCGTTATATTTTCCCACGGTCATATAAAACGTTTCGAGCTCGTTGAAACTTGATATTTGGGTACCGCATGAACTGAAAAATATTAATAAAGCGTATCGATGTTTGCGGTATGCATCTCAAACGCAATGAATTCTACACCTTTTTAAGCGAATAATTACTGACGATGAAAAATGGATTGTGTACAATAATGTCAATCGAAAAAGATCATGTTCCAAGCACCACAAATCACCTCGACAGCATCCTTGGCAGAAAAAAATACTTTTTCTTGTGTTGAAGGATCAAATGCACAAATACAAGCACCTGTTTCAAGAGTGTTCAAATTTGATGTATTATACAGGGTCTTTCAGATTAAACGCTCACACAAAAAAAAATCGAAAAGCTCCTTATAAAATTTTGTTTTCGCTCCGTCGAGGGTCCCCACTTCGGGACGATAATATTCGGCTTCTCGTTCAGTCTGATCGGACGGTTTTTAGTGTCAAGATGTACAATTTACAAGAACGTGTATTTACAAGGACCGGAGCCTTAATGAAACTCTGTCCTCTTATGGTAACAATTTCAACATTTTTCGTCGTCGATTACTTCCTCTGGGAATACGTGAAGAACCGTTGCTATGTTAATAAGCCACAACATTTGGAGGAACTTAAGGAAGAAATAACTCCAATTTTCAACAGCATCGAAGTCTAATGCTAGAGTTGTGCATGAAGAATTTTGTTCACGGTTTAAAACGCGTTATCGAAAAAAGGGGTGGTCACATCGAAAATGTCCTTAAATAAGCTTTATTTTCGTTTTTTAATGTTTTAAATCGGTTCATTTTTGTAGAAGTTACTAAAATTTGTTGCGTTAGTGATTAATCTGAAAGACCCTGTATATATTATCGCCTCCACTTGAGTAAATGCTGTACCAGTATGGGTGGATATCACTTTCAGCTTATTTAAATTGATCTATGCTGATGTCAGAAAATGTGCTAAAAATTAAATTTGGGTGTACATGCCATGTACCCTACCTTTAGTGCTATTATTTCAAACCATTTTCCATTTTAAAAAACACAATTTCAAGTGAAACCGCGATGGAATTGGATTGGAACTCAATATTAATTTGTGTACAAGTTCACTAGAGATCAAAAAATTAATAGATTAATAGTGGCCTTCGCCATATTGTTTCCGATCGAGGTTTTCTTAAAAATTATGACTTGTGACTCGGACCACTATCGTCGAGTGTATTTCTACGTGCCATAAATGTTTATGGCATTGACAACCCTTATCTTTGATAAACAATTATAGAAAGTTTCGCGATAGTGGCAAAATGATTGTAAACCAATACAACACAATTCCACGTCTAATCAGCCGAAAAACAGCAAATTTTGACGCGAACCTCTTCGATTTTATTGAAACTTGGTATTTATGATGGAAACTAACTCAAATCACATTTAAATAACTCGAGAACGTTCCATCTAGTTTTTCATGGTGAATCGCATGTAGATTCCATTTTTTATGTTACTTTTCTTAATTAATTATGATTTCACAAAGCACTAACATTTTATAAATTTTCAAAAAATCATATCTCCGTTTTGGTGAATTTACCAACGCACCAGTGTATGTCAAACTTTGTTAAATTGGAAGGGATTTACAATAATAAATTATAGAAAAAATATTGAAGGGGAGTGTTTTGAGCTATAAAAGTTTTTAATATAAAATTAAATTTTTGAGTAAGATTTTTTTTAAAATATTTTTGATAGTGCATTTAAATGTTATTTTTCCTAAATATTTCATTTGTTTTCCATCAACTTTGTCAAACATCATATTTTAACCAGACATCTGGATTTTACGTTACGAATTTTTGAAAGAAAGATAAATGATTTTGGATGAGCCTTTTTGAAAAATCAGTCGTAATTAAAATTGGTAATATTTTAATGAAAATTGTAAGTTTATGTACTTTCCATCAAAAGTATCAAATTCCAAAAAAAACCGGAGAGGGTCGGGTCAGCGACCGGCTGATTTTGGGTGGAATCGCTCTACAGCATTTAAAGAATATACTTACTCTACTACAATCTTCACCAGTCATATCTCGAGGTTGTCTAACCCATGGCAGTCGCTTCGTCTTCATGGCATTGGTCAGGAATTGACAGGTGGGCTTCCGAACAGATTCTCATTCGCCGGTCTGCTACGAGGCTTTCGTTCCGAAAAATTGACCACCTGTTCTGAAATGAAACAATAATTTGTATTGCATTTCGTTAATGGTGCTTCCTACATTATTTTTTTTCTTAGCCTAGCAATTATACAACAATAATTTCGAGCACACCCCTATAAAAATAGTCTCAACTAACATGGTCATAGGACAGCGAAAAGTGTCCTTACGTGGTTTATTTATATGCGGATTTCGGAATTTACGCGGTTTTTTACGCGGATTTCAAAATTTATTTATTTATTTAGTCATCTTCGACTACGTCGCACAGACTGACTTAAAACTAACTATACTTAATCTCTAATCCTAGCACTGAACACGTTTCTTGTCAGCAGAAAATCAAATCAATGGTACTGTGTCAAAAGCCTTCGCGAAATCTATATAAATTGAATCAACCTGCTGCTTCGATTCCAATTCAAGTGATAACGCTGATACATAGCACATTAAGTTCGATGTTGTTGAACGGTGTTTCACAAATCCGTGCTGACTACTGGAGTTGATGGGAGTCGCGACTCGGTAGAGAACTGTGTGAACAAGCTTCTCAAAAACCTTGCTGCTGCCATACAAATGAAACACAAATGTCTGCATTACTCGAGAATGCACCCATGGCCGAGTGGTTAGCGTTTCACATTTTCATGACGGGTGTTCGGGTTCGATTCCCGTTCTGGCCGGGGGATTTTTCGTCAGAGAAATTTCCTTCGACTTGCACTGTGGTCACGCGTATTCTAGAGCTTGCCCCTCGGAATACATTCAAGGGGTGTTATTTGGCTTAAGAAATCTAAACTAAGTATTAATTAATGACGCTAGTTAATGCATACGTTGAGACGGCAAAAGTTCCACAACGAACGTTAACGCCATTCAAGAAGAAGATTACTCGAGAATTAATCAAGCAAATAAAACCAAGTTAAGCATATGGAGGTTTTAGGGTGCCTCCCTCCTGTCTAAGGGGAGGCTACCATACAAATGAAACACAAATTTCTGCATAACTCGAAAACTAATCATTCAAATGGAGCCAAATTTGGCATGTGAAGGTTTTTGAATATGAGAAATGTTTCTATAATGGCATGACACCCCTCTCTCCTCTGAAATGGAGAGGGGGTCCCGAAAAAATATTACATATATTTCAACCAAACATGACAATTGATTTTTTTTAATGTGACAAAACGCACTCCTATATCATCTTCTATCTATATAAATAAAAATGGATCACCGAATGTGTTAATAAGAGCAATACTTGAGAAAGGAATTGTCCGATTTAGGGCTGCCTTTATTCTATCATATTTTCTGTATCAATCATTTATTCCATGTAACGGAGAAACATGTTATTTGCAAGTGGTTGAAAAATCTTGAACGTGAATTGTTTCTGAAAATAATCTGATATTATGATGCAGAGATTTGGTAGAAGTACTAGGAATTTTATAGTAGAAGGAAATTTTAAAGGGTAGATTAGGAAATCAATCAATAAACAGTTCTGCGATTGGACCTATGAACGTGCGCTTAGTAAAAAAACGTGAATGTGATAACGAAAAATAAATTTTGGGCGGGACGAAGTTTGCCGGGTCAGCATAAATATATATAATAAATAAGATAAATTCAGTTTATAGCTAATGCTACTACGCTTATAAAAGGTGTTGTTTTACGAATCTGGTTGTGAAGATGTTCCACAACACCTCTAAAGCAATCAATGGCCTTTCTTAATACTAATAGAGGTCTTCGCGCCCATAAGCGAACGATCGAATGTTCAATTCCAAGACGCTCCATTGGCATTTAGGAGATTGTTTTTTCAAGAATGAGGGCGATTAAACTTGAACCTTTCTAATAGAAAAAACAGGAAGTGGGTTATATCTATGGTATAACCGCAAGGGTGACGTAGGACTATCGTTGATTTAGAGATCATTTGTATGAAGTTGAATCTGAATGAATGAATATTTGGAGAACTTCGAAAACGAGAGCGTTACGTTGGAGGCACAAGGTTTTATGCATCCAATATTGGATACGGAAATATCCTACTGATGGGGAAGAATAATCTTCAGAAGCTATCCTGTTGATTGCGATTGATTGAAAAACCGCAAAACCTAATGTATTTGGTCACAGTGTAACATGGATAGAAAACATTCAATTAAACTCTTTCACATGAATATATTTTGAAAATTCCCAAAGGAACTGGCAGATTATTTTCCAGCAATGATTAGATCTTTCCGGAACTTTCTCGATGCTGAATGGCATTCTAACGGAAAGAGTTCTGCGCGTGTATGTGTCGATCCTTCGCCGTCCACCTCCTCCAGCACGTTAGGCAACGATGTTGTCTTGTCGATGTCCTCACGAAAAATGAATGTGTTTCACCACCAGAATATCGCTTAAGTATGCTTTTTGTGTGTGATTGAATCGAGAGAAGGTGTGGTTTACGATGGCAATTTGGAAGGCAAACTAGAGGGGAATGAACTCTCTGAGCTCGGAACTTTCGGCGACTGAGCAATAATCGATTGCGGGCGCATACAATATTGGATACGGAAATATCCTACTGATGGGGAAGAATAATCTTCTGAAGCTATCCTGTTAATTGCGATTGATTGAAAAACCACAAAACCAAATGTATTTGGTCACAGTGTTACATGGATAGAAAACATTCAATTAAACTCTTTCACATGAATATATTTTGAAAATTCCCAGAGGAACTGGCAGATTATTTTCAGTAACGATTAGTTATTTCCACATTTTCCTCGATACTGGAAGCCCACCAGTGGTTAATGCCAACTCGATAACCACCTGTTAATAGCACTTGATTGGAACATATTTGGTCACAGTGTTACATGGATAGAAAACATTCAATTAAACTCTTTCACATGAATATATTTTGAAAATTCCCAAAGGAACTGGCAGATTATTTTCAGTAACGATTAGATATTTCCACATTTTCCTCGATACTGGAAGCCCACCAGTGGTTAATGCCAACTCGATAACCACCTGTTAATAGCCGCGCGTGTATGTGTGTGTAGCGATGTCTTCCCTGGGAACCGTTTGTGGCATCACTCTCCTCCTGATAGATTCCCTTCTGGCCTAGGGTGCACAAACAGGCTCTTGGTGACACCGTTCATCCGCGCTTTCATGATAAATAAAGAGCTTCACCGCAACAGCGACAACATGCTCCAATCGCTGTTCAATTAGAACTGAGTGGATTTCCGAGCGCCGCTCGCTTATATACCAATTGGTGTTTTTCTTTCATGTAGACCATGTTAAGTCCGATGAATGTATATATAAATAAATAAATAAATAAATAAATAAAATAGCCTGTTTTGAAAGCAATTTTAAGACTATTGAAACAAGTTTTTGGATCAAAAAGTAACAAGTATATAACGCGTAGACATTTTATCTTTCGAATGAAGTGTTTATCATACCATTTCGTTCAGTTGTTTAGGAGCTATTAACGCTCAAAATCTCGGTCTCCGGCGTAACGCTTTCGTTTTCGAAACTTTGATTTTACACCCCGGTATAGAAATGAAAGACGTAGTCCTACGTCAAAAAACAGTCAATCAATTTATATTCTAGACTCGCTACAGATAGTGAGCAATCGCTAAACTTTCAAAGCCGTTTTGCCCGATACGAAATCCGAACAACTTCAAATCCGAGTTAGATGCTCAATGAAATGATCATCACACGCACATATTGACAGGTATTCGTTTTGATTTCCAAACCTATCGAGCTGCAATCGGAGTTTTGCTTAATTTTCAAGTTTTCAATTCGATTCAATTCAATTCAGGGTTTCTTCTCTTTAAAAATGTAATGATAGGTCGAGCAAAACCATTACAGGAGATCTTGCAAGATGCTTATCATAATAAGCGTTGATTCATTCTAACCTCAATGATGTAGTGCCCTAAACGACAAATAAAATGGAATACCTTGACGCATCCATATTAATTTAACAATGCTTCCGTGTTCTCTGATTCAAAGCTTAACTGTACTATGATGAGGAAATTTATAAACTACCCTTCTCTTTTTTCGTGTAACAGTTATTCCCGCTGGCTTCCACTAAACATATTGTCACCTAAAGTTGACAGTTTGTTGAAGAAGATCAAACCCATCAATCTCCAGCGGACAGACGTCATGAACAAATCCATGTGTAGAGCACAGTTCAGCTTCATTTTTTGAATAGATTCAATTCATCTGTGAAAGTTCACAGTAGCTTTCAGCAAATTGAACTTGAGAGACCAGCGACATGAAAAATAACTTTGATGTGAATCTTAAAAACGCAATTTGTACGGAAGCAATGTTTCATAACTCAACCGCAAAACGACAAGCCAATTATTCGCTCAATCGAAAATTCAACGATCACAAGCCATCGAAAACTTTGCCAACATCAAAAGACTATGTTTCTCCGAGCTCTGGATTTAAAGTTGTATCGATTTCCTTGACAAGGTAAACACAAAACATCAAAACAGCTCGCCGGGTTCACTGTGGAAAGGATCCTGCTACTCTCTGAGAAAGATGCTGTCGGCGTGGTTGCCCGGACCGAAGCCATTTCAAAAATTCATTCTCTTTACAGGTGAATTGGAAAAAGGGTAGTCTACAATCTAATGGAAAATAAATTATTCATAAATGGCAGTAATTATCGGTTCACCGTTATTCCGCCATTTATGTTGCCAGTAATTTCAGTGAGACAAGCCGTGCTGCTAGTAGACAAAGAAAATGCGTCGTCGGGACGAAAATGTCGTTCTGCTAATGTGCGCGGCCACGGCCATCAGCACCAAACATAACACAGTATCGTTAACGCAAAGAAAGATGTTCACCTCCGAAAAGGAACACGTTCCATCCTCATCTGAAACGTGACACAGATAAGATTGCTATTATAACACCAATTCTCAGGCACCATACCGTGTTTTAACCTTGCCATGCTGAGATTTAGCCATCTGGAAAGCTTGTGCCACTAAACTTTTCTCTCAAATTGAACTGGATTTTTCGTTTTAATCGATTCGTCCTCAGCACAAATTGCCTCCGCGCCACTCAATCAAAAAGGCTCCCTGAAGCACAAACAAGGGTAGGAGTAAAAGTGAAATTATGAACACCACACACTGATTCTTAATGCAAACACGAAGGGGCGGAAAGTATACGGAACAAAATTGTGGTCGGAGACAATACTCAATCACTGAAATATGACTGATGTGAAGAGATTCTTCCATTTTCCATGTCCCATTCGAAAGTGAAGAACTTCAGATAAAGCTATTCGACCAAGCAAAACCCAGAATCTTGTTTGTTGATGGGTGGGATCCTAAAATTATTCGAAGAAATATTATTTCGCAATCATAAATTCAAATTGTTTGATAGAGAAAATAATATTATATTCAGTTTCATTGTGACTTTTGCACGGATTGACGAAGTTTCTTGTGGTTGTAGAGCCTGCTACTTTTCAGCAAACCTAAACAGAACGAACGAACACATTATTGATTGTAAAAGAGGCAAAAGTAGGAATATTTATGATTGTTTTGTGTTCAATGCACCATTTTGTAATAATAGTTATTTCAGTTTATAAATTGTGTGTTTACTCATAAACAACTTTTACACAGGTTGAAAAAAAATCAATTATTCCAACAATATCTTATCTATGGTTTTTTGCGAACATTCAAACTCATTTTTCAATTTTGATACTGCCACTTACATATCTTATTTTTTTTTTTTTTTTTGAAAATCAATGTCAATGTTTTATCAAACAAGAAGTTGTTGAGAACTTTTTCAAATTTAACTATAGTTCAATCATTGTAATTCTCTAATTGTACTCGATGCTAATTCTCATTGCCAGTCCAACAAAAATGTGGAACCAACTTTCGTTTATTTGTCTCGTACAATCTCGGTATCCATATATGAATATATCCTTCAAGATAAAA
This sequence comes from Toxorhynchites rutilus septentrionalis, assembly GCF_029784135.1. Lineage (NCBI taxonomy): Eukaryota > Metazoa > Arthropoda > Insecta > Diptera > Culicidae > Toxorhynchites > Toxorhynchites rutilus. The sequence continues at coordinate 83,993,540 of NC_073744.1, forward strand.
TAAACACAGCAAATCTGTACCAAATTTTCAGCCCATACAACAGAACCATTCAGCAACGTTGGCTGCGAAAGAAATCAAAAGAAGCTGAGCTGTGAGAAAGGTACAATGGTTTCCATTCAATGTAAAACGACTGGCAAACTTGTTACCCTTTTTAAGTAAAAAAGGAAAACTACAGTTTTTACCCATGGAATCTCCCCCAAATTTACGCAATCCTTTTTCCTTCATCTTTCCAGAAGATTAACAATATTTATGGTTTATACGTTGCTCAACCCCGTTTTCGCTTGGAATCTTTGAAAATGAAATGGGATCAACTATAGTCGAAAAAATTAAAAACCTGAAAGCAAACTAAACTTTTGTAGCACACGTTTATCCTTGAAAGGCAGGGGTATTCGTCCCGGAACAGGAAAATAAACATGACTATGGGAAATGAAGGCGAACACGATTCGTAGAGTTTAGCAACAACAAATAGAGCAATTTAGGTTGTTCTGTGTTTCTAATGATCCCATTCAGCCAATTAGCAGATTCATCTTCGGCTAACTAAAATTATGTATTTTAAGAGATGTGGAAAACGCCAAATCATTCTGTCAAAATCAGCAATGCATGGACCGAACAACAAACTTTCGCTGGTAATCGACAGCTGATTGGCACGAATCCTTCTCCTTTCAAGTGCAATACAGTAGCTGTAAATCAATTCGTATAGCTTTTGTATGTATAAAATGTATTTTAATTTTTCATTTTGACAAAAAATGTTAGAGTACTGTGTTCTTAAACTTCATATTACACTAAAGTAATTCGCTTATTGAACTTGGGTAGTTCGCTTATAAAACTTGCGAATCACTGTAGTTTAATATGAAGTTTAAAAACACAGTACCCTATCATTTTTTTTTTTGGCAAAATAAGAAAGTAAAATTGGGTAGACTTGGGTTTTATAAACGAATTACTGTAGTTTAAAATGAATTACTTTAGTGTTTATAGGATTGTGTCACATATTCACCCGAATTAGGGTTACCATTTGTTCTGATTTAGCAGGACATGTCCTGATTTTGCGATCTTTTTCCGGCGTCCTGATTTATTTTTCACAATCTAGCCTTTGTCCTGATTTTCAAGGGAAATTCAATTTTGTTGCAGAATCAGAATTATTTTCAGTGTATTATTTTTGAGTTAAACCCTTTTTTCATTGAAGACCAAAGTTTTGTGAGCATAAAAACAAACTAGTTGTATCTTCCACGAGATATTTTAACCATTTGACGTTTAGAGATATTGTTTTACTGGCCACGGTGATGTTTTGTGTTTTGTCCCGATATTCCAAGTTATTTTTTTTTCAAATGTCTGAATGAACGTGTCTGATTAGGAAAAGCATATCCAAACACCGAAACATTGCCAGAATATTCGATTGGCATCTACTTCCAACCCTTGCTGAACTATGTGGTGCAGAAATCCAGCCGCTTATGAAATTTGGGTTGGAGAAGAAGCTCTTACGTTTCATACCCGTGGCTTGTATTTCGGTACTATTGCACTTGATGTTTGATAACCCTAAAACCGCCAAAAATCTCCTGTGCTCGTAAAAAGACAGAAGCCAGTATTTAATCGGAGTATTTAATCGCATGGATGGCCCAAAAATATGTTAAATAAATAAATTTCACGTGTTTTTATTTGTTTATATCTCAAAGAATCACAGCGGTTTGGTCATAATCGTAACTGTCACAGGTGCCCTTATTTTCAACTCCGACCAGATGGTATCTCTAACCCGAATACCATTCTCCTGAAACACGTTTACACGAAACACATTTACCCGAATGTAACACATATCCGAATGGCATTCACCCGGATGTAACAAATACTCGCATTCAACATTCACCCGAATGAAAATTTTCCCTGATTCAACAAAAAACCCGAATGCGACATTTACCCGAATGAAGAAGGCAAAATTGCGACAAATCATATTATGAGTTTTGTCGAATCTCCTGTTGATAAACAAGATTAAATCAGAACAACATGAGAGAGCAACACAAATACGAAGTAAAATGAAAAGTTTTAACGGGGAAATTCGAAAATGATTTTTTTTTCTTTTTTTTGACAGATTTCAATATCTCATTCTATGGTTTTTTGGATATTGCTTGAAATTTACAACTTTCTCCTACGTGTATGGACTACTTAATCCAAAAGGCCGGATAATGTTCATAATCGAATATAAAAGTCCATCATTCATATAAAGTTAGTAATTCAATCAATATAAAAGTGAAACTACATGTCTTTTTCATAACTTTGAAAAATTCAGTACACAACGTCGCTTTCTCTCGTTCAAGCTCTACCCACGCAATATATGAGTTTACGGATACTAGTTAATGGATGATCATTTTAACACTAAACCTACCGATGTTTCATGTATACCTATTCCAACCATAGCGGGTCAAGTGACCCTTTATGAATGTGAACAAACACATACAAATCTTTTTGATATCATATGAATGTTTGCACGGGTCAAACGATCAGTTGCGGAAGTTAAGGCAGATTACATAAAAGGCCTTTCCGGGTAAGGGAGTAAAAAGTGCCCCGAACCAAATCACCAGCTGTATCGTAAATAATGTATAGGATATTAAATAAGAAATTTTGGCGGTTTATTTGAACCCCCATGTGGTTTAACGTAGGATTTATAGTGAAAAACGTACTTTTTCATTTATTTCATCCTCAAAAGCTTCGAGATAAAAATTTTAAAAAAATACTGAATGTGCATCTAACTACAGTGTATCAAGAAAAATTATCAAAAAACAAATTTTATCCAAAAATCGAAGTATGTACTACAAAAAATAGTGAAAATTTGATTTTTTTTTCCGAGAATTTAGAGATTCAGTACTACTCTTATCATATTTAAATGTGTTCCTACAGCTATTCTAGATATATGTAATTTTTTTCAGTGTTGCGCGGTAAAAAAATATTTTTTTAATATTTCCAACGGGTCTGGCTGGGTAAGGGAGTAAAAAGTACCCTCAAACCAAATCACCAGCTGTATGGAAAATATTGTATAGGGTACTAAATTCAAACATTTTGACGGTGGTACCATATATTGGATTCCTTATATGGTACACCATAGTATCTATGGTGAAAAATGCACCTTCTCATTTTTTTTTCGCGCCATTCTTAATAGCTTTGAGACAAAAATATGGAGAAAATACTGAAAGTACATCTTACCAAGGTGTATCGATAAATATCTTAACACAATTTTTTCATCAAAAAATGTAATACCGTTCTCAATCATATTTCTGACGCTTAAGGCATATGATGCAGAAAACAGGTCTAAACTTTATGCACAGGTATTATTTGGTTGATATTTTTAATAAATTAGTTCAATATGCTTCTAAGCTTTCTACTGTGGTACCTATTTGATTGAAAACACAAAAAATCATCGAATAAAATGCTTTTCAAATGAAGCGAATAAAAATCAAACTTCGGACACTAAATCAAATTTCGGACAGATTGAATTCAAATTTCGGACACTTTATTTTGTAATTTTTTGAACGAAAATTACATTACACTTGATTATATTTTTTAGTCAAATGCGAAACACTTACCAAGCAATCACAGTTAACTGTTAACGATGATGAGAACTGATGAAACACGGGAGAAATTTGAATATTGATGAACGGGTAAATTCTACGTGCTCACGATAAGCAAACGTCAAACACAAACGATAGTGAGTAGTGTTGATAGATTTTTGCCGATTATGTTAATTCAAATGTAGTTCTCATATGAAATGATAGTGAAACCAAGGGATTACTCTAAAGAAGTAATTGTGATATTAATTTTATAGTTATATTATCAGGTAATTAAGCATTTCAAGATATTAGAACAAAGTGTCCGAAATATGATGTTGTCCGAAATATGCTTCAGAACGGTAATAAAAAAATTTTAATATGAGGTACAAAAAAATTTAATATATTTTCGGGCATTTCGAAATTTTCAAAAAAAAAAATAACTTTGAGACCCGCTTCTGTTCTAATTTTTATTTAAATGCGTTCGTATGTGTCTTTTTTTGCTGAATTTTTTCCTGAATTTTTAAGAGCTTTGCGAGACACAAACATAATTTTCTTCATCGTCTGCATTATTATTTTTATTTTTGAAATCGATTATTTCAATGTTTCATGTTCGTGGTTTTCAGTTGTAAGATTGAAATAATAAAAAATAATAATAATTTGGATATTTTTAAGTGTTCTTCTCATTAATCCGAATTATCCTTCCACAAGGACCTATCATATCGTACTGCTTACTCCTATGAATTTGGTAAACCATCTAAAACCGATGTAAAGATAATTTCATCTATTTCAAGATATGAGGAAAAAATCTTTGTACAGCGCAATGCTCTAAATATACCGACAAAATTTAGACATATAAAAAACAAAATTTAAATAAATATCAGAGCTGTACTGGGTCTCTAAATTCAAAATAAACTAAAAATGCCCAAAGGCCAAGAAATAATTTTTTTTTCGCGCATCGTCTACAAACTTCAAGAAAAAATTACGCTACATGTGGAAAAAACAACACATGCGGATGCATTTAAATAAAAATTAGAGCAAAAGTGGGTCTCAAAGTAATATGTTTTATCAAAAATTTCGAAATGCCTGAAAATATATTATATATATATTTTTTTTATACCGCGAAAAACACTCTAAAAATTTTGAAAAAATCATATATACCTGAAATTTGAATACACACTAGAGTAGTACTGAATCTCAGAATAAAAAAAAAATATTTGAAATTAAGATAAAAGTTATTTTTATTTCTTTTTTCATGAAGAAATTGTTTGAAAATATTGATCGATAAACCTTAGTAAGATGTACTTTCGGTATTTTTTCCATATTTTTGCCTCAAAGCTATTGAGAATGGTGTGAAAAAAACGAGAAGGTGCATTTTTCACCATAGATCCTATGGTGTATCATATAAGGACTCCAATACAGGGAAACTTCGATATAACGTACCTTCGTTATAACGTACCCTCGATATAACGTCACTCGATATAACGTACATTTTTTTTTGGCAGACTTATCTCACTATCTCACCTAGCCAGAATTTTCACCTGCCCTCGGGCTTCTGAATGCCAAAGGGGGACTAGGCTCTGCGGAATGCACGTATCTGCATGCTCGTGCTGTTTCAGTCCTGACCGAGAAATTGTCGGACAATCGCGCAGGTGCTAAGGATGACCGACTTTTGGATGCCGGCCAATTCCTTCTCCATGTTCAACACCTTTAGCGCTTCCAGAAGAGTCTTCGGGACAATTCCAGTTCCAGAGAGAACGACTGGAACAATTCTTGGGACCTCCCTTAGCCCCCACAGTTCCTTGAGCTCCACGGCCAATGGTCGGTACTTGCAGATTTTGCGACCGTGGGTCTCCTCCAGATTCTGGTTCAGTGGAATAGCGACATCGATGATGGTGACTTTGTAGTCGCTCTTGTCGTAAACCATTATATCTGGGCAGTTGTGGTGGATCGAGAGGTCGGTCAGAACAGTGCGATCCCAGTACAGCTTGAAACGGTCATTTTCCAGGACAGGTGCAGGCATGTACCGGTAGTTTGGTACGTTGTCTTCCAGTAGAGCACATTGGAGCGCCAGTTGTCGATGAACAATACGGGCCACGTTGTTGTGGCGCTCGGTGTAGGCTGCGTTGTCCAAAACGGGACAGCCTCCCATAATGTGCTCTATGTTTTCACCTGGTTGATGGCACATCCGGCAAATGTCATCAACGTCTTGATGCCAGACGTACCGCCTGCAGTTTCTCGTCGGCATTATCCTGTCCTGGATGGCTATCATGTCGGCTTCTACTACTGAAGAGAGTTCACCCCGCGTTAGCCACAGATTAGATGCGGCCTTGTCGACGTGTGGCCGGTCCAGTTGATGGGGGTGGGCACCATGCACTGCCTTCTGCTTCCAAACTGCAATCTTCTCCTCCACTGTCTGCAGATTGCAGTTTAGTTGGTACTTCGCTTGCGCCAAGTGCAGAGCGCTGTATCCTCTGTCGGCGGCGCAGACAGCCCGGTATAGCGCGTTTTGGTTGGCGCGTTCTGCGAAGTACTCGCGCAGTTGTCGTACCTGGGCAACACACAGTGCAGATTCGCCACGAACCATGTCTTTTATCAACTCTCCGTCATAGACCTCGTAGCCTCCGGATTCGGTGAGTTGTCCTTTCAGCAGATGGACACAGCGGCACTTGTCGAGGCCGAACTCCATACAGATGTCCCTGCTTATATCTTCGACAACCCGGATAGCTACACCTAGACGCTGACGTGAATCAGCATAGACCTTGAGATCGTCCATGTAAAAGATATGGGTCACTTCTTCGTGGGCACCGTCGCCATACCTTATTTTATAGCCATGACTGTTTCTATTGAGCGTCCTACTGAGGGGGTTCAGTGCCAGACAAAACCAAAGCGGGCTGAAAGAGTCGCCTTGGAATATCCCCCTCTTTATCTGCAGCGTTCTAGACTGCAACACATTTTCCCCATCACTAAGGTGCAGAGACGTACTCCACTGCCTCATCGCATGCTGCAGGAACCTAACGACGGCAGGGTCAATTTTGTAGAGCTCCAATACCCGGACGAGAAACGAGTGAGGTATGGAGTCATATGCCTTCCTATAGTCTATATAGGGCATACTTAGGTTCCGCTGGTTATAAACCGCCTGGCCGACTATGGCTGCGTCGATGATGGCCTGGTCTTTGCAGCCATGCGTATTTTTCCTGCATCCTTTCTGCTCTTCTGCGATGATGTGATGCTGTTCGCAGTGAGCAGAAACTTTGGCGGTAATTATGCTGCTCAGTATTTTGTACAGACTCGATAGGCACGTTATCGGTCTGTACTTTGATGGGTTCAATGTGTTGCTGTCTTTCGGGAGGAGGAATGTGACGTCACGAGTGGCAAATTCAGGGAGGTTGTGTGGGTCACGTAGCACCTTGTTGAAGCACTCAGCTATCTTTGGATGTGCGACGGTCAGCTTCTTGTGCCAGAAGTTCTGAACACCATCGGAGCTCGGTGCTGCCCAGTTCCTCAGGTACCGCGAGGCTTCGCGGACATCGTTTTCTTCGACGATGATAGCTGGCATCTCTCCAATTTCACCACAACTCTCCTCCTCCCGTCTTAACCACATTTGCCCGTCGCGATGTTGTACTGGGGTCTCCCAAATACCAGCCCAGAAGTTCGTCACATCGCTAATATCTGGCAAACCTTCGCGGTAGTCGGGCTTCTCGTCGCTAATGTGGTCGTAGAACGCTTTTTCGTTATATCTGAACATCCGATTTTGTTTCTGGCGCTTTACAGAGTCAGAGTAACGTTACAGCCGTTTAGTTAGGACGCTCAATTGCTGTACCAGTGTGTCGAGTTTATCCGTCAGCTGGTGAGCTCCCAGCTGGCGAAGTTCAGTAGGCCGCACGATCACAGCAACTTGGCGACATAATTTCGCCGATCTGCTGCCTCTTTTGTACGCCATCAATCTTCCAATTGCTGCACGCTTGCTTAGGATCCGTTGCTCCAATTTCCTTCGCCATGGAGGCTCACGCCTTTCACGGAGATGTTGGAGCAGTCCGCCTCTTGGCCTAATACGGTATCCTAAACTGTTGGCGGTCGCCACAGCAGCACAGTAAACTTTCAGTTGCAGCTCCTCCATGTCCTCAGCATCAACCAAGTGCAGCGGAAGAACGTGCTCGTTCATGAGCTTTACTGCACTTGTCAGCCTGCGGGAATGCTGCAACTTCGGAATCCTGGGGCGCGACAAAGGATCTGTGTCGCGAAACTGTGAGATCGCCTCGTCGTAGTGGAAGACCAGATCGCGTAGTAGTCGTTGATCTGGCTGTGGGTTTTCCGGCTCAGGGGGTTGTTGTACTGTGGCCTCCACTGGTGCTGATTCGCGTGCCCCACTCGCGAATGAATTGCTCAGCCGTACTGAACTTCGTCTCTACACATCGCTTGCTCTGTTGTTCCTGGAGCTTATTTCTCTCTGCACCTGCTGCTTGATCTCATCGACTTGCGTTTGGGAGAGCATGTTGTTGCGTACTATCGCTCTACGCCTCGCGTTCATCGCGTTCTAATTAAGCCTCCCGACGAACTCTGGATACGCCTCCTCGAACATTGTTAATATTCGAGGGCGACCGCTCATGTCCGTCTCCAAAGCAGTGCAGATGTAGTAAGCGCGGATCACGAATTCGTTCATTTCGTGTGTCCACATGATCCGGCGCCTAGTGGTACCCACAAGTGTGGACGACTGTCTGTGGGTGATGTCGATGGCTGCTGTTTCCGTGTGGCGGTAGCTCTTCGGGTTGAACCCGGGTGATGGCCCGCTCTTGCACCTCGCCCTCCAGCCGCTGGCCGCTCGCTCTTACGCCCGTTCCAGGACCAGCTCCAGTTCGGGGACCCTCCTCGGGCAATCGCATTCTAACTATTCTTCGTCAACGTAGCTCCATTTTCTGGGTGTATCTCCTTTGCCCGGGAGACAGCGGGTTGGCAAGGTATATTAGAGTCCCACCTTGCCAGAGGAACCTTTTCGGGGCGCCGCCCCTAACATGGAGACAGACGCACCCCTAAACCTCCAATGACCCGGGAGGCCTTCCCCGGGAGAGATACAGCGCTCTGATTCGCTCGCTCCCCCTCACTTAGCCACTTTCGACACCCGTTCTCGGAGCCAAGACCAGGTGTGTGTTTCCAGTTCACGCCCGATCTGAAAATGTCGTCATATGATCTTCGTGGAGGTGTGAGATAGGAACATTTGAGACCAACAGGTAGGCTCCTACCCTAGTGTTGATCCCCATTTGAGAACCTTTTTTTTCCCTCCACTCACCCCCATCTCGAAGAAACTCTTATTCGAGAATCCTAGAGTTGGGCACCAATTATTTTTGGCTGAAAAAAAACATTTTTTTTAAGTCAATAATTTTACACACACTAATTTATCTCGATATAACATACACATGATCAAAGTCCAAGAAATATTTTTTTTAATATTTTTTTCTGGAAGAACAATAAATTATCTGTATTTTGATACTAAATCTTGTGTTGTAACTTTAACCAATCCCGAAATACTACTGTTTTGTGATTCCTGATTCTAAATGAATCAAACTTCAATCAACAGAACGATGGAAAACATCATTAGAAAAGTTGGCTTCGTCTTCTTATTGATTTTATTCATCAACCTTACTCAAACAGCAATACAATAAAGTAATATAAGCTACGTTTCAGAGTTCCTTATTATGCTTCGATATAACGTACATTTCGATACAACGTACAATTTTGAAAGTAAAATGTACGTTATATCGAAGTTACCCTGTATATGGTACTACTGCCAAAATGTTTCATTTAGTACTCTATACAATATTGTCCATGGTGATTTGGTTTGGGGGTACTTTTTACTTCCTTACCCTGCCAGACCCTTTGAAAATATGAAAAAAAAAATTTTTTTTGGTACCGCGCAACACTGAAAAAATCTGAAAAAAATCAAACATATCTAGAAAAGTTGTAGGAAAACATTTAAACATGAATTAGAGTAGTACTGAATTTCTAAATTCAAACAAAACAAAAATTCAAAATTTCAATATTTTTTAGTACTTCTATTTTTGATAAAAAAAATTTTTTGATAATTTTTCTTGATACACCGTAGTAAGATGCACATTCAGTATTTTCTTCAAATTTTTATCTCGAAGCTTTTGAGGATGGCGTAAAATGAACGAAAAAGAACGTTTTTCACTATAAATCCTATGTTAAACTACATAGGGGTTCAAAAAAACCGCCAAAATTTATTATATAATATCCTATACAATATTTGCCATACAGCTGGTGATTTGGTTTGGGGGCACTTTTTACTCCATTACCCGGCCAGGCCCTTTCTCAGTAAAACAAAATAACAAGGGAGGAATAAACATTGAAAAATACATTTGATGTATGTTTTAAGTAGTGTAGGTAAATTATGTTGTGACAATGTAATTTGCAAGAATATTTAGATTGAACGTTTAAAATGGGTCATTTACCCCTCGTGGTAGGTTTAGTGGTAATAACGCTTTTCAGGGTTAAATATAAAAATACCTTTTAATTAAATATAACTGTAAATATTACATTTTGGTAAATGTTACATTCGGGGATATGTTGCATTCGGGAAACTTTCGCATTTGAGTAAATGTTGCTGTTCATTCTGGTAGATGTTCCATTCGAGTAAAATTCGCATTCGGCTATTTTTTACATTCGAGTAATTGGAATTCAGATGAACGTCTTCCGGGTAGCTGTCGTTCGGGTAACTGTCTTTCGGGTAAATGTGACACAATCGTTTATAGCATGCATGTGTTATTATGGGGTTTAGGGGATATTCTAGTGTAGAGGCATGAATTTCGGACATTTTCGATCTTTGAACAAATAAAACAAAGCACATTTTTACTATTAATTATTTCATTATTTATTTATTTTTAACTGTATAACAAAAACAACAAGAACAAAAATATTCAAAATTTTACTAGTTACAAACTGGTAAAGCGAGGGTGTTCAAAATAAAAGTTGTGCCATGCCATACACGATTCCAGTCCTTCTGGTTATATAAAACAAAAAAAAATAGAACAGATTCCGAATCAATAAAGATGCCGCTATCGCATAAACCTCGGACAAGTTAAAAAGATTTTTTTTACTGAATGGCGGCCGTTTGAACAAATGAATTGCTTTTTTGCACGATTTGTGAAAAATCCTTTCTGGGTATATGCTTGAATGTCTAAACTTCAGATATATGAAGAATTTATTTTTTTTTCCAAATTCCTAGACTAGAATACCCTTTCAAAGCATTTTGATTGTAATTAAGAAGAAGTTTGGAATATTGCACACCTGGATCACATTTCTCATATAACACATTTCAAATAGATAACGTTTTCATAAAATATGTCTTCTTGATTTTTTTGTTCGATTCTGATTTGCGAAAAAAAGGAAATCCATATCACAATGTCACACATAATAACAACCACTATATTAATATGGTTTGCGTATCTAAAATCTGTTCCAGGTAGTATCTGGCACTTCTTTCTAGTTACTATAGCGCCTCTAGTTGTGCCGAGACACTCATCACAACGTTTTGATTTGGAAGAACTGTTGACTTGTTGGAAAACATTTCATCAGGATTGATACATGTGTTGGAAAGTTATCGAAGACGAGACACGAGAGATGGGAAATATTCTGCACACTTACGTTAAAAACGTCAAGGCTCTCAGATTTCGAAAATCGACTGTGCATACCGTGCTCGAACATTACGCGAGAAACATTAACATTGAAAATAAAGGTTTACATCACTGGAGCAACTTTAAATGGAAAACTTTACAAGAGCTTGTCTTCGGCAGATAATTTTGCCGTTCATTCGACCACGCGAATATCCCGTGAGGTTCCGGACCGACTTGGCCAGCTACTATTACAGCCGGAATGTCGTATAATTTAACCGATTGAGTGCTTGTTATTTGCCAAATCTGCGGGGAGCGTAAGATTTCGTCTTCCGGGAACATATTGAGGGTACAAATTGAAAAAATTTAGATGCTTATTGCTCATCAATTTTTTGATGATGTTTGCACCCACACATCAGTCCATATAAATATATCAAAACTCATTTTTGGCATATGCTCATAAAATTTGCTTCGCACCTAATATTGCAAAATAATAATTTATTGAAAACTGAAGATTTTATTGAAAAAAATCAGAATCCCCAAAATGGTCCGGATTTTTGTCCCATCGAAAAATATTGGGTAATTGCCAAGCGTAAATTGAATAAGTTTGGGAAAACAATCAAACACCATCTGATATGGGAAAGTGGTGGAAAAGATGACAGATATGGTTGAATATGTCACTGCATAGAAAATCGTGGGAAGTATTCATGGAAAACTTCGAAAGTTCATAAAAAATCAAAGGAATATTTGTTATAGTATTTTTTTCCACGAAGGTTAAACAATACGAAACCTACAGAAATATGTTTTAGTATTTTTTCCATGAAGCTTAAACAATAAAAAACATACAGAAATATATTTTTACCGATTTTGTGCTATATTTCCTCATGGAGAAAAAAATCTAAATGGAACAGATCTTATGGCGGGTTTACATTAGGGAGATCTACAGCTATAGATGGATTTATTCACGCGAAAATAGATGTACACGGGTGAGAATATATATGACACATTTCTTCGAGGTATATATAACCACTTTGAAAAGAATAAATTCAGGCATATGTAAACGCTGGTGAATTTCTCACTGTTGAGAAATCCCTAAAGTTGGATGCAGTTCTAATTGAGCTGAACAAATTCACCGAAAATATGAATATATTCATTATATAAGTTCGCGCTAGTGTAAACGGTTGATGCGATTTCTATAAATCTCATCATATTTCTTCACATGAATAAACCCTAATCTAAACCCACCCTTAGACTATCTGCTCCGCATGGTCAGAAGCTGCCTATATAGCCTCACTATTTCTTGTGCATCGTGTTGAATGGGAAGGGATGGTGCTTACGATGTGATTACAAAGGCATTTAGTAATTTTTCTTATATTATGATTTTATTCCATTAACTGAATTCTTGGAATTAATCCAAATTGGAATCACAATTGAATGAGTTCCTTGTAATAATTCCACTCTAGAAAGATTTGGAATTGAAGCATAAGTTTTCAATAAAAAAAAATTGGTTCCCCTATTGTAATTATTTTGAACTGTTATTTTATGGAAGACATACTCTGTCAGATGTATTAAGCGGGAATTTGTAATTTTTAATCTTCCAACTGAATATTATAATATTTTTAGTCATACTGTTTTAATGTCAATTTTGAGTGCGATCTGACGTTTAGTTTATTTACATCGCATTAGAAACAAGTTAACTTTTTTTTGCACGGCGATTTTTGGTCTATTGGTCGAAATTTCCCTCTGAAGGGCCGAACGGCCAATAAAGAGTTATGAGGATTTTGTGGAAGAAAAACTTTCAGATTTTGCACCACGATAACGCTCCAGCTCATCGATCGATCATTGTGAACGAATATGTAACCACAAAAAAAAAAACAAAAATATGATTCAACTAGCACCGTGTGACATTTTCCTATCTCGGAAACTCAAATTATCGCGTCGTGGAACCCGTTTTGACAGCATTGAAAACATACCCTATGATCAGAAAGTATCGTAAATTTTTAAATAAAACAAAATAGAGATAAATTTCAGGCAAATCAGCTTATCTCCTTCGAAACATGCTCCATCTGCAGCAACACACATGTGCCAACGCTTGACCCAGTCATCCAGGCAACAGGAAAAAGCCGCGCATAGCCTTATCAAGGGAATACAGTGCTTGCTCGATGGTTTTTAATTGATCTTTGGTCAAATACTTCAGTACCATTCGGGCTCGGTGCGATGGCCCGTTATCATCATGCAAAATTCAAAAATTGTCGGCCCACATTTCCGGCCGTTTGCGAAGTACAGGCAGAGACTAATGATTGGATGGGACTAAACCTGACATAGTGTGACTCAAATCCGTAATCGTACTCCACCATTCAGATTTCTTTTCCCTTTTTTTTGAAAGTCGAAAACAAGCTTCCGGAACATTCTATTTAGATAAAGTTATAGTGTCATATAAGAGTTAAAAGGTTTCCTATCTGTTTTCAGAATAACGGTTTTTATATCTCTGAAAAAAAATGGTTGAAGTCCCTATTCGATTTCGAAGGCGTTGGCAAATTTCCGAATTCCATCATGGTATCCCTTGTTCATTGCAACTGCCTTTATCTGTCTTTGGCCTTATCTACGAGTTTTTTGTGTATTCGAAAGGAATATTCATCAGTTTTTTCATAAAGTGGTTTTTAAAATCGTTATTTTAAGAAATTTCATGATTTGAAAATTTCCTACACAGATAACTTCCTCAGTTTTCTACTGATCCAATACACCATCGATAAAAACCAAATTGCTCATACATGCACCCTTTTACCATCCCTCCACCACCACCATGTTTAAGCGTTGCTTTCAATTTTTTTTTTACGTTTAATTCGTCGTTGGCTTCCTCCATACGAAACGATAACCATCGGAGCCAAAAATATCAAATTAGGACCCATCTACGGAAATAACATCTTACCAGTAAAACATTGATGTATTTTATACTGTTTGAAATAATCAAATTGGAGTTACTGATTTTTTTTGCTGAGATACTGTTTGTCCCTCTGTGCTCGAGCATTCAAGTTGCCCTTCCTAGGCACATTACAAACTTTTTGTTTGCTCAGTTTGATTTTTATCGATGGTGTAATGGATCAGAATGTTTAATTGACCATTCTGAAGGGGAGTATGAAGCGAAGTGTCAACAAAATGTGATGGAATCGAGGATTCAAGTTTTGCCAAGACAATGCCTCAAAGTTAAAGACATATAAAGTTCGCATATGGTTACATTACAATTGCATTACAATCAATCCCAGTAAAAACTGAGGAAATTATATGTGTAGGAAATTTAGAAACCATGAAATTTCTTAAAATAACAATTGTAAAAACCACTTCCTGAAAAAACTGATAAATATTCCTTCCTAAAGACGCATCCACATTACACCAATCGGCCTTGGCCGCCCGGTAAAGCCGACTAAATGTGGACGTACCGCCCGGGCTTGCCAACGTGCCGAAAACCGACTCGAATCAAACCGAACCCAACCCGAAACAAGTGGGTCCGGTTCGAGAAAGTCGAACCAAAACAAAACGAAGTAAATTAGCGTTAACGACATTGTGCTTCGTGTGTTCGTTACGGCTTCGTGCATCCGATGGGACTTCGGCCTCGTGCACCCGATGGGGCGTCTACATTACATAACGAACCGAATATGCCGCCTGGTACAGGCCGACCGGCATCATTCGGCCTAATGTGGACGCGCCTTAATACACCAAAAAACTTGTGGATAAGGCCAAAGACAGCTAAAGATAGTTGCAATGAACAAGGGATACCATACTAATGATGGAATTCGGTAATTGGCCAACGCCTTCGAAATCGAGTAGAGATATCAACCATCGTACGATTATGAGTTTGAATCAATTTTCATACAGTAGCACATACATTCGCCATTTTCAGAGATATAAAAACCAATATTCTCATATGACACTATAACTTTATCTAAATAGAATGTTCCGATAGCTTGTTTACGACATTCAAAAGATGGGAAAAGAGATCTGCATGGTGGAGTACGATCACGGATTTGAGTCACTGTATGTGCGTCTTAAGGTCGTACTAACATAAGAAAAAAAACCGGTTCCCACCGCTTCTCGACCGACCGGCTAAAATTCCCGGTACTTTCTGATCATAGTGTAATAACGAATTCGCTGAGTGAACTGAAGGCAATTCCTGGATACAGCTATATAAAGTGTTCCGATGATTGGATTATTTTAGAGGCGAATGAACCTCTATAATTCATCACGTTCGTTCGTTCGGATTATTCGTTAGAAAATGTGCATTGATATTTAGATAATAAATAAAGTATTTTTCTTATAAACACACATTCCGGGCATACAGTTGACAGAAAATATACTTACTTGGTTTATCTAACTCAATTTGCTCAGATAATAAACGCATTACTGCGATATATCTTTTTCCGGATGTAGTCAGAGAAACATTTTGCAAACATCCTTCCTCAAATCAGATAACACCCTCATGTTTTCCACAGATTGTCATCAAGTGTTCGAAATGTATCAGTCACTAACACATGCACATATTTTCAGCATTTCTTCACCTTTCCACTTGTACTTCCGTTTTCTCGACCGGCTATCAATCTCCAAATATCAAATTTATAGCTACATTTCCTGGACCCCAAACACACTCTCGCTCCTAGGGACCGACAAATTGCCGCTTGATTTATTCCCTCTTCATTTGCATTTATTCCTCACTCTGAGCGCTTATCGATCGAAAAGGTCGTGGTATCAAATACTTGCTACCCGGCTTAGCACATATGCCAAAATGTCATCCTCAGACACATCGTTTCTTTGTGTTTCCTAGAGAAGTAGAAAAAAATTAAGAGAAAGAAAACAATCAGTGTTTCCACTCAATCATACTATCCTATATATATATGTATATATATATATATATATATATATATATATATATATATATATATATATATACATATATATATATATATATATATATATATATATATATATATATATATATATATATATATATATATATATATATATATATATATAAAAACGCCGTCCATATATATAATATATATATATATGAACGAACAGTTGTACAAATTTTCCATCGATTCTGATTCGAGCCCTCCGGGATGCTGAGGTTCTCCCTTGTATACTTATGCCTCATGAATGGTGTGTAATGTATCGCAGTCACGGTAAAACCCAACCGTGCAAAGCAAGTTGAGAAAACCACGTCACGTTTCTATCTTGACTGACATTGGGAATATACGAAAACAATGTCTGTTGTTGCTTGAGAGGCTGCTCAATAATGCAGAGAAGTGCCTCAGTGCTTCGGTCCAGATAAACAGTGATGTGACATCCCGTAGGATTCCATCTACCTAAACACGAAGCTGATGGGTACAAATTATGCTCGAATAGAAATAATATTTATTTTATAATGCAGATAAATGTTCTGCACTGTCGATGTTCTACTTTTAATCTACAAGTGTAGTTGGCTAAAAATAGAAAAATGCTTTTTTCTGGAATATAATATTCTGGTGGCAGTAACGCGATGCATGTCTAAAGCGTATCAGATTGTAAAAAAAATGCATAAACTCTTGAGATTTTCCTCTTTTTACGTTTATGAATTGATCTTCTACTCCCATACATTTTTTTTATTCTAACAAATGATAAAACCTACGAAAGTAAAAGGAATGCACAACAGAATGTTCTTTATTTTTGAGACTTTCAGCCTCATGGGCCATCCAGTATTACATTACATTAGCATATATTAGGATAAAAGGGATCTTTTTCTCGTTTCGGGAAAGTAATTCAAAAAGCAAACACTAATTAAATTAAAAAACGTCTTGAACGGTAAATTAGGTATGTAGGGATGATTCATTCTCTGAAACTGTTTTTCATTTTTAATATGTCCTAAGTGAGAAGATTATACCACTTCTTCATGTATCGTGAACTTCAGCAAAGAAAACGTAAGGTTTGTTCAAACATAAGATTGCGCTCCAGCATTAAAGAGCTATTAACGGTCTTATTTGTTTCATAGAAACGATAATGCTCCTCAAACAGCTTCGTATCATTTTATTTCTCCATTCGTATGACCCACAGAAAAAATAGGTTGGCTTTCGGCTTCGGAAAGGAAAGTGGGTGAGGGAGGCCAAATACGCAACAGCGTCAATCGTCGCAACGCCAAGAGGCGGCGTCATGAATAATCTATTACCAAAATTGGTTTACGTCACTTGTAGCACTCGCCAAATACCATGACGAACTCAAACACCCGGGACAAGCAACAATAACCATAGCGACAAGCCATATCGGATGATGTAATCACCTCGAGAGATGCTGAGAGCACCAGCAAGCGGAACTGAAACATTTGAAAAATAGAATTCAATTTACTGGAAGTCGACGTTTGTGCTGACTTATCCTCTAACGGTATTGTTGAAAACAACATCCACAAAAATCAGAAATACCCGGATTTGGATGATGTTAGAACACTTCTCGTATTATGTTTCCAAATAAAAAACGTTCGAACTGTTGGGTGAAAAGGTCATATGGAAAGTCTTTTTAATGATTGATTCCCATATATTAGGCTGTCAAAAAAGTCCTGCGGTATTTCCGCGAGGTGTCGTTGTAAGCGCGTAGTTCTAGTTGTATTCATTGTATCGAGTCATACTATAGCTTGTTGGAAAGGTATTTTTGCTATAATATAGTCCTTGACAGTGTTTTGTTTGGTTAAGTCGTTCGTGAGTTATAGTGTCTCAAATATGGAGCAAAATAAAGAGAAAATCCGACATATTTTACAGTACTACTATGACAAAGGCAAAAATGCATCTCAAGCTGCCAATAAAATTTGTGCAGTTTATGGATCCGATACAGTTTCCATTTCCACCGCACAACGATGGTTTCAACGTTTTCGTTCTGGTGTAGAGGTCGTCGAAGATGCGCCACGCTCCGGAAGGCCTGTCGTCGAAAATTTCGACAAAATCGCTGAATTAACCGAGAAAGACCGGCATAGTAGCAGCCGTAGCATCGGCCAAGAGCTGGGGATAAGTCATCAAACCGTTATTAACCATTTGAAGAAGCTTGGACTCACAAAGAAGCTCGATGTATGGGCGCCACACACGTTGACGCAAAAAAACATCTTTGACCGTATCGACGCATGGGAATCGCAGCTGAATCGCAACAAAATCGACCCGTTTCTGAAGCGGATGGTAACTGGCGATGAAAAGTGGCTCATTAACGACAACGTGAAGTGCAAACGGTCGTGGTCGAAGCCCACTGAAGCGGCCAAGAAGGTTCTGGTGTGTGTGTTTGGTGGGATTGTCAAGGAATAATCTATTATGAGCTGCTTCCCTATGGCTAAACGCTCAATTCGGACCTGTACTGCCAACAACTGGACCGCTTGAAGGTAGCACTCATGAAGAAGAGGCCATCTTTGATAAACAGAGGCCGCATTGTCTTCCATCAGGACAACGCCAGGCCACACACTTCTTTGGTGATGCGTCAGAAACTCCGGGAGCTCGGATGGGAGGTTCTTTTGCATCCGCTGTAAAGTCCGGACCTTGCACCAAGTGACTACCACCTGTTTTTGTCCATGGCGAACGAGCTAGGTAGTCAGAAGTTAGGCACAAAAGAGGCCTGTGAAAATTAGCTATCCGAGTTTTTTGCCAATAAGGAAGCGAGCTTCTATAACAGGGGTATTATGAAGATGGCATCTCGTTGGGAACAAGTCATCGAACAAAACGGCGCATATTTGACTTAAAACAGATGATCGTAACTAATTTTATGAACAAATGAAAATTCAAAAAAAAATACCGCAGGACTTTTTTGACAGCCTAATATTTCAAATCTAATAACCCTGTCATCAGCCCAACAAAATGCTTCACCCCATCTACACCATCCTCTTGCACTCTGAAATATGGATGCCTTTTCAGGGAAAACCATACGGTAATTTTCCGTTTGAAATATTTGACTATAATTATGGTATTCATTCATTCCCATTCTCTCTTGACTCTCATGGAATGGCGATCCGTGAGATAATGGCTATTTTGTCTGCACCATCATCAACCGGACCACTCTTGTGTCCATGTTAGACCACACAAAAGCAAAAAGCATCATAATGTGCCAAATGTTTTGGTAGAAAGCTATTGCCAGGACGATGTCCAATTTATCTAAACTTCCCGAAATGTCGGTGGAAGCGTGTGCATGAGCATCGGACTGTCACATCGGTCACCTCATATTGGGTTTCGTGTATTCACCTCATATTGGGTCATATTGGGCACCTCATCACCTCATATTGGGTTTCGTGTATTCACTTCCATTGCAATAATAACATGTGAGCATTGTCAGAGTCGGTTTTCTTTACGTCTTTCGTTTGGTAAACAAAACATAACTATGTTAATAATTTTTCATAGCGTTTGTGGTAATCGTTTAATTGATACAGGATGGCTTGATTGACGTTCCACCAAAAATGTGTCCATTGGTATTGTTACTCTTTGAATCTCTTCGGTTAATAATTCACGGACACTGTATTAATTACCAGGTGAATGACGAAAAATAGAACACGTCTAACTAGTCGGCAAACTTTTTTGCACCAAGGGGCATCGTTGCCAAGTGTATCATATCTACAGAATAATCTGTATTTCTACAGGTTTTTTCCGACTTTTTGAGACCAAGAATCTGTAGATACAGATTACAGATTTTTTGGGTTTCATACAGAATATAAAGATTTTTTAAAGAACGTCCTAATAATAGTTAATAATATTTTGTTAATAATATTTTTTCCCATTTCACCCATTTTATTCGTATAGCATTCGAATCTGTTTAAATGAGAGTCATCTGTTTTCGACATTCATATGTAGCACGATGCCATACATTCTTATAGGTTAGCGTTATCTATATAAATGAAAATGGAACGCCAAATTTGTTGGTAAGCGTAAAACCAAAGTATGGAATGGTCCAATTTGAGCCGGCTTTATTTTGTTGTATTCGTCCCTGCCAATAGAATTTTTATTTTTTTAGCTTTGAGGAAAAGTTCGAATGAAATAAATTATATGTTCTTGAATGACATGTTTAATTGGATTTCGCGTTTGCAGAATTAAGCTGCGTGTTCCGTTGGTGTGAAACAAAAATGGTAATGGATAGCCTTCGTTGAAAATAAAAATTATGAATGAAAATTTACTTTTCTGTATCAAACATAGTTCTCGTGTAACGGAGAAACATGTTATTTGCGGGTGAATAAAGAATCTTGAGCGAAAATTGTGTCCGAAAACAAACTTATATTATAATGACGAGTTTTGGTAGGAGTTCTAGGAAATTTCTAGAAAAAAAAAATTGTAAAGGACCGAATGAAGAGTTCTGCGATTGAACCCAAAAACGTTCGCTTATTAAGAAAACGTGAATGTTCGAAATAATTTATATCAAACAAATCAGTTGTGGGCGGGACGACAGCTAGTAATAAATAAATAACACTGTTAAGCTTTTTCTTACTTATTTTCTTTTCAAAAAATACCTTAAAGAAGGATCGAGACGTTTTGACGCAGGATTATGTTTTCGAGAATATACATATACATATATAGATATTTCATGATGATTTCTTGATTTCTGATGTTTTTATAACAATCGATTTGGACACTCCTTAACAATCAATTGCAATGCAATTATAAAATTTCCAGTAGCTAATATGTGAAAATAGCGTTGAAAATAGAACTTCTATTTTCCCATTTTTCCCATATATATATATATATATATATATATATATATATATATATATATATATATATATATATATATATATATATATATATATATATATATATATATATATATATATATATATATATATATATATATATATATATATATATATATATATATATATATATATATATGTGTAGACCACAAGTCGTTTCGCAACAAAATGACTCTCACTGCAATCTGTCGTTGAACATAACCTAGAGAGATCCAACTACGGCCGAAACCAAAAAATGAAACGAAGTTTGTACCGTTTAAAAGATTTGATGACCAAACCTATTTTACTATTTTTCGAACCACGTCCAGTGTTTGAATTGTTTCCTTATTATGCTACGTTTTAATTCATTACAATTATTACATTTTTGTGTGGCTTCACGTGGATATCATCAACATCGTCTAATCAATAATAACGGGTGTTAAATAAAAAATGAGAATTTTTTCAATCACATATAAAAAAAATTATTTTTTTTTTCATCGATTTCAGTATTTTTTATTAATAACATAATGTATTTTCTTCAAAAAAATGTCAGTGGATGTTTGAGTAAGGGCCGTGATCTGCTGTTCGACGCAACTTTGTCGCGATGCTCTCACAAGAACGTTGTACGGCACTTACGTCCATTTTCCGGATGCAATTCCGGATTCTTGTAGCCAGTTACTTCGTGTCCCTGGCCCTCCAATTGTTTTTATACACTAGGGCACTGAGTGAGCCAAAGAAATCCTCTATTGGGCGGCACTGGGGCAGGTTTGTTGGGTTACGATCTTTCGGCACGAACGGTATCTTTTTCTCCTCAAGATACGCCAGCGTCTTCTTGGCGTAATGGGAAGACGCCTTGTCCGGCCAGAAGACGTACTTCCCATCCGCGTGATGCTCATTCAGGAACGGCAGCAGGATTTTATCGAGGCACTCTTCTCGATAGATTTGTTGGTTGATTGCCAGACCGCTCGGCTCAAACCAAGGCTTTGAAATGCCCCGGTCAGAAATGGCGATGTACAACATAACCTTTTTTCAAACTTGTGCTTGAACTTGTATTTCACTTCAGGCGGTGTGGATGACTTGTCGCTGGAGTAGTAATTATCATTTCCTGGAATATGCGTTTTGGACAGCGGAAAATAGCTTTCGTCGTCCAGAACGAAAGACGTTCCGCGGTATTTTTTGGTTATCCACCGCCACTGTGATTTGACCGTCTCAATCTGCTCCTCCGTGTACTCCGGCGACCTCGTCTTCTTCCTGCAGACGATTCCTTCCATCTTGAGGGTCCGATGGATCAATACGTGGGAGCAGCCATATTTCCGACCGGCGTCACGCAGGCTGGTTGTGTCCTTGTTGTCAAACAGCTCCTTAACGATGTCTTCCTCTGCTTCGTCATTATCGTCACCGGACGACCACTTCCGACCTTCCGCTCTACGTTCAGGGAACCCATGATACGATATACCGTACTGACAGGTACATTTTCTTCCTTAAAATGTGCCACCGTCAACTTTTTTCCTTGCTGGAAATGCGTTTCGTAGAACCGTACAATGCGTTCGCGGAGCACGTGGTGTTTCGACGCCATCTTTGCTTAAATTCAAACTAGCAAAACCAAACACGCCTACTGTTTATAGGGAGCCCAAAGAGCAATTTTCTTGGAGAAAGAAAATTTTACGCTCTTTATTTGAGTTACTGAAAGGTATTGAAAAAATTCTCATTTTTTATTCAACACCCGTTAATTATGCCAATCAATGATACTAAAGCTAAAATTATGCTTCAAAATTGGACTTATAAATGTAATACAGATTTCAATACAGATTTTTTTGAGAAAAAAAACTGAGATAAAAAGATTTTTTCAGACCAAAAACACAGATTTTATTATGGCAACCCTGATCGTTACTTCGGTCCAACGTAGTTTCACAATATGTCACAGTCAAAATTGCGTCCGGACACTGAATTTTGTTATTCACACAAAATTGTATACATATTCCTGATCTTTTTCTTTGGAAGCGATCCAAATGTTAACATTGAGTTTGTAGAATTTGTTAGGTGGTCTTTGGTGTGATTAGAGTCTATGTACACTGAAAAACAATTTTTTTTTGGAAAAGAGAGATGGGTAATGTCGGGGACATAACCGGAGAGACGTATGACTAAACCAAGGTAAGTTTAAAGCGGCGGTCAAATTGGATTTTTGAAGATAATGGAATACGCGGTATAATATTAACAGCAGAGATAAAGGTGTGTTCCAAAATTCAGATCAATTAGTCAGAAGGAACGCAGACACCTACAGACACACAAACAGGTCAAGTTGAATGAAACCATTTAAAAAAGTAGTTTAGAGAGGCAAAAGGAGTGTCAAACCACCATAAAAACATTTATTGCTTCCTAAAACCTCCATATGCCTAATTTGGTTTCATTTGCTTGATTAATTCTCGAGGACAGCAATCAAGGTCTACGGTAAAGTGAATCTTGGACTTCGTCGTGAATTCTTGTGGACATTCCTGATCGCTGACGTCACGTCTGGATTATCGGTGCAGATTTCATCTGCAATTTCGATTTGTTGATCGATCTCAAACGCCTGATCGACAGCAACACAACTCTAGAATCGGCTGGAGTGCTTGCGCAAGCGAGTGAGTATACCATTCAAACATTCAGTTCAGTATCGCCGTACACTGAAATGTTGGCCGACCACCAAAGTATCACACGACGCGCTCCACCAGGCATAGAAAGCCAATCATCGAGTGCGAACATCTCATGAAGCGCGGGATCTGCAGGCCGTCCAACAGCAACTGGGCCAGTACGCTGCATATGGCGAAGAAGGCTGATGGATCTTGGCGCCCGTGCGGGGATTATCGTGTCCTGATCGCTCAGACCGTGCCCGATCGATACCCGCTCCCGTACCTTCAGGACTTCACGACAATTCTGCAAGGTAAAACTATTTTTTACTAAAGTTCACTTGCAGAAGGCGTTCCACCAGGTCCCGATCCACCCGGACGACATACCGAAGACGGCCATCACGACGCCGTTTGGACTTTTCGAATTCTCCCACCAGACATTCGGATTGCGGAACGCTGCATTCCAACGGCTCATCCACGAGGTTGTTCGGGGGTTGGACTTTATTTTTACCTACACCGACGATTTGTTCATCGCCTCGTCGTCGTCCGAAGAACACAAGAACCATTTGCGCCAACTATTCGAACGACTCAAGCAACACAACCTGGCCATAAATATGGCGAAGTGCATGTTCGGCCGGTCTGAAATCACTTTCCTTGGACATTCCGTCTCCGCCGAAGGGATTCGCCCATTGCCCGAACGAGTTGAGGCCGTCCCAAACTTCAAGCCACCTAGGACCGTAAAGGAGTTGAAGAGTTTCTTGGCGATAATCAGCTTCTACCGGAGGTTCATTCCGAACGCGATCGAAGCCCAAATTCCGCTGTTATCGATGACCCCTGGCAATAAACGAAACGATCGGTCGAGCTTTCTCTCTGAGTTGATGCATCCGACATTGCAGCCGGAGCAGTCGTACACCAGATCTTCGACGACAAGGTGCAACCACTGGGATTTTTTCCAAGAAGTTCGACAAGGCACATCTTCGGTACAGCACATACGATCGTCAGCTGACAGCGATTTACCTTGCGGTGCGACACTTCCTATATATGCTGAGAGGACGGAGCTACCACATCTACACCGACCATAAGCCGATCATCTACGCCTTCCGTCAGTTGGACTTCATCGGGCAAATCACAACGGACATCCGGCATGTCGTCGGCAAGAAGAACGTGGCGCACCTTATCGCTTAAACTTTTTACCGTTCAGGCAATTCAAATCAATTGTTTTGCGATTGCTCTGCCGATCGCATTCGACCGTTCGTGACGAAAAGATTTCGTGACGCTGCTCTGCAAGCGACACACAACCTTTCCCATCCTGACAAACGTGCTAAGGCTAGACTGATAACGCAGCGATTCGTCTGGCCCGGCAGCATCGCCTTCGCCAGGAGCTGCATGCAATGTCAACGGTCAACGGTCAACGGTGACGCGCCACACACATTCACCCGTTACCCCTAATCGGCGCCGGATTGTCGATTCTCGCACATCAACATTGACATTGTTGGTCCGTTTCCACCAATCAACGATACTGTCTCACCATCATCGACAGGTAATCGCGATGTCCAGAAGCACTTCCAGTTCCTGACAAAACTGCACCGACGATCGCTCAAGCTTTTGCTACTGGATGGATCGCTCCATTCGGTGTGCCGCATTATATCACGACAGACCAAGGGCGCCAGTTTGAATCGTCCTTATTTTCTAAGTTGGTTCGTCTCCTCGGAATCAGCCATCTGCGGACAACGGCGGATCACCCTCAATTGAATGGTATCATCGAACGATGGCATAGAACATTAAAAGCGGCCATTATTCACCACGACCCGAACCGATGGAACACTTGCCAGTGATCTTGTTTGGTTTGCGAACAACCCATAAAGAAGACATCGGAGCATCGCTACCCTCCGCATACCATCCGAGTTTTTCGTCGACAACACTTCAAGTCGAACCGGATTCGTCGTGAAGCTACAAGAAGCTATGCGTGATATGCGTCCCAAGGACACGTCATGGCATGGAGATCGACCCGTTTTCGTGCATAAAGATCTGCAGACCTGCAAGCACGTGTTCATCCGCAACGACTCCGTGCGAACGAGTCATCATCATCTCACGCATTCGATCGGTGCCAACAATAAAACAAATGATCCTTTCTTTTATCTGCACCCAATTTCAATACAGGATTGTTCTCCCTGGTTTGACCGGTCAAGCAGCATTGACCTTAGTTTTTGTATACACTAGAAGAGAACACAGTCTTTTAATGGCCCTTGCGCCAAATAGCTTTTAGCTGGAACAATTAGAGGGTGTCGGTTTTACCCTGATTTCCCCTACAGCTGAATAAGTTGAAAGAATTACATCTGATTTGATTTGGGAAACAATTTTTATTTTCGCTATTTGTACAGCAGCGGTTGGAAAACGTTGCCATTTTGGGACCATAAATCTTGTACGTGATTTTCAGCGCACGGTTCGTTTCATTTTATTTTGGTTCGATCCGCGAAGCCGTAAAATAAAACAACAAAATGCTGACAAAATTTCCTTCGGCTATGATTGCAGCGCAAAAATCAAATATTTAACCAAGTAATGGAAGTTGTGAATTGAATCGCAGCGCTGTGCAAAATCTTTAAGGACAACGGTTTTGGTACTCACGATAAGTAGAAGACAAATCGATTAGTAACGTAAACTTTCCCTGCCTGCATCAATTTGGTTGAAGATCAATACTTTAATACATTAACAATTTTCGATTCGATGAGCATGAGTTATAATCTTTCTCCATTGGAAAACAAAGTTATACAGAGGAGAAAAAAAATGTTTCCATTTTTTCTTTCAGCGAATTCGTTTTATGACGATCTAATGCCATAATCCGCCACACGAGTCAAACACATCACTCCAAGAAAAGTTCATGAATCAAGTTGAAAAATCTCTACCGAATTTGATACAGCCATTATGTTTTCATAACCTACATCGCCATCAAAATATACGTCTCGATGAGTTTAAAAAAAAATTCGCTCATTTGTTGCGAATGGATGACTTTTTTTGAATTGAACACAGATCTGTTCCAAGGTGTCAATCGCATCGTTGGAGCGCTAATTTTATAGTGAGTCTTCCCATTCACTCGAACTGGACCCAAACCGACCTGTTACGATTCTTCCCATCCAAACTTACTCTCCTTTCTAGAGAAGCGGCAAGGTATTCACGAATTGTCCCTCAAGTGTTACGCCCAATTGAATGTGAGATTAGCGAAAACAGAGTTTCGCCCCTATTGAAGAAAGGACAAATGTTGTGTCGCTCGGGGAGAATAAAACGACGTTAAATGGCAAGAACAGAAAAGATAATCTACTTTTCGAAGAAACTGGCATTAGCTTTTCACAAACAGTTTGAGTGGAATATGGATACAATGGAAGAATCGCTTTAACCAAAAGTGCGTTAGTCCGAAGTAAAACATCAACCAACTTAAACTTAAAGGTAACTGTAACAATTTTTCCGATGCGATTGACGATGTATGGGGCTGTCCACATACCACGTGAACAACTTTAGGGGAGGTAGGGGTTACGAAAATGTCCACGGTTGTCCACGGCGGGAGAGGAAGGAGTTTAGATACTATCCACGTGGACGTGGATTAATATTTTTCCAATAATGCGCTTTAATTTCAAGAATTATCGAACTTTCCGCCTGCTCTTAGTATTCAGTGTTTATAAAAAAGGGTTGACCTGCTGTGCGCCAAACATCCACATGGCTGAAATTCTTCACTGAAACGTGTTTTTTGAGAGCCATCCACATGAATTGAGAGCAATCAATATATTGGGTTGGGGGAAAAGAAATGTCGTATATTGTCAATATATGGCAACACTTAAACATATCTTGTGTTGTACTTATCGCATCGGGTCATACAATATGGCTATTTAAAAAAGACAATCTGTGCTACAAGTGTTGTTTTGACAGTGTTGTAATTGTCCTTTTTAGTCTCAAGTAGTCTGGAGAGCGTCAAAGATGGAGTCCACCAAGCAAGAAATTTGCCATATTTTACGTTTTTACTACCTGCGAGGTAAAACTGCAACGAAGGCGGCCGAAAAAATTCGTGTAGTTTATGGACCCGATACTGTAACGATTCGCACAGCACAGCGTTGGTTTGATCGATTTCGTTCTGATGTAGTGGCTGTCGAAGATACTCCCCGCGCTGGTAGGCCAATCGTCGTGGAAACCGATAAAATCGTTGAAATCATCCAAGTAGACCGGCATGTGAGCACTCGCTCGATTGGCCAGGAAGTGGGTTTGGATCCATTTGCAGAAGATTGGATTCCAAAAAAAGCTGGATGTATGGGTACCACACGAGTTGACGCAAAAAAATCTTTAAGACCGAATTAACGCCTGCGATGCACTGCTGAAACGGAACGAAATCGACCCATTTTTGAAGAAGATGGTGACTGGTGATGAAAAGTGGATGACGTACGACAACCTAAAGCGAAAAAAGTCGTGGTCGAAGCGCGATGAGCCGGCCCAAACCATCGCCAAGCCCGAATTGACGGCCTGGAAGGTTTTGCTGTGTGTTTGGTGGGATTGGAAGGGAATCATCCACTATGAGCTGCTCAACTATGGCCAGACCCTCAACTCGGTTCTCTACTGTGAGCAGTTTGACGGTTTGAATCAGGCGATTGACCAGAAGCGGCCAGAAATGATCAATAGGAATGGTGTTGTTTTCCACCAGGACAACGCTCGGCCTCACACATCTTTGATGACCCGCCAGAAGCTACGGGAGCTCGGATGGGATATCCTAATGCACCCACCGCATAGTCCGGACCTGGCTCCAAGTGATTATCATCTCTTCCGGTCCATGCAAAACGCTCTTGGTGATACTAAGTTTCCTTCAAAAGAGGCTTGCGAAAACTGGCTGTCTGAGTTTTTTGCAAATAAGGAAGGGGGGTTTCATAAGCGGGGAATAATGAAGTTGCCTTATAAATGGAAACAAGTTTGCGAACGAAACGGCGCAGATTTGACTTAAATTGGATAATTTTAAGTATGTTGAATAAAGCGTCAAATTTCAATCAGAAATACAGCATTTCTTTTTCCCCAAATCTATATTTCCATTGGTAGGAGAGAATCATGCATTCCACTAGGATGAAGACACAATCGAAGAATGTTACAATTATATAACACACTTGACACAGAAATTAGAGTGTGAAGTTGTAAAATTTAGGTGATTTAGGAATGCTGTAACTTCGTGAAAAATCAACCTATGAAGATGGATATACATCATTCCAAAGCTTCATCTTCAACATTTCAAAGCTTTAGGTTCGGAATATACTACGGACGGATTTTTATATTAGTTTGTGTGAATGTAGTAGATAAAAATATAAGAACAAAACAAGAAAAAATCGATTTCTTTTTGTTATTCCTAGGTTTTCAGGGACTTTTAGCTAGCTACAAAAAACAAAAACAATTACCTTTATCATCCAGCTTCTATTAGATTTCAAGAATTTTCCTGTAGGAGTTTACAATACAATGTTATTTTTGTATGAATGACAAAGCGTTCCATCGTATTCGATGATTAATAATTTAATAAATGATTAACGCACCGCTAATCGTGAGGCAGTTTGGAAAACTCCAATAAATTGTGTGCAAAGTTAATTTGTTGATTCTACGTAAAACGAACGAAATTTGATTCAACAAAATTTGTTTGCATCGATTTTGAAAAAGTACCGAAAATAGTTTCGCTGTAGTGTTTTAGAAAATCGTCTGTAATTTTGCAAATGTTGCAGCATGTTCCGATGTTAGCGGAACATTTTGAGCCTAGTGTATCCTTAAAAACGTTTCATAATGATACGTTGAGCCATTCTTTTTATCCAATCGATGAAAGTTTTGAATAAACTAGAGAAGCACTCCATCGCAAATTGTGCCAGACGTACAAAATGCTATGCATACCCTCGAAATGCATTCGTTAATACGCAAGTGTTGAAAATTCCAGTTTTACATTATGTAAATTCCAGAATTTCAAACATTACTTAAAAATTTCGAATTCGCCCTCTGTACCTCTATTTTTTTTCTCAAATGTATTAACAGCACGACATTATTTTTATAGGTGTAGGTTTCGATTCCGCTTCCTCTGCTCAAGTGAGATTAATAGAGATTTTGCGAAAATGGAAGGCGATCAACACATTCTTTGATGCTTGGGCCATATCTCTACAGATGTGTACCAGGCAGCGATGCTCTAATTAATAATAGCTAATATTTTTACCAATAGAAAATACAGAATAGATCATAAAAAATTCAAATATTTTCTCTTAAAAATGGGGGAATGTCCAGGTGGACAACAGAGGAAGGGGTATCTGGAATGTTCACGTTTGTCCACGGAAAGGGAGGGTGGTGTCCAAAAACGTGCTTTTTCTGTCCACGTGGTTTAATCAAATGGCATGTACTAGTCTTAGTTCACAATCGTCGTACTTCACAGCCAAATCTATTCAGGTTTTCCAAACAGTGTCACTGCGGTTATAACTACTGTTAATCCTTGCTCAACGAGTCAATTTGATTTAGGACGTCGGAAAAGTTATTTCCCGCTCCACTTCCGTTTCTTCATAATATTAAACTTAGATTCCACTAGATGCAAATC
The DNA here is from genome assembly GCF_029784135.1 of Toxorhynchites rutilus septentrionalis. Taxonomy (NCBI): domain Eukaryota; kingdom Metazoa; phylum Arthropoda; class Insecta; order Diptera; family Culicidae; genus Toxorhynchites; species Toxorhynchites rutilus. The sequence goes on from NC_073744.1 coordinate 84,023,584, forward strand.
AGTAGCGATCCGGGGTTTTTGAGGTTGGGCTTCGGAACGAGGAGTGAATCTTACCAACAATAATCGGTGATATCATCAGTATTGTTTCCGCTTGAGAACCAATCACAAAGCAACGGACGATGTCAAGAGTTTATATTGCTTCTGTGTTGCTTCAGGCTATTGCCTGAATAAACTTTGAAGTTTGAAAAAGCCAAGATACAACTGATATTATCGTTTGAGAGTGTTGAAGTTGACAGGCGAGCAGTAGCGTTGAGTCAAAGTTTTTTTTTGAGTTTTTTACATAATGGTCCCTAGTTTATTTTTTGATTGTCGACTGACAAAATGAATGGGTTTAATTCATTTTGTCAGTCGTTTTAGGGAAAATGTGTTTGACGTATGCTATTTAAACATACGGTGTTTTTTAACTAACAGTAAACCTCAGAAACCAATTATAGATGTAACCCAAATGAATCACATGATTGTGAGTTTGCTTTCGAGTGCACATCATTTACTCAGCCCCTTCGTACGAGATGTTTTTGCTGCAATGAGGCATTATCCGATTCTGTCCGGAGCCTTTCATAAAGTACAAATGTAGTGGTGCATATAGTGCAAGAGCAATAAAATGGAGAGTACTAAAAACAGTATATAGAAAACATTTTGAACAATACACCCATGCATTTATTTTTGGTTCAAGTGTACTTTCCCCGGGATGATGCGCAGGAGAATCGAGACATATCAGAGTATCAAGTTTTGAAGTGTGTTGGCGACTGCATTGTCGGTTCAGCATATTTGATGCGAGATAACATTGTTCACGTTCATGTCCTAGCACAACAATGGTAACATCACAAAATACCCCGCCTAGGAAAAGATTCATTGAACGACGCAGAGTGGTAAAATAATTAATTAAATGATGTCAACTTGCACTTGTTTCATCCTATTATTGATGACTGTGTCCTGTGTCCGATGTGCGAAGCAAATCATAGATGTGTGACTCTGAGATTCACTGGAGCTCAAGAAATAATCACCATTTATATGATGATACTACTCGGATTATCCAGCTAGACATTCGGAAACAAATTAATTAATCACTGATAATCATTTTGTCTTCATTACAGAATAGTATACTCTAATAGTGTCTTCTGCTGTGTCGTTTCTGCCTAATTCTATGATTTTTGATTCTGTATGATTTTTTGGTTGATTCTGTTCCCACTCACTTAGCGGGGAATAAAAGAAATAAAATTCGCATTCCATATTTTACTTTTGAAATACTTTAATAATTCACCTCTTGGCAAGCCTCTTTGGCAAGTATCTCATTAATTCAGAAATCTTCCTTTTCAATTTGCATCAATTTGCTCGAATACGGTGCGCTTGTTTTCATTTGCTTTACAGTGAACTGTAAAAAAACTTGTCATTTTTTAAACTTTACCGCTCCAGTTACTCCAGAAAACTTTATCCTGTACATTGATTAATGTTGTGACCTTTACAATGCTCTGTCAAATACGCCAACGTTAGTCCAACTTCATTAGCGCCCTGTTCTCGGGTGCCGAAATGGAAAATTATCGACCGGAATGGGTAGCAAAAACTGACGAATGCATAATGATTCATTTCATGTGGAACTCGCATGTCACGTTTGAATGGATGATCGCAATTCATTACCTGTCCTCGGTGGCCCAGAGCGGGAAAAATCACCCGTCCGTATTGCATAGCAAATATTGATTTATGAATCATAATTCCCGGCGAAGTTCGGGCAGAGCGAAAGGATCGATTGGGTTTGCGGAAGAGTGGACCGAAAAGTATACGGCGCACCAGCTATTAACAGTGGAACTACGAGGCAATCCGGAACGAGAGCACAGACACCAGTGATTCATTAACGAATCAAATGAAACAATGACGGCGCCAGTGGTTGTGTGGTTAGCGTAACAGCCTCACAATCCGATCGGCCTGGGTTCAATCCCAGCTGGCGTCGTTGGGATTTTCTGAGGCGAAAAATCTCTGGTTACGTCTTCCTTCGGAGGGGAAGTAAAAGAAGTTGGCCCGGCTCATGAGTTGTTGAGTCTGATAGGTAGGAACAGGTGGAGTCGCCTCCCTGTTGTCGGTGATTGGCACTAAAGTGGCGGAAATAGGCCGACGAAAAATAAGCGAAGATAAAAAAAAAAAAAAATGAAACAATGCACTTTGGGTCACGATTTGGGATTTCACATATTTCACCAGGGGCATTGCTGGTCTGTTAGGAAGATAAAAAAGGGTTCGCTTATTGCAACGCAATGGTTTCCGTAATGAATCATAAGAATCAAAGAGAGTAATTACACGATGCAAGTTTTTGATTTTTTACGGTGCGAAATCTTGGTGAGTCCTGAAACTTCACAAATGTGATTTATTATTGAACAATTTACAATTCGACTTACAGATACTCCAAAAAAAAGCAATCTGAAACAGCTAAAACCTGACCTTGGGTGATATTTCAATTAGTTCGAAAGAAAATATATATGAACGGATGAGAATATATCCGTTCCAAATATCCGAAGTATACATTCGAGGGACACATACCTACGATGAAAGGTTTTCATTCAGTAGATGTGAATTGCAAGCCGATTTCTCATTAGCATTTCTCACAGATCATTATATATCGCAGTTATCTATTTGCTCCTCCTCTCCAGGTCGGATCTCTACACGTCTCATAACAACGAGCTACAGCTCTTCTATCAGGATCTTCAAGTACCGATAAAATCTTGACACTTGGCGACTACAACCTCCCGTTTCTGAGCTGGATCTTCGAGAAGGACAAGAACGGTTGTTTACCATCAAACGCATTTACGGAACAAACTCTCACCGAACCGATGTTGACTTGGTGTTTGAATCAAATGTATTATCTTTCAAATTCGAACGGTAGGCTTCTCGATTTGGCGTTCATTAGTCAACGGGACATTGTGGATCTCCTTGAGCCTCCGGTCCCGTTATTGGAATCCAATCATCATCACAGGCCATTCGTCCTGGATGCCCTCTACAGTTCTGCTAACGTCTCTGACAATTTGTCTCTTCCAACTGAACTGGATTTCAGTATGTGTTAGTTTGACTATCGTTTGGATTCAACTTCTGGACGGAGGCTCGTTTGGGGCAGAAGATGAATGTTTCTAGGACAAATTGCATGGAACTGTCGTGAAGCGTGATTAACGTAACTTACGGAACGCGGAGGTCGCGCAAACGTAATTTGACCACTTGATCAATCGACGATATAAATAGTCTAAAATGAATGGAAATCAACTACAACGCTTTATTGCGGTCCAGTTACGGAGAATGCGTTCAACGAACTCAAGCAAATCTGAAGCAATCGCTCAAGCAATCGCATACCGGATAGAATGAAGTTTAACGGATTCATTTCCAATTCCCCAACCATTTTTTTTTTATCCCATTTGTTTATTTTAGGCTCATTAGCATTTTAGCTGTAACAGAGCCGAATTTTAATCGTGTACATGTTACATGGTTATCATATCTATAATTAGCACATTACACAGTAGCCATTTAGGCGTGATCATTGTTGAGCTATTAATAGAACAGCAGCCCTATGTGTCTGGCGCAGCAGAGCAGTTGTATGGATGAATCGATCTTATTTCGACCGTGGATCGATCTCCATCGCTGATGATTGTTGCGTGGACGTATTTATTCTGTAACAACACAAAGTTGGTCAATGAGACATTCACTAAGACGCGACGCGAGACAAGACAAACACTTATTGTTTTTACTATTAAACGGTTTAAAAATTACCTTAAGTGTCGACCGGTTTCGGGCGCGAAGCTGCCCATCTACGGGACAATGTCCGACTCCGTAGATGGGCAGCTTCGCGCCCGAACTTAAGCACTTAAGGTTAAGGAACTTACGCACTTAAGGTTATTTTTAAACCGTTTAATAGTACAAACAATAAGTAATAATAGTATAAACAATAAGGAAAAGAAAAATTACTTCTTTTCCATCACTCCCCAGAAAGAAAACCGAAACTTCCCAAGTTGGAATGAAAACTCGAATCGAACGTGCTGAGAATAGGCCGAAGCAAGTACCTCCTGGTTTAAGCGGTTCTTCTTCGCACCAGGGGTCCTCAGAACTTCCCGGAGCAGCACCCAACAGGTCTACTCCTTTTTCGCGGTCGAGGCAACAGCCACAATCTGGCTTGCTTGCGCTTTCTGACCTGGTGGACAACATTTTAAATGCTTTAAATATAAACGACCCTCTAAAAGCATAGTATTATGTTTTTTTGAAAGAAAAATGTGGTTTTTTGGCAGCGTTCATTTCCCTCGATGCCTGATTCAGTGCAAGAGGTCAAGGATTTGACCACTGCAATACAGTGGAATTGCAGAAGCATTATTCCTAAACTAGATCAGTTTAAATTTTTAGTTCACAGCTCTAACTGTGATGTATTTTCTCTCTGTGAAACATGGCTTTCTTCAGCCGATGAGCTGAATTTCCACGATTTCAACATTATTCGCCTCGATCGAAATGACTTGTTTGGTGGCGTATTATTGGGGATTAAAAAATGTCACTCCTTCTATAGAGTCACTCTCCCATCGATGACAGGCATTGAAGTTGTTGCTTGCCAGACACAAATCAATGGCAAAGACCTTTGCATTGCTTCGATATATATATATCCCTCCCAGAACTACGGTAGGCCGCCATCAGTTCCCTCCCATGGAACAGCATGGGGATCACTCTACGATGACAACCGTGCCACTTTGATTTATGATCTGTGCGACAACTTCAAATTGACAGTTTTGAATACTGGGGAAGCAACCAGAATAGCCAACCCTCCTGCACGGGCAAGCATGCTAGACATATCTCTATGCTCTTCTTCGTTATCCCTGGATTGCATGTGGAAGGTAATCCAAGATCCCCACGGTAGTGATCACCTACCAATAATTTTATCGATCGCTAATGAATCAAGCTCTCGTGAGTCAGTCAATATTTCGTATGCCCTCACGAAGAATATTGACTGGAGAACATTTGCGGAAATAATATCTGAAGCAATTGTTTCAATGCATGAACTTCCTCCACTCGAAGAGTATAACTTTATATCGAGTTTGATTTACGAAAGAGCACTTCAAGCTCAAAAGAAACGTGTACCGGCTACCACTTTCCGACGTCGTCCTCCATCACTTTGGTGGGACAAGGAGTGTTCAAAGGTCTACCTTGAAAAATCATCCGCTTTCAAAAAATTCAGGAAAACTGGATTAGTGGAATGGTTTCTAAAGTACCAAGCTCTAGAAGCCAAACTAAAAGGTTTGATTAAAGCAAAAAAGCGTGGATATTGGTGGAAGTTCGTCAATGGTTTGTCAAGGAAGACCGCTATGAGCACTCTTTGGAATACGGCTAGGAAAATGCGTGGCTGGAACCATACAAACGAAAGTGAAGAATACTCTGACCGTTGGATTTTTAACTTTGCAAGGAAGGTTTGCCCCGACACCGTTCCTGCACAAAACGTCGTACGCGACATTCCACTTCAAAGCGATTATGAGAATTTTTCGATTGTGGAATTCTCAATTGCCCTTCTCTCATGTAACAATTCAGCTCCGGGGTCGGACAAGATTAAATTCAACTTGTTAAAGAATCTTCCCGACTTGGCAAAACAGTGTTTGCTGAACTTGTTCAACAAGTTTCTGGAGCTGAATATTGTCCCGCATGACTGGAGACAGGTGAGAGTGATAGCCATACGGAAACCCAACAAGCCGGCTTGCGATCACAACTCGTATAGGCCGATTGCAATGTTATTCTGTATTCGTAAATTGTTAGAGAAAATGATTCTACTTCGTTTGGACAAGTGGTTCGAAACGAACAATTTGCTGTCAAATACGCAGTTTGGCTTCCGAGGAGGTAAAGGGACGAACGATTGTCTCGCGCTGCTATCTTCTGAAATCCAAATCGCATTTGCTCGCAAAGAACAAATGGCTTCCGTTTTTCTCGATATCAAAGGGGCATTTGATTCAGTTTCCATGGAAATTCTCTCAGAGAAACTTCATAATCGTGGACTTTCACCAATTCTTAACAATTTCCTGTACAATTCACTATCAGAAAAGCACATGATTTTCTCTCATGGCAGCTCGAAATCTTCTCGTTACAGTTTTATGGGCCTACCACAAGGCTCCTGCCTAAGCCCCCTCTTGTACAGTTTTTACGTCAATGATATGGATGATTGTCTAACTAGAGACTGCACGCTGAGACAACTTGCAGACGATGGAGTTATTTCCATCAAGGGTACTAATCCCGTCGTTCTGCAAAAGTCTTTGCAAGATACCCTGAACAATCTGTTCACGTGGGCCCTCAAGCTGGGTATCGAATTCTCTACGGAGAAAACCGAAATGGTCGTTTTTTCTAGGAAGCACGAACCCGCCCAATTCCAGCTTCACCTATCCGGCAAAACGATCCAACACTCTATGTTTTTCAAATACCTGGGTGTATATTTTGATTCTAAGTGTACCTGGGGGAGACACATTGCTTATTTGAAACAGAAATGCCAGCAAAGAATCAATTTTCTCCAAACAATTACCGGAACATGGTGGGGTGCCCATCCAGGAGACCTCATTCAGTTGTACAAAACAACGATATTATCAGTGTTAGAATATGGCAGTTTTGGCTTCCGATCAGCTGCCAGGATTCATATTCTCAAGCTGGAGAGAATACAATATCGTTGCTTGCGTATAGCCATGGGGTGTTTGCATTCGACACATACGATGAGTCTCGAAGTTTTGGCAGGAGTACCCCCGCTTACTCTTCGGTTCACAGAATTATCCTACAGATTTCATCCGTTGCAAGATCATGAATCCATTGGTGATTGATAACTTCGAAAATCTACTCCAACTGACTCCTCAGTCAAGTTTTATGTCTTTATACCATGAGTACCTTACCCACGACGTGCACCCTTCACCAGGCATCTCCAACCAAGTTTGCTTCCCTTACTTCTGCAATTCCTCTGTCATTTAAAAATCCATGGAATCCCAGATCACCTACGCTCCGATTCTATTCCGCCGATATTTTCGGCAGAATATGGGAAAGTTAGATCTGATAAAATGTTCTTTACTGACGGTTCATTCATAAACGGGTCCACTGGCTTCGGCATCTTCAATGAAAATTCCAGTGCCTCTTTCAAACTCAAAGATCCTTGTTCCGTGTATGTCGCTGAACTGGGTGCGATATATTACGCATTAGGGATCATTGAAACATTGCCCATCGACCACTATTTTATTTTTTCAGACAGTCTCAGCTCAGTAGAGGCAATCCGCTCAATGAAAGTTGATAAACGCTCATCTTATTCCCTAACAAGAATAAGGCAACTATTGAGTGTTTTGGTCGAAAAATTATTCAAGATTACCTTAGCATGGGTTCCCTCTCATTGCTCGATTCCGGGGAATGAGAAAGCGGACTCGCTAGCTAAGGTGGGCGCTTTAGAAGGCACACTTTTTGAAAGGCAAATTGCTTATAATGAATTTTTCCACATTCCTCGTCAGTATACGCTCGTAAGTTGGCAGCGCATGTGGAGTGGAGATGAGTTCGGTCGTTGGTTACACACGATTATCCCTAAGGTCTCGACGAGTATATGGTTCAAGGGATTGAATGTAGGTCGTGATTTCATTCGCGTGATATCTCGGCTTATGTTCAATCACTACAACCTAAACGCGCATCTCTATCGCATTGGGCTCGCAGCAAACAATCTTTGTGATTGTGGCGATGGCTACCACGACATCGAGCATGTTGTCTGGTCGTGTATCCGATTCCATGCTGCCCGCTCTCAGCTCACCAGAGCATTGAGGGCACTAGGCAGACAATCGGTTATTCCCGTCCGGGATATCTTAGGTAGCCGTGATCCTGATCTTCTGCTTCATCTATACCTGTTCATCAGAAACGCCGATGTCAACGTTTAATGATGTTTCCTTCGTTGTGTCCCTGTTTCATATCCCTCCTATCCGATCTATAAACTTTTACTTAGTCGCGGCAATACATACACACACTCTTTACAAATGCACGGGCCGAAGGTTGTGCAGTCCACTGATTATTCAACAAGAGCCAAAGGTTGTACCGCTCATGACAACTCTACACGAGCGGATGATTGCGCCAGCTAGTGACCATTCTATCCTGGATTCCTCGAGTCGAGAAAGACGCACCACGCTAGATATGGGGTACAGACTAGGGGGGCGTTGCTGATTAATGGTCAGCTGCATCCCAATAGGAAGTATCCCGTGTCGGGCACACGTACAGATCATCGAAGACTGCGATATACCAATTATGAGAACACTTGTAATACTAACCTCGAGTCAACAGCTAGTAATCGGTTACATATTACTAACATAGACTAAGCAAACATTGTCAAAATATTGAACTCCCGGCCCCGTTAGGCTGACGCCATGCGAGCCGCCTGAGAGTAAAAAGGAGAGCATACACGTGAATCTATATTTATCTCGGTCGGGGCCGTGTATGTGGCAAAGTATGCGAAAACTTTAAGGCAAGCTTGTTTGCAATGTGTCTCTTATTTCGCTATTGTTCTTAAATTGTTATGTCATATATTTTATACAAGTGCTATAACGACATTTGAAAATCATGACACTGTTTGTTATTTTTAGGCTCATTTAATGTAATAAATAAGGATGACAAAACATGTGCTAGAAATGACAGAATCAATGGAGAAGAGATGACCTGGGAAGCTTGAACTAGATCTTGGGTAGACTAAACATTTCAGATTTTCTCTCCGTGATTGACCTGAACCAGCGAAATTGCACAAAAAACACATTGAATGACGCCTGAAAGTAGCAAACCATTCTCATTGTGCAAATATCGGTTGTTCGAACTTTAAACCGTTCCTGTTCAAAGCCTGTCCTAGCCTGCCCCGTACTTACAATAACCAGCGAAGGAAAAGAGTGATATGTAGTATGATATACGCAACTAGAAGGGTCGCATTTATAGCGCGATTCCCTTGCGATTATCATGGAAGGGATAGTTGTTAAGGGGAAGAGTTGAGAATCAGAGTTCACTGAGGTAAGTGATGTGATTATGTGAACACGAACTATCGACCACTCGACGAAACTAAAATCCGAAAATCTCTTTTATTGCACCTAATTTTGGGTTTTGGGTCAGATGACAGAATCAATGGAGAAGAGATGACCTGGGAAGCTTGAACTTGATCTTGGGTAGACTAAACATTTCAGATTTTCTCTCCGTGATTGACCTGAACCAGCGAAATTGCACAAAAAACACATTGAATGACGCCTGAAAGTAACAAACCATTCTCATTGTGCAAATATCGGTTGTTCGAACTTTAAACCGTTCCTGTTCAAAGCTTGTCCTGGCCTGCCCCGTACTTACAGTAACCAGCGAAGGAAAAAAGTGATATGTAGGATGATATACGCAACTAGAAGGGTCGCATTTATAGCGCGATTCCCTTGCGATTATCATGGAAGGGATAGTTGTTAAGGGGAAGAGTTGAGAATCAGAGTTCACTGAGGTAAGTGATGTGATTATGTGAACACGAACTATCGACCACTCGACGAAACTAAAATCCGAAAATCTCTTTTATTGCACCTTTTTTTTATTGAAGTCCAATCGTGACGGCTGACAGTTGACTGTGCGATACCTACACTCAGAGAAATAATTAGTTAATATAACGATTTTTTTTGGTAAATACTACCAATCTATAGTCATTTTCTACTGTATTAATAAGCATATGCAGGAAAACCAATTTCTGTGCGAGTTTTTTGTGCGATTAATTTTGTGCGGCATATGAAAGTGAGCATATTTGACGAAGTTATCTTTCATTTAGTTTTTTTCGATGGTTTATATGCGTTTCAGTGCGAAAAAAGCATATTTGTGTCTAAATTATCCACATCTCTAATCATTCCCATCCTTCCATCAAATGCTCTAAGTTGCGCATGACATGATTTCTAACAGCAACAAGTTTCGACATGGCACTAAAAGCACAACACAGCCACGCGCAACCGAAAAGACAAACTGTCCCATAGCAAAGCAGGGAAACAAAAGGAAACCAAACGGCGAACGGAGTGAATTTGAGTTATTTTCTTGGGGAGAACTATTTTTATGCGGTCCCTATCTACCACCCAAAAGAAATTGTTTCAAATTGTGTACCGAACACGATTTTTTAAAATTACTAGTGAAGTTTTGCACGATTTTTTTTGTGCTGTCCTTATTCCTCGCACTTGCCTGTATGTCAAACAGAACCATGATTCGTATACCCAATATCGGCTTGGTTTCCCGGCGAAAATGCACGTATTAGAATTATATCCTTATTATACCTCCGTATTGTCTTATAGCAACAATAAAAATAATTACCACACGCTGTTCTTACCAGTCTTCAGACATGACAACATTCAAGTTTATTAAAGTTATCGAATAATTTATACAATCCCTACCAAAGATTGTTTGCAATATGTACAAAATATTTGTACATTGTACTTATGTTTGCATTACCAAAGGTATTTGGTAGTTTTCTACCGAGGATTTTTCTTAGTGTAAGAAGGCAACCGGAAGAACTCTTCTAAACCCAATAGACCCGGCGATATGCGCTGTTATTCATCGCGCGTACGCTTTGTAGAATTTCAATCGCGACAGCGGAGAGTGATTGTTTGGAAATCTGAGAAGATAACCGAAAGAACTTCGCTGAATCCAATAGTTCCGGCGATATATTCTGTTATTTATCACGCATACTCTATATCGAAGTTGATCCGCGACGGCGGAGAGTTATCTTTTGGAAACCGAGAGAAACTCTATAAAACCAGTCTCTCGGCGATATGTTCCGTTATTTATCACGCATACTGATTATCGAACTTCAACCTTGACGGTGGAAAATTAATTTTCTTTACGTAATAGTCATGGATAACAGCAATTACAACCATCCTCCAGAGCGGTTTCGGGCCCTCTGCTCTGGTTCTCAAGAGTTTCAAGTTCTGTTCTGGACAAGCTACTATAGAGATCTGTAATTCACAGGCGGAGTTGGAGAAGAAATTATATTGGAAGATGATAATACTGTTTTATCCCCAAAGTTTCGGAGACAGTCTGGTCCAAAAAGTCAAACGTTGATAGAAATTTCGATAAAATGTTCAGGTTGTTTTCCAGTCATTTCGTGCTCAATGCATGTCTCTATTGTATTGAACTTGCTACTAACAATTCATGTAATTGTGTTTAAGGATATCATGATATCGAATACGTTGTTCGTAGCTGTAGAAAACTTAGCAATAAAAGAATTGAACTGGCTGTCGATGAATATAGAGGGCCGGAGCAGGGTTTGACAATTTCGAAACTAACAGATGAAAATAACTTTCATTTCTTCCTTTCGCTTCTGCCCGCGTCAATTTCGATCGTGTGTATTCACTTTCCGTACTGAAACATCTATTTTTCAATTTCGTTCTTTTCTGCTGTTTTTTCCTTTGAATTTGAAAGTAGACGTTTTCATTCGACGTTTTAAACTGCTCGAATTGGTTACATTCATTTTCAGTCGAATGTGTTATATGACAGTTGCATTTTCACATGTGAAAGGACGATCATTGCTTTCAACTGAAAGTTTCATTCGATATAAAGGGTGTGTCACATCAAATTGCATCACGGAAAAAACGCTGTAGAAATTTAATTTTTAGGAATTTTATCTTCAGCTTTCGCTTATAATCAGATAAGAGTGTATAGATCACGTTGGCCATGCTTCACTGTCAATTTTTCGTAAATTTGGAAAAATGTCGTCGAACGAAAAAGAGCGTCGTGAATTAATCCTGTGCACTCATTTCCAGAATCCGGAGTTGTCACATCGAGACATCGGTAAGATGCTGGGAATCGTCCAATCCACGATCAGCAGAGTACTAAAACGATACTTCGAGAACTTAACCATCGACCGGAAGGTGAAGAACGGCAAAAATTGATGCTCCGTCAGTGAAAAAGATCACAAGCGCGTAGTTAAGCAGTTTAGACGTGATCCGAGAAGTTCGGTCCGGGATGTCGCCAATAAGCTGAATTTGTCAAGTTCATTCGTCCAGCGGACCAAGCAGCGGGAGGGCCTGCGTACATACAAGGTTCAGAAGGCTCCTAACCGCGACGAAAGGCAAAACATGGTGGGGAAGACGCGAGCCCGGAAGCTGTACACCGAAATGCTGACAAAGCCGCATTGCCTGGTAATGGACGACGAAAGCTACGTCAAAGCGGACTTTCGTCAGCTGCCGGGCCTGTTGTTCTTCTCCACAGAGGACAAATTCAGCGTTCCGGAGGAGATTCGCAAGCAGAAACTATCCAAGTTTGCCAAAAAGTACATGGTGTGGCAAGCGATCTGCTCTTGCGGAAAGCGGAGCGCCCCCTTCGTGATGACCGGCACGGTAAACGGGCAGGTTTACCTTAAGGAGTGCCTACAGAAGCGCTTACTACCACTATTGAAGCAGCACGAGGGCCCGACCATCTTCTGGCCGGATCTCGCTTCGTGCCACTATTCAAAGGACGTGTTGGAGTGGTACGAAGCCAACGGGGTCACCTTCGTGCCAAAGGAAATGAACCCGCCCAACGCGCCGGAGCTTCGCCCAATAGAGAAATATTGGGCGATTATGAAGCAGGCCCTCCGGAAGAACTCAAAAGTTGTCAAATCGGAAGCGGACTTCAAAGAAAATGGATTTCTGTTCAAAAAAAACTACAACCTGACGTTGTACAGAACCTTATGGACGGGGTAAAGAGGAAGGTGCGAGCATACGGGCTTGGGCTCGAAGTATGAATAAAAAGCAAATGCCAAAAGTTGTTTAATAGTTTTTATTTTACTGTCTAAAATTTTCAAAAGGATCGGTCTACTGGGCGAATTTCTACAGCGTTTTTTCCGTGATACAATTTGATGTGACACACCCTTTAATTTCTCCAAACTTGATAGTCCCGGATCGATACCAAAATTTTTTTTCTCGATTTTTTGCAAAAAATTATAACTCAAAAACTGTTATATCTATAAAATTTGGGTCAAAGGATGAAACATTCTATCTCAACTTTCTATCTATTATACTTTCATTCTATTATAGTTTCAGGAATAGAGGGTATTTTGGTATGGAGACCCCTGAAAAAATAATGTTTTACTAGTTACATTTTTGTGTGTAAATTATCGCGTTTAACATGTTCTTGACATGTTTCTGAATATAAAAATGTTAGCAGAGCATGTAAATCGCGATAAAGTATGCATACAAATGTTACGAATTAAACATTAATAGTAATTTTTCAAAGAAAAACATGAAAAAGTTGTTTTTCGAAAAACTTTTCCCCTGTAAAAGTGCTCATCTTCCGATGTATGAATGACTTGTTGGAAATTGCATGAGCTATTCATATCTGCTTTTTCAGAATATTAAAAAAACATATTTTAGAGAAAAATGAATTATAATTTTAAAAATTTGTTTTTTTTTCAGCGATTTTTTTATTCAAAATTTGCTTGATATTTTATAATGAAAACATAAATAATTTCCTACATTTCATTCTTTGACAAAAATTGTGTAGGTCTAATGGATTTTGTGTACAAGTAAAACGAGTAATGAGTAAAACATTATTTGTTCAGAAGTCTTCATGCAAAAATGCCCTAGATTCCAGAACCTATAAAAGATAGAAAGTTGACATCTTCCACGAAAGTTCATATTTTAATATGATCTAAAACATTGTCGAATATACTCTATCGCTATCTAGTCTTTAAACAAAATTAGGATCACTTGTACTTTTTCCAAAGGAAACATGAAAAAGTTGTAGTTAGAAAAACTTTTTTCCGGTAAAAGTGCCCATCTTCTGATGCATAGACGACTTGTTGGCTATTTATATATATTTTAAAATACGTTTTTTGAGAAAAATGAATTTTTATTTTTAAAATAATGTGTTTTTCAGCTAACTTTTTTGAATTCGGTATTTTTATGAAAATTTAAATAATTTCCTACATTTCATCCTTTGGCTTGAATTTTGTAGGTTTTATTGTTTTTGGGTTATATTTTTTTTTTGTTAAAAAATCAAGAAAAAATGTTTGACCCTTTAAAAAAGTAGTCTAGTTCTTTTTTGAATATTTCAAGTATGCAAAGTTGCTCAAAAGACCCATGTGTTTACACCCACAGCGTTTCGCTGCTCTCTGAGATAATTCTGGCATGAAATTCGTCAGTTAGTATTTAACAAGGTTGTGTAAATATATTATTACAAACAAAAGCCTCTTCGAGAGGTCAATCAATTGGATTTTACGACTAGCTATATGTAGTTGGTTTACTCTGACTGAACCAAACAAAAAACTTCGTCCACTATGACTAAGCAATTTGATTATGAAATCATATCATTTATTCAGTACGCAGTCGACGTAGATTTTAATTGGCCTGAAATAGTATTTTAGTCACCAAAAATAATCGAGTGTATGTATTTGCAAGTACAATTCGTGATTTTCCATGAAAAATATATTTCAATGACAAACGGGTTGAAATATATTTTAGGGAGATTTTGAAATAGAGTACTCACAGTCAATGAAAGAGTTGTTGAATTCAAAATCGATTATTAGTAGTTTAGTAATTACATTTTTTTACTGTCTGACACGTGGTCCCCTCTGTCTGAATAAGATATAATACTATATTCGATCAACTCTCCAATAACTATGAATTGTCTGAAAAACATATACATTGTGGTTCAATACGAGTTACATTTCCGCGTTCATTGAAGGACTAATGGAAGAATCTTCACATGTTCATGTTCATTTGTTCATACGGATAGCCCCAACCCCACAGCACGATTTCATATGGCTGCTTCGTTTTGTAGGGAATGTTAGGGAATCGCCTTGCGGTCTGGTCGAATGTATGCGAAATCATATTCTCTCGTTTGGACACGGGAACAACTAATTGACTACAAAAATGTGTGCGAAATCATATTCGCTGGATTGGATAGAAGAATCCCCCGAGGACCGATTTCATCAGGGAACAAACATGTTTTTGTGTCAATACGTAACAAATATCACTCGTACAAATTGTATCTTTGGAATGAAATGATTATCATACCAACTCGTTCCATCGGCAAATAGGTATCAACACTCAAAACCTTACATCCCAAATGTAACGCTCTCATTTTGGAAAAAATGGCTCCTTATAGAACTTTTCATGGAACCACATTTTACGAAATTATTTAATTATTTATTATGATTCCACAAACTGAATCCTTATAATAAACACCTAATTCTATTTTCAAATACAGTTTTGGACATCTTAAAGTCGAACACAGCAGAAACCCCATTTAACTTGCGGAAACAACTATCTAAGGGGTTATGAAATCCATATGAAGTCCTATGGAGACTGATAAACAAAAAATCACGCTCACATAGTTGTCGAGATGGTACATAGAACGATACATTATACAATAGAAAAAATCAGCTAAATAAAACTATATCCACTGGTTCAACATTAATAATAACCAGTGAAAATGTAACAGAAAACTAGCCTGCCCTCCATGGATTTACTTCCCATACTATTCCCCATTTAAACTAAAAAAAAATACTCCGCATATAGTGATAGAACCTCTGATTCACACAGTATCATTCTATCTACATTCAGGAAACAATGTTCCTCAATGAAGCCGACTTCGTGCGGAACGGAACCATTCGGTTGTCGTTGGAAATCGATTTTGGAATTCATAAAGCATAAAGCATTTTCCCCAGCGGTATTAGTATTAGCTATAAAAAGTTTAATATTCATTCTTATTTATTGCATTGCATTGCCAGGTCTGGTAAAAACAGTGGGAAACAATTTCAAAATAGTTGCAGCAGAGCATTCCAAAGTTATCATTGCGCGGGAGGACAGAGAGGACAAAAATACGAATCAGCTCAGTGCACGTATTTTTCGGGCTGCGCTCTTTTTTTTTTTTTGCTCGTTCACTTCGCTTTTGTTCATGTAGTTTGCAGTGAAATTAATTCTTGAAAATCCGGCCATGTTGAAATTGATGATTCGGAGCGTTGGTAGCAACGGGGTGGTTTTTTTTTGTCTACTATTAACAACAAAATCTCGACTTTCATTTCCCCTCAATTTTTTTTGTGTGTTATTCAATGAATTATTCATTTTACGAGAGAGGATTTTCAGTGAATCAAGTTCTGATGAATAGTGACAAATTCAATTTCTGCACCACTATTAGTACTAACAATCACCACCATCTCATGATTCTTTTAAATTTCTCTAGTGTTTTTAGTTTTAAGTCATTTACGTTTTGTATTCTTCAATAATTACCATTCTGATTGATTTAAATTGATTCGGGCTGGGAAAATTTTCGATTGTTAAACAATTATCAAATCATGTTAAACAATTATCAAATCATCTCTGCATACATAACACATGGCGTTAAACCAACCAGTGCCGAGCACAAGTGTGCTCGATCATCGTGGATTTATGTGGCTTTTCATTTTTCACATTAATTATTTTTCCTTTGCGACAGGAAGATAAAAAAGCTGAAACATCACCAGTCCAACGTGACAGGTAGCAAACCACCTATGCCGCAATAAGTATCTGAAAAAGTTTCGGAGGAACGCGTTTTGTCTCACACCTGGCTGTGGGTTAGAAATATTATCTTTCAACAGCCAGGTAAGGGATGTCCTATCATCGCAGATTGCTGCTAGCCTCTTGTTCTCTGGATCGTTGCCGCATAGTCAGCCGGAGGCAACTTCATGTTTGGGCCGTGGCGTGCGTTTGTAAGAATCAAATTTACGACACCGTCGGCTCCCTCACTGAAGGCAGTGTAAAGACGTTATCTCTAAACGCTCATCAACACCAAAGCAGGGAAAAACGCTGCGACGGACGAAGGATGCGTCTAACCTCTTACCCGATAGTATAGCCTAGCACTGTAGTCTTTTCATTTGCCGAGGTGGGCGGATGCCGTGAGATTTGTGCTTTTGAACGGAACGTGATTCCCTGATAAATTTATAGCTGTAGGGTACGCTTCTATTTCGGAAGAAGAAAAGGTGCGGATAAAATGAAGCCATTTAATTCTAACATTCGAGAAGGTGGAATGACAAATTTCCACCTGTAATAAAACTAAGAAAGTGAAACAAATAATGTATGCCTATAATGATGTCTATGCAGAACAATACTTAATTTGGTGGTCTAAATAAAATTTTAATCGTGGACTTAAACACATTTTGAAAAATCGTGGACAGCATTTTGAAAAAATTGGTAGTGATAAAATCTAAGCACTTACTGTTTGAACAATTTGGACGATTTAGTACTCCAGCGTGAGGTGAATGTTTAGGGTCAGGATATTTCCATTTGTACAGTATTATTAATGCAGCGTATTTTGGTATTCTTGTCACTAATATAATTTCAATCTTTGCTAGAATATCTTTACTGACCATTTTACACTTATTCGGCGTTTTCCTGATCCCAATTATTATTGCTTTATCGAGTATGAATCCGGTATGTATCAACACAACAAAAACCAATTATCTCATCAGACCTATTACAAGTTAGAGCAAAAACAAACTCAGTTCAAATTGATTGGAAAAATCCTTCTCTTTCGTTTGAGTTCTGCTACTATTTTCCCCCTCAATCTACTCGTGTAATGCGTGGTCTGCTTGAGCATTTTAATTGGTTTGAAACGAAAGTGAATGAAAGAAAAATTCGAGGGTTTGTATCGAGACACGACCGCTTAGGACGTAGGACTACGCAATCTTTTTTTTAATGTGCTGGTTTATCATTTAGGATATTATTTGCGAATACGTCGAAATTTCATCAATAACTCTTTAGTAAAAAGTTCAGAGGAAAAGATTCAGTGGCTTGCGTGGCTCTGTAGAATCATTTCTAGAACAACGAATCTTTCTGAATTTGCGAGAACAATAAACTAATTGGGCATATGTTGCAATTTGTTTCCTTATATCAATACACGCATTGCACTGAGTATTTAACGAAAGGCATCTTCCGTGCATCTCACTTCAACAAGCATCAAACACGCGTTTAAAAGATGCACACAGTTGATGCGATATGAATGAAAGATCGCGAGAATGGCCATTTATGAAGAATCGTTTCTCGACTCTCGGTCAAAACCTTCAACAATGCTAGGAGCTTGTTGCATCAGGACAGAGCAGATTCGCACGAGAGCAAATACGAATGGCAACTAAAAGTATCGAAGGTGTGCTATTCACATGTTCAGGAGATGAACAAGTTCTAAGTTGCGCGCAACGGAAACAAGCAACCAGGGCCTGAAATCTTCGAAGGTGAAAAATGAAGACCGACTCTACTCTCAGTAGCTTCGTTTCGACTAGAACTGCTTCGGCAGTCGCCGCCAACAAAAAGAGACTTGACTAGAAAATGAATTGACTAGCGTTGACTAGCGAGGATGACTGGTGAAATAGTCCAGTCAGTGGTTATTTTAACTGACGCGACTTATGAATAGAAATCTGCCTCTTCATTCAACTGACTTCAATCCATACTTCCATTTCCCCCTGACACTAATTTTATAGCCGCGTACGCAATCTTATTTGTACGTCCATATAAAGAGGAACGAAAACATGATTTCTGATGCCAAAAAGAAGTTACCCCATCAATGGACGATTTATTGTCTACCCTTCGTGAATTCAAACCAACGAACTTAGACATTGATCCAGTATGATATAAAGGTCCTCGCGTTAATATTAGTAACATTAGTAACCATTTCTGAGCTGAATAACATGCCTTGAATGTATTCCGAGGGGCAAGCTCTTGAATACGCGTGACCACAGTGCAAGTCGAAGGAAATTTTTTTGACGAAAAATCCCCCGGCCAGAACGGGAATCGAACTCGAACACCCGGCATGATAATGTGAGACGCTAACCACTCGACCACGGATGCACAGCTCGCACACATACTGCACGCTATTTTATACGTGTGAGTATTTTTCATGTACGGTACAAAATTATCTAGTTCACCTGTAGCGTATGTCAAACCACGTTGAACTCGAACATCGATGCATGCCCACGTACATGGGAGAGAGAAAGAGAGGAACGAATTCGTTTTGGGGGAAGTGCAGAACCCTGCGAACAACACACACAAAGCCAAACACTGATGGCTAGAAATGACCTATAATCATTTGTACTCTTTTCTTTTTTCGCCTGCTTTGCCATGGCTCGGATGGTTGTGTTAACTGCAATGCCAGATACACTTCAAGTGAAATATTCGCTAGCGTTCACAGCTCGAGGCGAAACATAAAACACAAAACGAGCAGAATAAGCGACCTTTGTTGTTTCGGGCACAGAAATATTTTGAAAATTTTCCTCAGAGGAGATGCAATACTTATACGCTAGCGACAGCTTACTTACTATGCAAGGGTGGAGTTCACTTCGCAAATATTCTCTTTTCGCTATCCCCCTTCGTTGTTTCTCTTCTAGCGACTGTATAAGTTCCCCGTTATTGACAGCTCTGTTCGGGAAAGCACACAAATGGACAGAACAAATGTATGGGGAAATGGGAATGCTTCCAATTTTCATCAATTTATCCATATACAGACTATGGGATTGCAATGTATTTCATATCAAACAAATCGTAGAAAATTTCCAATTCGATTGATATACAAATCGCTAGAATCCGTTCGCAGCAAAAATAGTTATTAACATCAACTTTATTTCATAGAAACGTGACCTGTTTTCTGATTTGGCACCCTTAATGTAAGACGTAGTCCTACGTCAAAAATCATCTGTCGATGCGGAAACTGGATAATTTAATTACTCCAATTGGCCGGTGTTAAGTCAGAGCGGACCAAGTAGTAAAATTAAAATTTTTTTTAGTTATTGATTGCATTTAGTTAAACATTTTGTGAGCTACATTTCACATTTATCAGATTTTGAAAATCACGCGTACAGAAGGAATAACTTATCGAAATTGTTTTGAACGCCCAATGAAAACCCCTTACAGCACCAAACCTCAAACTCGTTTTTCGCGAAATCATTAAAATGTCACATGGTCCGGTCTGACTTAACACCGACCAATTAATCACTGCTAAAGATTATTTATGCCTAGTTTGTGTTCGTCAAGCATCAACTAATTTTAACTCAAATTCACAGCATCATGTATAAATATTAAGAGCCCGCAATTTCAACATCGTAGCGCTGCAGGGTGTGCTGAAAAGGTTCGATGGTGCGATCGTTTCAAGGTGGGTATACCATCTACCAGAGCTGCGGCAACACACACGAGCTGGGTACAGCATTCATCGTGATGGGGGAGATGCAAAAACGGGTTATTGGCTGATGGCCGACCAATGAAAAAAAGTGCAGATTGAGGATTCGAAGTCACGATGACAATAATGAAGAATTCTACGCGCAACTAGAGCGTGAATACGATCGCTGCCCAAAACACGACATCAAAATCGTCATCGGTGATTTGAATGCTCAGTTCGGCAAAGAGGAGGAGTTCAGACCGGGAATTGGTAGATACAGGGTCCATCAGAGAACCAACGAAAACGGCCTAAGACTTATCGACTTCGCTGCCTCCAAGAACATGTCGGTACGTAGCACCTTCTTCGAGCACAGCCACCAATACCGTTACACCTGGAGATCACCACAGCAAACAGAAACACAAATTGACCACGTTTTGATCGACGCAGTACTACGATGAACACCTGAACAGCGCGCGGACAGAAAACCAAGGCGGCGTTGAGGGGGACTACACCGCTGCAGTGAACTACGACGACGTTCCACCCCCGACAATGGCTAAAGAACCACAAAGCAGCTGGTAATGGCCTCGTAGCGGAGCTCTTCAAGGCCCGAGATAACTTGTAGAGTGTATACACCAGTTGATCGTCAGGATCAGGGACACAGAACAGTTACCGGAGGAGTGGAAGGGCGGGGTAATCTGCCCCATATATAAAAAAGGTGACAAGCTGGATCATGGTAACTATCGTGCCATCACAAACCTGAATGGTTCCAACAAAATTCTGTCTCAGATTCTCCTCCGCCGTCTATCGCCAATAGTAAATAGATTTGTGGGAAGTTATCAGGCCGAATTCATGACCGGATGCTCGACGACGGACCAGATTTTTACACTGCGGCAGATCCTCCAAAAGTGCGGCGAGTATCAGGTCTCTACGCACAGGAGCAGCTAGCAGGAGGGACTGATCGCAACAGAATTCTTCTTGGTAGTAGTCTTGTGATAAACGGCGACGAGCTCGAGGTGGTAGACGAATTTGTCTACCTTGGCTCGTTAATAACACCAGACACAACAACAGCCGTGAAATTCGAAGACGCATAGTCAATGGAAATCGTGCCTACACGCAAACTAGCGTTGGGAGAAAACATTTCATCTTTGGCAGAAATGATGTCATTTCGTGTGCTGGAGAGTCAAATGCCCAATTAATGAGCTGTTTTAAAAGCTTAAAAATGGTTTGTATGTATGCGAGCATACATCTCTTTCTGTTTTCTTCTCTCATTTCATTTGGGATTGTGCAAAAAAAAGTCCATACAACGTCAATAGGGATCGAACCAAGGCCGGCTGGAATGCAAAGCTATTTCACACGACCACGCTATCCATACAGCTGCCAGCGCTGTTATATTGAAGCATGATATTATTACATCTCATCATAAAATGAAGTTGGAAAGTGTTTTCTAAGAGGATAAAGAAGAACATGAACGAGAATATATCTTTCTCTGTCTGGGCCGTGTATTTGGCAAACTATACGAAAAGCTTTCATATGCTTTCATTTAAATGTATCTCCTGTTTCGCTCGCTCATATTGACTCTAGCATATATATTATACAAATGATATACATGTATTCGGGAGCAGAACATTTTCTGTTTTTCAGCTTATTTAATGTAATAAATCGGGTTACCATAACTTGTGCTAAAAATTAGCTTTGGGTGTACTATGGGCTCCGCAAATCCTCAAGGTCCAACAAACTCCGACCCCGTACGAAGTGTACCATGTACAATTCCCTAATTCGGCCGGTTGTTCTCTATAGGCACGAAACATGGACGATGCTTGAAGAGGACTCACAAGCGCTTGGTGTTTTCGAACGCCGAGTGCTCAGAACAATATACGGTGGTGTACAGAAGAACGGAGTATGGAGAAGGAGAATGAACCACGAACTGGCGCAACTCTACGGCGAACCCGGCATCCAGAAAGTCGCCAAGGCTGGACGAGTGCGATGAGCAGGGCATGTTGCAAGATTACCGAACAGCAGCCCTGCAAAGACGGTGTTCGCATTGAATCCGGTAGGAACGAGAAGAAGATGTGCTCAGCGAGCGAGATGGTTGGACCAGGTGGAGCAGGACTTGGCAAGAATTGGTGCAGCCGGGAGTTGGAGAAGTGCAGCCATGGATCGGGTGTATTGGCTAGAAACGGATATCCGGTAACTATCCGGTATCCGACGGCCAATATTTGCTATCCGACCGGATATCGAATAGTGAATAGTATCCGGCCGGATACCGGATATCAGATAAAAATCAATAATTTCTCATTAAACACAGGATTAATCATATTTTTTTTAAATTAAATTAATATTAACTCATAACAATAATTCTTAACTCTGACTTTTATTATAATTTCTTAACCGACTTATTGCGCATTGCTTCGTACACCAGGCCAGCTTCAAAGAATAGTCTTTCACTGTAAACAGTACTGCGAAGAGCTGAAAAATAAACAAACCTTGTTAATTGGGAGTACTGTTTAGAGTTTCATGATTACCAAACTTAATGAACGTGATTGAATATTTTCGTGCCGTTTGTTAATCCATAGATTAATCGCTTTGAAATAATAGATTAATCGTCACACACGGAACGCGAAACACGAGAAAACTCGTGAGCGGTACTTAATATGGTAATCATCAAATATCTGTACTACGTATTGAATAAAAAGGTTCGAAAAAAGACGAAGTTCTTCTAAGAACGATAATGCCATTTAAGAAGAAGAAGAATATATGTTGCGCTGGTGTGAATACTGCTTACCAGTTTTCTGGTTTCGTTCCTGAATCTATTTAAAACATTATATTTATAAAATTGAGCTTTTTCGGTATGACAGTATAAGCTTCCTGAATGTTTCAACATGTCGTCAGTATCATCAGTATCATTCATTAGTGTCGCTCCTTTAGCAATGAAACTTTAATCCTATTTATATAATTATCAAAGAGCGCTAGAGTTTTCATTAAACTCAAACGTTGACGTCTTTGCGACACTAGTCAATAACGTCCGATTGAGCTGAAATCTGGTATATGGTATTTTTCCCGTAAGTGCCGTTCGAAAAATCGAAGGTCACTTTTCTCCCATACATTCATTGGCCCGCTAATGTGCGCATATGTTCTCTATATTTACCTAAACTACCTAATACACATACATTTAAATAAACCTTAGTAAATAGAACTTTTTTGTATAAAAACACATTTTTGAAGTGGGAATTTGACCGCTTAGGTTTAGTGTTGAGGTCAACGAATGTTATGAATAGCACCCATTCTGATGCTAACAAGCCTTCATAATATAAAACACCACTGTGATAGTCAAGTAACTTTTGCTACTTAAGTGTCGTGATTTTGGTCACAAAAAAAAATTCAGAAATGGTTTGCGAAACATAGTTTCTCCATGTTAATAATTATTCTTATTATTCCGAGTATATGATATAGCAACGCAAAATGAGTCTCGTCGATAGTGGCTCTTGTTCGGAAAATTAATACAACGCATCTGCTACATTGATCATGAAAACTCCACTAATATTCACAGCGACGTAGACGTAGAAACAACAGGACAGATGACAATGCGAACAACCAGTAACAAAAGACATGCAGACCAAGGAGTTCCACAGAGGAGGAATGTGACATAGTAAATAATAAATTTTTTTTTTTTATAAATTCGTTTTTTTTACAGGCTCAGTTACATAAGTTTAAAGGAGCCGCGTCTAACGAACAGTGATTGGACATGAGTTGGGAGAAGGTGCGA
This sequence comes from Toxorhynchites rutilus septentrionalis, assembly GCF_029784135.1. Classification (NCBI taxonomy): domain Eukaryota; kingdom Metazoa; phylum Arthropoda; class Insecta; order Diptera; family Culicidae; genus Toxorhynchites; species Toxorhynchites rutilus. The sequence goes on from NC_073744.1 coordinate 84,047,429, forward strand.
ATAAAGTCCCGACTCAAGTCCAGACTTTTGAACCATGGTTTGAGGCTAACATTAGGGATAATCGAGTGGAGCCACCGGCCCAATTCACCTTCGTTCCATTTGCGTTGCCAGTTAGCGATGGTATTTTTACGGACTAAAGAGTAAAATTCATTGAAGGCGATTTGACGCTGATAAATATCGCCTTCAATCGCACCTACCTTTGCTAATGAGTCAGCCCTCTCATTACCCGGAATTGAGCAATGAGAAGGGACCCACACAAAGGTAATGACATAACAGCGTCTGGATAAAGCACTCAAAATTTCTCGTATTCTCTCAAGGAAGTACGGCGAGTGCTTTTCCGGCCTCACTGAACGGATAGCTTCGACAGAGCTAAGACTATCCGTTACAATGTAATAGTGTTCAACAGGTCGTGAGGCGACGCGCCCAGTGTATCGCTGCCAATTCAGCAATATACACTGAGCAAGGAAACTGAAGACTATGGGAGGTGCTGAAAATTTTGTTGAACACTCCAAATCCTGTGAACTCGTTTATAGTGGACCCATCAGTAAAGTACATATTATCACAATTGATACCCCCATACTTTGCATCGAAGATCGTTGGAGCGATCCTCGATCGTTGATAATCTGAATATTCATGGATATCTTGCTTCATGGACAGATCAAAATGTACAGAGGAATTGATGTAGTCAGGAAAACAAACACGGTTGGGAATATACGAAGAAGGATCAACCTGCATGGAGATGAATTCATGATATGGGCTCATGAATCCAGAGTGAAAATTTAGCTCGATCAGCTGCTCAAAATTTCCGATCACCAATGGGTTCATAACCTTACACCGGATGAGGAACCGAAGAGATAATAAATTGAAGCGATCTTTTAGTGGGAGTAGGCCTGTCAAAACCTCGAGGCTCATGGTATGCGTTGAGGGCATACATCCCAACGCAATACGGAGACAAAGATACTGAATTCGCTCGAGTTTAATTAAGTGTGTTTTGGCAGCTGATTGAAAACAGAAACTGCCATACTCCATCACTGAGAGAATAGTTGTTCGATACAACATTATAAGATCTTCGGGATGGGCTCCCCACCAGGTACCGGTAATTGTACGGAGAAAGTTTATTCTTTGTTGACATTTTTTACTCAGATACCTAATATGGGCCCCCCAAGTACATTTGGAGTCGAACCAGACCCCAAGATACTTGAATGACATAGCATGAGTGATCGGTTTACCCAAAAGTTGAAGCTTTGGTTTTGCTGGTATATGCTTCCTAGAAAAAACCACCATCTCTGTTTTCTCCGTGGAGAATTCGATCCCTAGCCCAATGGCCCAGGTTGAAAAATTGTTCAAAGTATCTTGTAAGGGTTCTTGTAGGTCGGATTCTGTTGATCCTACGACAGAGACCACTCCATCATCTGCAAGTTGTCTTAGGCTGCAATTTTGTGTAAGGCAATTGTCGATGTCGCTTACATAGAAGTTGTACAAAAGGGGGCTTAAACATGAGCCCTGGGGGAGGCCCATGTAAGAGACCCGACTTACTGATGAATCTCCGTGAGAAAAGTTCAAATGCTTCTCACAAAGCAAGTTATATAACATATTATTCAATAGAGGCGGCAGACCCCGAGAGTGTAATTTGTCTGACAAAACCTCTATTGATACAGAATCAAAGGCCCCCTTTGTGTCCAAGAATACTGAAGCCATTTGTTTTTTTCCGGCGTAAGCCATTTGAATTTCTGAAGAAAGCAACGCAAGACAATCATTCGTCCCCTTGCCCCTGCGGAACCCATATTGTGTATCTGAGAGTAGGCCATTCGTTTCAACCCATCGATCAAGGCGAAACAAGATCATTTTCTCCAACAATTTCCGTATACAAGACAGCATTGCTATTGGGCGGTACGAATTGAAGTCGGACGCGGGTTTTCCGGGTTTTCGAATAGCTATAACTTGTACTTGTCTCCAATCATCTGGAACAATATTATACTCCAGAAACCGATTGAATAAATTCAACAAGCGATATTTCGCCACATCAGGGAGGTTTTTCAGCAAGTTGAACTTAATTCTATCTGATCCCGGAGCAGAATTGTTACATGAAAGGAGAGCAAGAGAGAATTCTACCATCGAAAACTCGGAATCAAGATCGCACCTATCTTATGAAATATCTCGAACAATTTGTTTGCACAGGAGCGGAATCAGGACAAACCTTCCGTGCAAAATTTAAAATCCATCGATGTGAATATTCTTCGCTTTCATTTGTTGAAGAGCGATTTCTCATGTTTCGAGCCACTTTCCATAATTTTTTCATTGACGTTTCTCGTGATAAACCTCCCACGAAATTTCGCCAATAAGCACGTTTTTTCCCTTTGATCAAGTATTTAAATTGATTTTCAAGGTCCAAATACGATTGAAAATTTTCAATGGTTCCACGTTTCCGAAAAGTTCTGAATGCGTTCGATTTATCCTGATAAAGCTTGGAACATTGGCTATCCCACTATGGATTGGGAGGTTTTCGACGAATAGTGGAGCCTGGGATGGGTTTCGTTTGAGCGCGAACCGCGCTGTCATGGATCAAACGAGAAAGGAAGTTATACTCCTCCAATGGAGGTAAACCATCTCTGGAATTGATGGCTAAAGCAATCGCGTCCGCATATTTTTTCCAGTCAATGTGTCTTGTGAGGTCTTATGCCATGTTTATAGATTCAGAAGAATTCGACCCAAGGAGGTTTAGGTACACGTGTTGTTTCCCCAGTGTTCAAAAGTGTCATATTGAAGCTGTTACAAAGATCATATATCAACAGTGAACGATTGTCCTCGTACTGTTCCCCCCCAGGCAGTTCCGTGAGAGTTGAAGTCTCCCAAGATCAATCGTAGCTCAGGAAGGAGTGAGCACATGTCAACAAGTTGCTTGTGGCTAACCGCAGCTCTCGGAGGACAATACAAGCTGACAATACAGAGGTCTTTTCCTCTGATGTTTGCATGACAAGCAACAGCTTCAATCCCTCCAATAGGTGGAAGGTCAATTCGAAAAAATAAGTGGCACTTATTGGTCCCCAATAGCACCCCTCCGTATCTGTCATCACGGTCCAAGCGTATAATATTAAAATCGTGGAAAGAGAGATCATATCGCGAAGAAAGCTAAGTTTCGGACAGAGCAAAAACATCACAATTGAACTTATGAATTAAAAATTTGAATGTATCCAATTTAGGGATAAGACTACGACAATTCCACTGTAAAACAGTGATATCTCCGACCTCTCTATTTGAATTAGAGAAGATAATCATTGCAAGAGAGATAATCATTGCAAGGAGGGGCCATGTTTGCATCAATTGTTGCAAAATTGTCTTTAATACTGGAAGCATTGATATGACAATGGTTCTGATGGAGTCGAAAACATTAAAGCAAGTGAAGATTTGAGCCACAAGGTCAGTCAACTTTATAAATCCCGATTGGGAAGTTGAACTTGACGGTAAAATAGGGACAGTTGGGGTTTTTGATGTTCCTTCGAGTGCTGGGTCGTTCGAAGGTGAATTATTCCCACGGAAGCCAGGAGAAACCTGATTTTGCTTGTCCGCTGCACTCGATTTTTTAGGCATGCTAACAGAGGGTATAACCGGAGGGGCTTGGGAGTGGTCACATTTTTGCGCCGGGGATTCCCTTGGAAGATGTACGGTGTACCCTCGTTAGCTGTATCCGCTTCCATTTCGTCAACTGGCAGCGAAGCGAAGACATTGTTTGCGGTTAAAGGTTGTTGCTGTTGGGCCAATGGAGAAGCGCCCTTTCAAATTTCCGCAAATGTGCGCTTCGAGCATTCCTTTAAAGAGCGCTTCTGCTTCTCCCAGTGACTCTTGTAAGTTTCACAAGCCGAGAGCACGTGCGGAGTTCCTCCGCAATATGGACACTTTTGCTCAATCGCACTGCAGGATTTGTCCACATGTTGCTCTCCGCAAGTGGCACAGCGCTCCTTGTTGGCGCAGTAAGCTGCTGTGTGACCAACTGACTTGCATTTCAGGCAAGTCATGGGTTTTGGCACGAAGAGTCGCAGCGGTAGCCTCAATTTGTCCACCATAACGTAGTCAGGGAGGGCGGAGCCAGCAAAAGTGACTCTAAACGAGTCGGACGGCGTAAATTTCGATTCTTTCCCTTCCTGGGAGACTTTTCCGAGTTGTCGGAATTCTAAGATTTTAACCTTAATCAAAGGCAGCTTTTTAAATCTGCCATCTCCTTCCATAATTGATTTGCACGTCAGACCCATTTCGGTTATCACCCCCGAGATTTCTACGTCATGGGAAGGCACGTAGACACGATATTCCAGGGCAAACCTCTGGTCGACGACAATACCGTTTGCGTCTTTCCGATCAGCCACGACAACACGCAGTTTGGTCGGTCTAACCTTCGAAATTTCTGTCACGGAGGAGTATCTTGCCAGATCTTTCATGATCTGAATAACATTAAGTGCTTTTCCGTTTGGCTTAGGCCTGAAGAAAACAACCCACGGACCAGTTCCAGGTGCATCTTCAGGATAGACCTTGACACGTGGAGAGAAGACAACAGGAGGAGAAGGAGATGACGAGGATTGAAGGGGATCGGGGACAACAGGATGGGGAGGCGAAATCTGAGCTGGGGTAGGAGCGAGGGGGGTTGGAGAGGAGATATTTGCATTCGGCACTGTCACACACCACTAAGAAGTGATGCTCTCCTTCACACTGCTGTAAGTGAGCAGCGAATCGCGCTGGTATTGTGTGCGTGCAACTGACCACCGACGTCCGACTTCGATTGCGATGGAGACAAATCGGCGAAAACTGAAAGCCGGCTGGCCTTGCCAGGCTTTGACGATTCCGCCTTTCTCACCAAAATAAATTTATGTTATCAGTACAATTCACAAAAAAAACTGCTGTAGCCATACTGATTTTCACCATGAAACTTGGATGGTATAATTGACACAAAATTCGTTCGTCACGATTATTTGTTTCTTTGTAATAGTTCGAATAATAGTCGACATTGTGACAGTAGATTGATCGATGATTCGAACGATTACCGGACATCGCTAGACTCACCGTTGCGAATGGCGACGAATAGTTGATTTTGATGCCGCGATAATAGCGCTTTCGAATTTGTTCCGGTTTGTTCTATAACCCTGTTCGGTGCATCTAAAAAAGGAGCCTTGCGCAGCATGGAAAATAGTGCAATAATTAGTTTCATGAGAACGACACCGAGAAGGGCAGCCTAAGTAGCGTCTCTATGAAAATTGCGGTGTGAAAATTCAATGACCCGCTGCTAAAGGTAAGGAAATCTATCACGAAATCTATCACGTCGCGGTTTGAGTCGATGGTGCCGCGATTCAGTAGGAAATGGATGCCAAAAATGTAACATTGTATAAAGAATAAGGCCAGAGAGAAAAGTTGCAGCAAAATATTTGCTCTTTCTTTCTCTGATCGGAGTTGACAGCTGTCAGCTCCAGTATTTTGCAGGGGTTAGACATCAATTGAATATAGGATACCCAAAATCAAAATCAATATGGCGTCATTTGTTTATCAACATATCATTTACGAGGATTGAAATCGAGAAATTCGCTGCTTTATTCTAACTGCATGAGCGATTTTCATATTTCGGTTTCAAATGGAGGTGTTCACATTTAACATGGAGTTTAAAGTTAGCCACTATTCGACTATATAACCGGACTGAGTTGTAAACAACAGTAATTGATAGAACCAAAATGTCAGTGAACCGCAGCAATATTGGGTACACTGGCAATATGAGGGATTTTACGTTTTAGTCGTACCCCTGGTATTTTGGCCCAGTGTCACAGACTATATGACCAAAAATATCTGCTCAGCTGAATTGTTTAGCCGCTGCAACTGACAACTAATTAGAGGGCTACGCAGATCTGAATGAGAAGTGAGCGCGTATGTTAAAGAGAAATAAAAAGAATGTTCGCCAAAAAGCTTTTCCCAAATCTAAAACTCGAATTTTTCCACCATACCTTCCGTAATGATATTCGTTTGATTACTATTCATCGCATTCGCCTCAAATATACCAGAAGGAGAAATCTGCGCAATCACCAGTGTTGAAAAAAATCATCTTCGCTAAGCTCGAATGCATAGACTTTCGGGCTTGATTGCATCGAAAACCTACATATTCAAAACGAAAACAAAAATCACAGATCCAGACAACCAGTGAATATGAGCTAATGAACTTTTGTTCTTCAATATGTTTTGAAGTTTATTTTTCCACCCAGTATCTTTTTCATCTTGATTATTTAAGATGTCAGAATTGAATTTCATTTTAGCCAAATGAATATCAGCTGTTGTTTACTTTCAATCTGCGGCAGCTGTGTGTGGTTGATTTTTATTTATGCCGTTGTTTGCGTCTCGCCAAACAAAAACCTGCGCGATTTCTTGCAAAGTTCTTCAATGCCAGAACGAATATCGTTTCGAATGTGATGAATATCAATTTGTTGCTTTTAGTATTCAAAGTATAAATAACCGCGAAGTATAAATAACCGCGAAGAACCCTACGCAATGCCGCATTCATTCATTATAGCAAATTTGTTCATGCATCAGCGAAATGAACAAAATGAACTCATTTGTTATAGTCATTAATATAATGAGGAAAGTGTGTTTCAAGCCGAACAAAAGTATTTAACACGTTGAACCCCGATTTTACCGTGCTACGCTTTCCATTCATCCTGCATCAGGAGCATTTGTACAATATCAGTATCGGTTCCCGCTCCCAAAAATAATTATTGTTTTAAAACAAAATAGTCATCCTACCAACAGTTTTCTTCATGTTTCCTTATTTTGTAATTGTCAGTACCAGTGATCGACGTTTTTCTAACGAAAAGCTCAACTACAATCCTTAGGGATAGACACGGGGCTCAACGCGTAAATGATCGTACCGAGCTCATTGAACTCAATGTAACGAGAGAATCAATAAAAATCCGCCTTCTCCGTAACCGGTAGGCTGAGATAGATTAAGATAATTTCTGTGTCATTAGGATTCTAATTTAACCTGTTGATAAATGAATAAATGAATATTTATTAGCAATAAACCTAGTTAGCCAACAAGTTCCGTAGGGAATATCTCAAACAATAGTGCAAAGAGCCAACAAACGATCCGAAACATGCAAGGTTACGGGGACACTCAATTGAGATGATAAGTCAAACAACACCACCAAAGCAAGAGCGCGTCAGTTGTATACGATATTGTTGATCAATTTTGATTGCATTATGATAGTTCTTAAACATACGCCAAGCAGGTTTTTTAAAGCAGCTTTCAGGTCTAGAGTTTACATGGCTGCCGGAAAAGGAAGCGTTTAAATATATTTAAATTTTTCGAAAAAAAAATACTTAGTTTGGGAGACGATTTGCGCTTGTGGACTGAATTCTTCATTTTCCATTATAACTGACAGTATTAACCAAGATATACCATGGTTTGAAAAGTGAAGCGCGCATCGCAAATGGAATTTGCCCCATTTTCATTAGTATTCTAAAGAATGAACTTGTTTCGTTTCGCTGAAAAAAGAAATACACGTTCGAGCTCATCGCGAAATGTTATATTTTTTTTACGGAATCGACACGAACTTATCTTTATGAGAAAATCGATACACAACAAAAAATACATTTAATCATAATTCCACAAATAAAAAACAAATATGGATGGGCGATCCAAAACGGCCGAGCTGAATGAATATCCTACCATTTATTAACACATACATAAGTAAACATTATACTCCAGCAAGCAATGATAAACTACATAAAAACCCACATTGTTGTCTCGCAATATCCGGTCGTCATGTCGTTTCAAACAGAAAAGCAAAAACTAGATACAACAACAAAAGTCTCATTTGTTCCATCAATTTTGAAGTACCATGAAGCTAATAATATTAATTTTATGATGCCCATCAACGCACATACTGTCTTCTGATGGTCTCCTCGCACTTTTCCACTTATCGGATATCACTTGACCCAGCAAAACTCAGCGTGTGTTAAACACTGATACAGATATGAGCTTTTCCATCTATCTTCGCATTTTATCGCGTGAGTGGTATGTATATCCATGTTGTCGTCGATTCTGCTTCATGTTCGATGGGTGTAGGACAGATGTCTTCGTCCTCATATTGATATACATTATTACGAAGTAATTAATCGATTGATTTATATACAAATATCATAATGGGGAAAAGATGTCCCACTTACACATTTCTAATGCTTAGCCATATTTGCTACTGATTGTTCTGTCTTCATGGAATTTATGTTTTTGTACGTATGTCAACAGCAAAAGTTTTCCACTCCATCTACGGTAATCGAATTTTATGTCATGAACAAAAACGAACATAAGAAACAGTGAATATCACTCATCGTCCTCAGCATCCGCATCAGGATCATCTCCAATCGATAGAATCGAACAATTTTGGACGGAGAGTAACACAATATATACCCTGCGGAAAGAGAGAAAAACGAAACAAGATTGTACAAATTCAGTGTCATAACAGAATTAAACTCATACTCGTATATGGTTGACAATAACAATAATGTTTCCGATTGCACTTTTATAGCCGTACTTGGAATCAAAGAAGGAGCCAGCAATTGGTGGAAACACAAAATTACACAGTACGGAGGAAAATCGGATTTTTCTTCTGTCACACGAGTTTGTACAGCAATGAATTTCTTGAGAACCAGATGTTTCACTAGACCAAATGAATAACTTCATTCCAACCGTTGTGACAACATGAAAAAGCATCGAAAACGAAATAACGCGTGAAACATTTACCGAACCATACATAATTCATGGGCTTCCCGGGTGCGGTGTAGATGTGTTCTGTGACTCTTATTGTGTATTTTTTTATGGAGGAAGGAATTCATCAAGTGCCAAATTCTTTAGTGTGGTATTTGGATAGACTTTGCGAATCAGGATGAGCTCTTTTGTTCGATGATACTTGCCAAAATTTAACCTTTAGCTCTCACGTAGTAATCTCACTTGCATAAGCAGGATCAAGTTACGCTATGTGGTATTGGAAAGATTATATCTCACACTAAAAGGTGCATAATTGAATTGAATAGAATTGAATAGAAGAATCTAAAAATTCTAAATAAAACTTTCGATTAACCTGGATCCCTTTTGACATAGGACTATGTCTTTGATTTCTATATAGGGAGGTCACTCTACGGAAAATGTAACGATTCATTAAGAGTTTTCAAACGCATATTAGTCAAAATTGTTATTGCGACATATGTTGAGTTATATACCATTAAACAGGAAATTTATCCAGCTTTTTTTTTTGTTTAAAACTTGAATAGTGAATATAGTAAATATAGTTAACAATTTGACGATTAAAATGGGTATGTTTTCTTTCGATTGCACTCGCTTTTCTTCCCTGTTGCGTCGGGAATCTTTCTGCCTAAAATCTTGCAATTTCAAAAAAAAACACGAACAGATCAATTTAAGAACGTGTTTACAAGCGAGGAACATCTCAAGGTATTTTCAAATAGAAAAAAACACCTGCTCCAATATCTGAGCATACTTTTCATTAGAAAAACCAGAAAGTGTGTGGTAGGACTATCGTTGTGGTAGTGATCATTTCATTGAAGTGGAACCTGAATCAATTCTCAATGAATGGATGACTGAATATTTCGGGGAATTCGAAACGTGAGCGTTATATTGGAGGCAATAGGTTTTGAACCTCAATACCTCTTTGTCAACTGAATGAATTGACATAAAATATCTACGAGTTATATACATTGCAACCAAAATATTGATAGAGTCGAATGAACTGAAGAATCTGTAAGTCTCTGTGATTCAAGACAACAACAACCAATTATTGAAATCACTAAAATTTATAAATATAAAAAAGGGTGGTGCGGGTATAACGGACAGTGGGAGTATAATGGGTTGATTTGTATAGTTGCATTATGAATTTCACATTTCTGTTGATGGGAACCCCTCCTACATGTTAGTTTCTAATATTCAAACCATCCTATGACAATGAATACTGATCGAAAGTAGAATAGAGAAACAAGAACCGAAAATCAAACATGATTCCTCGTATGGATGTAATTTTTACGGCTTCGATATTAAGCATTTTGGTTTAATTGCAAAATTGAATTCGCTGATGGTTATATTTTAGTTTGTGAGTTAACACAGAAGCGATATTAGGTATGAACGTAAAAGTAAATTCATTCGTGAGTGGCTAATTTAAATTACTGAAATAATTGCACTGGTGGGGTAGAAATGGACAGTCACATCCAAGATCCAATGCATGATGGAAAGTGAAAGGAAGAATATTCAATTCTTTTTTCCATTGCTTTCTCTGTTTGTTCTCGTGGTTCATCTCTGCCTCCATACGCCGTCCTCCTGTACACCGCCGAAGATAATTCTTAACACCCGCCGTTCAAAGACTCCGAGTGTCCATTATACCCGCATCGATAAAAATGTTCTACTTTTCGGCTTGTTTTAATTTCAGTAAAAAAAACATGGAAAAACACATTTTTATAAAACAGTTGGTCAATTATTTCGAAAACCAGCACATTGAACTGTAAGAAACTGCTATTAAGATTTGGAAAACATGAATTTCCAAAGATACAATTGAAGTTCTTCTTAACATGTCCGTCGTACCTCCACTTCCCCTACATGTTTGAAATTTCATCTCAATCATGATTGATATGCGGGTGGTGCAAGGTACTGCTAACAAGGCAAGATTGTCGTTCGCTTTGTATCAGGGCTCGAAATCTTCGAAAGGGAAAAATGAAGACCGACTCTACGCTCAGTAGCTTCGCTTCGACTAGAACTGCTTCGGCAGTCGCCACCAACAAAAAGTGTCTTGACTAGAAAATTAATTGACTAGCGTTGACTAGCGAGGATGACTGGTGAACTAGTCCAGTTAGTGGTTATTTTAACTGACGCATCTAATGAATACAAATCTGCCTCTTCATTCAACTGACTGACTGATCCATACTTCCATTTCCCCCTGACACTAATTTTATACCCGCGTACGCAATCTTATTTACGTCCATATAAAGAGGAACGAAAACATGAATTCTGATGCCAAAAAGAAGTTACCCCATCAATGGACGGTTTATTGTCTACCCATCGTGAACTCAAACCAACGAACTTAGACATTTATCAAATATGATATAAAGGTCCTCGCGTTAGTATTAGTAAATAGCGAGCAAAATAACGCACACTGCACACACTGCACGATATTTTATACGTGTGAGTAATTTTCGTGTACGACACAAAAAAAATCTAGCTCACCTGTAGTGTATCAGCAATTCCAAATGAAATCGTCCTAAAAATGCAGATTTTAAAAACTTGTATTTTTGATTCCAATGAAAGTATGTATTCCGTTTGGGTTGGAAGAAATATGAGTTTTTCACAGCAATTGGGAATTTTTTGACTCAAGCGTAACTTTTGAAAATGGCGTATCGATTTGAGTAAGAGAAATCTTTGATAATTTATATCTCAAAAAATATGAGTCGTACCGAAATGGTTTGTTAGAAGGAGTTATAGAGTATTGTTGGCTTAATTTGAAAAAAATATACACTGAGAAGAAAAATTTGTACTCTTTTTTTTATTTACAAAATAAAGTTTTAATTTGCGATATCAAAAAATATGTATTTTTTATATTTTGTTCAATTTTTTCATATAAAATAGAAGTCATGTAGAAAATTTAAAAAATGGGCTCAAGATGGTAAAACTATTTTTGACGAACTTTGTGGAACATCGAATTTTTAGGAATTTTCGAAACTTCGAGTTTTTGTATGTTAGCAGTCATTTTTAATCACAAATTATGAATCGTGATGTTAATTAAAACAAAAAAGGTTATTATCAATCTCTTTCTAAATATAGCCATTCTCGAGATATTTAAAAAAATATTTGTAATTTATTGTCTTTTTAATAATAAATAGGCCCTTTGAATATGTGTCTCGTGTTATACCATCATGTTCATGAGATTTTATGAATTCGCTTATAATTTCCAACAACTTTTCCAAATACATCGTTATGGTAAAGAAATATGTTCAGGAGTTACGTTACGAAACATTCGAAGACATGTGGGTTAATACAAAAGTAGTAAAAAATCTAAAAAATCTTTTAAAAAAACTAAAAAATATTTTTTATCTTAATACAAATTTCAATCAATCAAAAAAATTGTTGGAAATTATAAGAAAATTCATAAAATTTCATGAACATGACGGTATAACACGACAAACATATTAAAAGAGATTATTTACTATAAAAAATATTATAAATTAGAAATATTTATTTAAATATCTCGAGAATGGTTGCATTTAGAAGGAGATTGATAATAACCTTTTTTGTTTTAAATCACATTAGAATTCATAATTTGTGGCTTAGAATGATTGCTAACATACAAAAATTCGAAGTTTCGAAAATTCCTAAAAAATCGATGTTCCACAAATTTCGTCAAGACTAGTTTTACCATCTTGGGCCCATTTTTTAAATTTTCTTCATGACTTCTATTTTATATGAAAAAAAAGGAAAAAACTATAAAAATATACATACTTTTTGATATCGCAAATTAAAATTTTATTCCGGATTGCAATCCGATTGAGAACCTCTGAGGTATATTAGCTGCAAGAGTTTACGCCAATGGACGCCAGTTTAACACAGTAAACGACCTTAAATCATGCATAGATTCATACTGGCGACAAATATCATTTTTATTCCAGAAATATTGATGAAAATAAAATACTTATCAAGTCGGGTAAGACACCGAAGGCAAAGACAAACATTTTGTTTTGAAAACAATTTGATTATCTCCTCTTTCTTTTTTAACAGATGCCCACTAACTATGTTTGCAAGTAAAGATGCCAACCTTGAGGATTTTCCAGACATTTTAGTACGCTCCCTGATATCCTGACGAACACTCAATTTATCCTGATTTTTCTGAAATGATCCTGATTTTTCCTGATTTTTCCTGATTTCTGCACTCGTTACATTATTCGTAATAAATATATACATTATTCGTAATAAATATATATTCCATGCCGAAATTTTCTGTCATGATAGTTCTCCGGTTCGCACTTGTATATATCCTACATTAATTTAGACTTTGTACTTAACTTTTTTTATCTCTACCCTCAAATGTTTCGTGGTTCCCAAAACAGTGCTAGAAAATTTCATGATTGTAAAATTTGGAAGAGTGATTTTTGTAAGAGTGTAAAGATGCTCAAGAAAAAAAAAATAAATCCACAGTCAATATTAAAAGATTTTATATGTAATTTGTTCGTCTGACTCAAAGTAGAATTAACTTTAATGATGGGATTATGGTAAATATATCTAGAACCGTACTAAATACAATAAAATTTAGGAAAAATTCAGCAAGTTTTCTACTGCTGATATGCTTTCCTCATTTGTTGATTAAAGATTCATTCCAAAGCATGGATGATGAATTCAGTGAAAATTTGAATATTGATTTCACTGCAATTGAATGTAGTGATGCTGTAGGTTTTTCGGGAAAAAATATAAACGATCAAAAAGTCAGACGAAACACTAGCATTTCGGCTTATACGAGGATTTATACCATGCTTATCAATTCTTACATATCCGGAAATATACACTATTTCTGGTGGGATTTGGAAAGGATTCTGTATTATGGGCTACTACTAAGCAATCTTTTTCTATGGCTCGCAGCAGTTTTCGACAAGGAAGCAAACATGTTCTGGGAGGATAGAATATTTAAGTTGTGTGGAAGATGGCGAAATATTGTGAAACAGAACTATGAATATAACATTAAAATATAAAGCTTTGATTAAAAATGATGTTTTTGTTGTCCCAAAAATCGACATTAACTTTTCGGACAACCCAATATGAGCTATCCAGTTTTATCCTAATTTTTATTTTCATTCCTCCTTATTTTTTAAAATTGTTGGCAACCCTTTTTGCGAGTGCAACCAGATAACATGGACGAACCAACAGAGCGGTTTTTAAAACGTAAACCGACAAATTTTATTATAAAAAGAGATCTAGACTATCAATTTGTGGTGAGATAACTATATTTTTTGTCAAATTCAAGAAAAAAAAATTAACGTTAACTAAAGGTCTTTACCACCCTTCTTCTACATAATACATAATATATTGGTTGTCTTCTTCTTCTTCTTCTTCTTCTTCTTCAATGGCACTAACGTTCCTAGAGGAACTTCGCCGTCACAACGTAGTATTACTTGCGTCATTTTTATTAGTACTTAGTTGAGATTTCTATGCCAAATAACACGCCTTGAATGCATTCTGAGTGGCAAGCTCTAGAATACGCGTGATCACAGTGCAAGTCGGAGGAAATTTCTTTGACGAAAAATTCCCCCGACCAGAACGGGAATCGAACCCGAACACCCGGCATGTTAGTTATGACGCTAACCACTCGGCCACGGGAGCACGGTTGTCACTAATACTCAAACAAAACTTTCAAAACAAACGGTATTTGGATTTCCTTTTTAACTTAGGGGGAATCTAGAAGACAAACTAGAGGCGTATGAACTCTATGAGTTTGAATCCTCCAGCGACTGAGCAATAATCGCTGGAAAACTATATAAAAACCAAGTAAACACTTTCGTTTCAACATTATTCAAAGTTCTAATCAGAACTGGGAGATTATTTGTTAGCAGCTGATGACACCATTCCGGTTTCTTCTCCTCGATGCTCGACGCCCGCCGGCAATCAATACTGACTCGATTACCACCAAACGAAAAGTGTTGCACGTGTGTGTGTTTGTGTGTGTGGCGGCTGTCTTTAATGCCTCAAGCTTTTTCGATGCTGGTGCTCTTCTCGCCTTGGTCGACTTATTAGTGGTACTATTCTTCTCTCCGGTGGATTCCCTTTTGGCCTTAGAGGGAATCTTTAATGTAGCACCAGTGCCGTTTGTGTGCACTCTTGGTGACACTATTCATCAGCGCTTTCATGATGAACGAAGTTAGCTTCGCCTCAACAGCGATAACTGCATGGATTTCCGTGTGGATTTTTCCCAGGCTCATTGGTTTTGAAGTCTGTGTTAGGGGAACACACAGATTTTAGTGATCGTACATCAACCGCTGCGCAATCATAACTTTTGTAAGCAATTTTATAGCTATTGAAACAAGTTTTTTAATCAATAAGTAACAAGCATATATGCGAGGACATTTTATCTTTAGAATGAAGTGGTTATCATACCATTTCGTTCAGTTGTTTAGGATGTAATAACGCTCAAAATCTTGTTGCTCCGGAGTAACGCCCAATTTTTTGAAGCTTTGAACATACACCCCAGTATAGATATGAAAGACGTAGTCCTACGTCAAAAATTGAATATATTGGATTGGGGAATAAGTTCATAGCTTTTTTAAATTTCTATTATTTACAACTATTTGTGACACGCCCCTTCTGGATTCGATGAAGAACGCCTCGAATCACTTTTGAAGGAGAACGGCCGCCAAACCAGTCGTGAATTGGTAGAAAAAAATGAACTGCGTCGAATATATAATTGATTAACTTATTGATTGATATAATGATTGTTTTTTTTGTTTGTACAAAAGCTACGCTACGATCTTATTCCGCAACCCAATAATAATAATGCGCAAATGATTATGCCTGCACACATTGGACACGAGCTCGGTCGTGTCCAATGTGTGCAGGCATAATCAATCCATAAAACAATCAAAAGCGGCGATTATGTTTGACTCTCCAACCGTTGCCTGTGAAAACACACGATAAAAACACTCGGTGGTATTTTTGAGAGAATGAAAATAACAAAAAGTGGAGCAGCATAAATGAATCAAATTTGTCATTATCAGCATTTTCGTCACTGTTTCGGTTGTGTTCATTTCATATCATGAAACATTTCACGTATAAGCATCCCAGCAAATTTTCGTAATGAAAATATGTTCGGATTCTAATAGTGACTATTTCAACAAAAATCTAATATCCATCCATTAGATGTTTTAGAAAGTCTAACCGAATTTATGATGTTCCCTAATATGATAACATTGAACTTCTGGAGAAATCCAGTCTCGCGGGCTGAATCTTGATACGAAAAAAAAAGTTTCATCATTAATTCTTACTCCTGGCTGAAATTGAAAGCGAACACCGATTTCGTCCACAGCCGGGATTATGCAATCAAAGCGAGAAGTAATTTCCAACACGTAGAGATGAATTTTATAAGAAAAATATTCTTTGCTTTTGAGATATATAAGATTTTTTTTCATTTTTATCGTTATTTATTATTTGCTTATTAGACGTGCAGCAGGGAAATAGCCGCTCTCGCAATAATCTTATTCTTCTGTTGCGCTGCTGCATAGATGAGCTCATCTTGATGGCTGCCTTGTGTTTTGAGGATCAATAGTCAAAAAATTTCCTGAAATACTTCTATCCTCAATCATTGAATTCACATCTATAATTGTTCAGAGATTATAAACACTACGAACCTGTACATCAAAGTTTTACGTTCTCACTACTCCTCTATGGTTTATAACAATTCAACTCCACCGAGCTGGAAAATTGTCTAATTGTGGGTGATGACCGTAAAATGGATAATGAGCTACCCTAGTCCATTCTGGCGTGCAGCTGATCCTCGAAATCTTGTCAGTATTATCTCAGGTTCAGCTCTTAGTCTGGACTAAAAACAGACAAGGAGTGAGCTAACAATCGGGAAAAAGTCCCCAGCTGTGAATATAAAAAAAATGTCTCCGAGGATTTCCCCTACCCTGAATTATTCATGCTCCTCAGCGACAAAACCCGAACGCGCGGTGGGTGGCCCGCTTCCATTGTCAAGCTGAATCAAATTCAGTTCTTCTTGGACGCTTCTCTTTTTGTGTGTATTTTGCAGAGAGAGGATTTTCATTAAGTGCTATGGGTCCTACTGCTATTAGGTTAATGCTGATAAACAAACAAATCTGATTAGGATAGCTGAAGAGAACGATGAAGAACACCAAATTCCAAAAGGCTACGTCGCATGGGTTTCAAACCGGATGTTTCCTTTCTCGGTGTTTCCGAAACAATGCTTTGGTTTCCAACCGACCAATCGACGGATTATTGAATCAGGATATCATATTAGTGAAGTGGAATGCACTAATCAATTAGTTAGTCGGATTATTGTGTGCTCGTATTAGACGGGGAACCAGGTCAAACAATGGATTAATATGGTTGGAGCTACGTTTCTGATGATAGTTTACTGC
This sequence comes from Toxorhynchites rutilus septentrionalis, assembly GCF_029784135.1. Lineage (NCBI taxonomy): Eukaryota > Metazoa > Arthropoda > Insecta > Diptera > Culicidae > Toxorhynchites > Toxorhynchites rutilus. The sequence goes on from NC_073744.1 coordinate 84,064,580, forward strand.
TTTATACTTGTGACAATCAAAATACCTTGTTCAGGTGGCTATAACTGACTGGCATGGCATTGCTGATGTGTATCCATTGCAAAAATCGACGTGATTAGATTGGACGAAATTTAACGTTTCAATTTTTGGATTGGTTTCGAAAATAAATGTCATTTTCTTATTTTTTCTTATACAGGGTTTTCCAACTTTAAATTCCGAAAGTAAATTGAAATAAAACACACTTATGCGTCCCTCAAATTTCATTCGCAATATGGCCATGTTCGGTCGTGTTATGTGGCACGTGGCGCCGTCCTGCTGAAACCACATGTCATCCGTATCCATATCTTCAATTTGTGGCAAAAAAATCGGTTAACATGCGGCCATAGCGCTCACCAATCACAGTTACCGTCTCGCCGTCCTCATTTTCAAAGAAATACGGCCCGATGACTCCACCAGACCATAATGCGCACCAAACAGTGACTTTTGGCGGATGCAATGGCCTCTCAACAATCACGTGTGGATTTTCTGAGCCCCATATACGGAAATTTTGGGTGTTCACATAGCTACCGAGCTCGAAATGTGCCTCATCGCTGAAGAAAATTTGATGCGAAAATTCAGCATTTTGCTACTGTTGTTCGTTCACCCAATCGACGTATGCCCGACGCATTCCATGGTCACCACGCTCTAATTTTTGTACCAGTTGGACTTTATATGGATGTAGGTGCAAGTCCAAATGCGAAATTCGCCACAATGATGTGTTTGACAAGCCCAATTGCTGAGCACGCCGTGGAATCGAAACATTCGGTTCATCCTCCACACTGGCAGCAACAGCAGCAATATTTTCGGCCGAACGCACATTACGATGATGCCCAGGTTTCACAATATCCGCTACGGATCCAGTTTGTTCGAATTTTTCGCACTACATTAGCGATTGTGTGCTCTGTAGGCCGTCGATGCTCAAAAACATTTGCCGGTTTTTCATCATTTTTATAGTATAATTTAACAAAATTAACACGTTGTGCGATGCTAAAACGATCCATATTGTAAAATGGCAGACATTCAACTAACGATATGACGCTTTGGTTGACAGCTATGTCAAACGGTTGTCAGCGCAGGGCTGTATACTTTCGGAAGCCCGAAATGGAAAACCCTGTATAAATGGCTTCTCAATGATGAAAATTCGTTTGCACGAGAGGTGGATTTCTTTAACGTTACTAGTGGAGAATATTTCACCACTTTAACACAAAAAACAAAATTTGTGTCGATGTCACACCCTATAATCACGAGCAGATCATTTCACTCGAAACAACCGTCAATTTCGTCGGTAGGTTAACCATTTATGTTCAACTATACATCAACATGCCTATTTACCGATGCGAAAGTGAATATTGCCATTCTGCCATTAAATGTTGATTCAATCCTTTCAAAACAATTGTTCAGTTATGTTTTGTAAGATGTTATTGACGAATTTCATGCCAACTCGTCCAAGGAGTTGGCAGCATCTCAGATAGCAGTGAAACGTTGTGGGTGTAAAGACATGGGGACATGGGTTATTCAAGCAACTTTGCCAAACTTGTTTTCTCAATTTTTAACAAAAATATATTTTCAAAAAATTATTTTTTCACAAAACCGTATTTTTTTTTAATTTCAAAAAAAAAAAAAATATATATATATATATATATATAGCTGTTATAATTTCCAACAATTTCCAAGCACTTTTACACGGAAAAAAATTTCCGTACAACAACTTTTTCATATTTTCTTTGGAAGACATACAACTTTTTGCTTAAAGTCATTATAGCAATATAATGTATTCGACAAAGTTTTAGATCTTGCTAAAATATATAACTTTTGTTGAAGCCATTAACTTTCTATCTTTCATAGTTTTTGGAATGTAAGTCATTTTTGTATGAAGACTCCCAAAAAAAAGCTGTTTTGCTCGTAACATTTTTGTGTGTGAAATGTCACGTTTGACATGTTTCTAAATAGAGAAAAGTTAGGAGAGCATTTAAAATGCAATAATTTATACATAAAAACGTAGCGATTTGAACATTACTAGTATTTTTTCAAATAAAAACATGAAAAAGTTGTTCTTCGAAAAACTTTTTCCATGTAAAAGTGTCCATCGTCCAATGTATGGAAAACTTGTTGGAAATTTCCTGGGCTTTTTATATCTATTTTTTCAGAATTTTAAAAGCTTATGTTTTCGAGAAAAATAAATTTTAATTTTCAAAATATTTTTTATAAATGAAATGTTTTTCCGAAAAATTCTTTGGTAAATTTTAATAAAAACTAAAATAATTTCCTAAATTTTTAAATTTTTTTATAGGTTTCTTTTTATATTTTGAGTTTTTTCAACTTTTTTCGAAAAATCTTGATTTAAAAACTATAAAATCTATAAAATGTTGGTCAGAGAATGAAATGTAGGAAATTACTTAGGTTTTCATTAAAAATTATCAAAGAATTTTTTGGAAAAAAAAATTCATTGTAAAAAAAATTAAAATTGAAATTAATTTTTCTTCAAAAAAATATGCTTTCAAAATTCTGAAAAAAAAGGTATAAACAGCCCTTAAAATTTTCAACAAGATTTCCATACATTGAACAATGGGCACATTTACATGGAAATAAAATTTCGAACAACTTTTTCATGTTTTTGTTTGAAAAAATGCTAATGTTCTATTTGTTACATTTTTATGTATAAATTATCGCAATTTGCATGATCTGCTAACTTTTCTCTTTTTGGAAACATGTCAAGAACATGTCAAACGTGAGAATTTACAAACAAAAATGTTACGAGCAAAACATTATTTTTTTCAGGAGTCTTCATACAAAAACGACTTATATTCCACAGACTATAACAGATAGAATGTTGACGTATTCGACAAAAGTTCATATTTTAATAAGATCTAAAACTTTGTCAAATACACTATATCGCTATCTTGACTTTAAACAAAATTAGGATTAGTTGTATTAGTTTCAAAGAAAACATGAAAAAATTATTGTTCGAAAAACTGTTTCCCTGTATAAGTGCCCATCTTCCGATGTATGGACGACTTGTTGGAAATTTTGAGGACTATTCATATATATATATATATATATATATATATATATATATATATATATATATTTGGGAATTTGAAAGAATATATTTTTTGAGAAAAATGAATTTAATAAATTTTTTGTCAGTGAATTTTTTTTCCATAAAATTTTTAGTATTTATTTGTAAATATTTAAACAATTTCCTACATTTCATCCTTTGACATGAATTGTGTAGGTATCATAGTTTTTATGTTATAATTTTAAATGTAAAAAATTAAGAAAAAAAAAATTTGGCTTTTTCCAAAACGTAGTCTAATTATTTTTCCAATATTTCAAGTATGCAAAGTTGCTTAAATGATGTCTTTACACTCACAACGTTTCACTGCTATCTGAAATAGTGCTGCCAACAGCCAGTCGAGTTGGCATGAAATTCGTCTATTGTACGATTTGTTTAATGATGCGATAGAGCTGCGAATTTTATTTCTTTACTGAGGTGTATGTTTTTGAGCGTTGAAAGCTTTGCCGGCTGAACGGAGTGGTGTAATATTCACTTCATTCGAATGATAAATGCTTTACGAATTATGTTTGTTACTTAGTGATTAAAAAAAATTGTTCCACTAGCTTGAAAGCAAACTATTGAAATTACAAAATTTACACTCGACAAAAAAATCAAGGAACAGACTGCGAGGTCGAAACATTGAATAAATGACGGGTGAGTAATTTCGGGGACATAACTGGAGAGACGCAGGACTTTACAAGTGGTTGTCAATTTAAATAACCTATCGAATATCTGAGCAGTTTTTCTCTACCTATCAGAAAAATTACGTCTCCAATACTCCAAAAAACATCATTCTCAAAAAAATAATCCACAGACTATTTTGTGGAACCGTTGCTATCAAAAGTATTCCGTTCCGAAGAAGGTTCCATCTTGAGTGTCTCGGTTAGCTTAATGGAAGGAATTATTTGTTTTGAAATTATGTATGCCTTAGTAATAAAATGACCTTGTTAGTATGAGTTTATTGTTTCGGACAAACATACAACTGATTGTAGAAACTAGTCCTTAATTGTAGGGGTAGTCCTTAATCTACAAGTCATCAATGAAATAAATGAAAAATAGAAAAAAAAGATCGATCGTAGAATCTCTAACCACCAATAAGCTCAAAAACACTCCTTAAATAATACAAGCTCTCCCCAAGCAAAAAAAAATCCGTTTATGATTTTAATTATTTCGGATATCACGTTAGAATGTACAGAACTGTTGTATTGTAATAACTCGTAATAACTCTTTTGTCAAATATTCGGTGGCCCTGAAAAGAGCCAATAGATTGGCCTCATTTCTCATTTTGCCAATGCACTTTTCTAGACAAACTTAATGCAACCAAAAGCGATTTCGCATCAGTATCATCAATGTGTGCAGGATCGTTTACACGAAAGCGATTGGTGACGGTTGTCCGTTGGATGACAACCAAATGTTGATGCGAGTACCCGGTTCACCCGCCCTGGTCTAATCCTAGCCTGTTTGAAGACTATCAAACGGGAAGTACCTAATACAATTCTCGAAACATCGCAACGACGAAGAGTTTCATGAATCTACATTGAATAGAACTACGAACATTAAGGACTTAGGATATGTTTTGGATTCGAAGTTTACGTTCCGAGAACAAATTTCATACGCTGTTCCGAAGGTATCCAAAAATCTTGGTTTTACGTTTCGTATCCCCAAACATTTCACCGACATACAATGTCTCAAAGATCTATACTGTTCTCTGGTTCGCTCGATCTTGGAGTACTCAGCTCTGCTTCGCGGTTAGAAAATGAATTATGGTTTCGGAAACTAAGTGCCAAATTAATTTGATTTGACTGGCGGTAGAATCACCAGGGAGTGGCTTACAAGTCAATGTCTTGCAATGTCAAGCTACCCCTATATAGTCCTGTTAGACGTAGTCCTACGTCAAAAAACAGAAATAAATCGATTTTTCATTTCTTTGCTATATTTTCGTCCAATACATCTACACGAACCAAGACAAAAATGTGCTCGTAAAATATTCTAGAAAGTTGAAGCATTAAAATGATGTACGTCCCATCTTCATGCATTGATGTTTCACAAAGTTGCAGCGTTCCAGAAACCACCTCAAAATTTCCACTTCACACTCTAATTTTGTTTTCGAAGATATTTAAAAATCAGGAGATCCCCCAACCTCTGCCACATAATGGCAGAGGGGTTGGGGGGATCATCTAATTTGGAGATCTCTCACACTGAAACAAATTAAGGGGGTAGTACACTATGGAAACATTTTAAAAAATTAATAAATTAATTCTGGCCTAAAATGTTTTCTGGGATATCTACTTTACTGTAGTTCTTATCCCAGGTTTGTCCGATGCTCCGTTCGAAAGATACAAGCCAATTAGTGGACCTAGGTTTTTGCGTAAGGAGCGCGGATCCAAAATTTAAAACGCGTTTTTCTCGAAACTAACTTTTGCAAACTGGTGGGAGTTCTAGATCCGGAACGGTCCATCCGATTTTGATGAAATAGTTTTTCCCAGATTCTCTACTAAAATTCCTGTCACCGTACGTAGGATTTTTTGATATTTTTAAAAATTAAATTTTGATGAATGTTTTTGTCTCGATGCGAGAATCACATACTTTTTTATGATATCCATGCACTATCCATACACCTTAACGAGGAGTCATTTGTTTCAGCTGCTCAAACTAGAGCTGGGAAATCTCTCAAGCACATTCTCACCTCGGAAGATTTTTCTTCCGGAGAAGAAAAATATAAAATAATGCTGGTGGAAATATAATTGCCACTCGCTGCTAAGCACAATAAACATTGATGGTAACATTCTTTCGAGTCAGTTCCAAGGATGAATCTGCATAATTCCCCATATGAGGCCCTGAATAAGGTGTTTCCATTAAAGGTTCGATGGGTTTTCTTTTGGCGTTCAAAAATTCGACTTATTTACATAAAAGTTGTGACTAGATCTTTATTTTATAAATTTAGTGGCTCAAAAAATAACAGTATTATTTAACATTGTCAGAACCCGATGAGTAAGGTCATAAGCAAATTTTATCATTCCCAGAAAGCTGTCTAGACTCATCCGGGAGAAATTGAATATGCAAAGATACTTAATTTGCTAACACTTTTACATTCACAAGGTTTGAATAGGTGCTGCTAATTTCAGGACGAATTGACGCGAAATTCGTCATATATTGAACCGTTTTAGCGGTTCGTTCTGATTCTTATCTTTAATCGACCCTTGATGATATTATACAGATGACTTGCCTATTCTATCATTAAGATTTTTTACGGAATCGCCAATGTCCAGTTTATGGATTCGCTAGCAACTGGATGCTTCCCTCAACAGAACAACCTGAGGAACAAGGTACTTGTTCTGAATTCCGGTTCTATTGTTCTCGAGTCAATCTTTCTTTGATTCCCGATTCCACCATCGTCCTTAAGTCATTTTACAAAAGAACTACATGGACTGAAAAGTCCCGGGATATTTCAGCAGATGGCGCTACTAAAAATGAACAAGATTCATTTCAAGAGGTTCATCTGTTCTTGGCTTATGTGTGAAGTTTCATGATATTTCGTTTAAAGGGTGTGTCACATCAAATTGCATCACGGAAAAAACGCTGTAGAAATTCGCCCAGTAGACCGATCCTTTTGAAAATTTTAGACAGTAAAATAAAAACTATTAAACTACTTTTGGCATTTTCTTTTTATTCATACTTCGAGCCCAAGCCCGTATGCTCGCACCTTCCTCTTTACCCCGTCCATAAGGTTCTGTACAACGTCAGGTTGTAGTTTTTTTTGAACAGAAATCCATTTTCTCTTGAAGTCCGCCTCCGATTTGACAACTTTTGGGTTCTTCCGGAGGGCCTGCTTCATAATCGCCCAATATTTCTCTATTGGGCGCAGCTCCGGCGCGTTGGGCGGGTTCATTTCCTTTGGCACGAAGGTGACCCCGTTGGCTTCGTACCACTCCAACACGTCCTTTGAATAGTGGCACGAAGCGAGATCCGGCCAGAAGATGGTCGGGCCCTCAATAGTGGTAGTAAGCGCTTCTGTAGGCACTCCTTCAGGTAAACCTGCCCGTTTACCGTGCCGGTCACCACGAAGGGGGCGCTCCGCTTTCCGCAAGAGCAGATCGCTTGCCACACCATGTACTTTTTGGCAAACTTGGATAGTTTCTGCTTGCGAATCTCCTCCGGAACGCTGAATTTGTCCTCTGCGGAGAAGAACAACAGGCCCGGCAGCTGACGAAAGTCCGCTTTGACGTAGGTTTCGTCGTCCATTACCAGGCAATGCGGCTTCGTCAGCATTTCGGTGTACAGCTTCCGGGCTCGCGTCTTCCCCACCATGTTTTGCCTTTCGTCGCGGTTAGGAGCCTTCTGAACCGTGTATGTACGCAGGCCCTCCCGTTGCTTGGTCCGCTGGACGAATGAACTTGACAAATTCAGCTTATTGGCGACATTCCGGACCGAACTTCTCGGATCACGTCTAAACTGCTTAACTACGCGCTTGTGATCTTTTTCACTGACGGAGCATCCATTTTTGCCGTTCTTCACCTTCCGGTCGATGGTTAGGTTCTCGAAGTATCGTTTTAGTACTCTGCTGACCGTGGATTGGACGATTCCCAGCATCTTACCGATGTCCCGATGTGACAACTCCGGATTCTCGAAATGAGTGCACAGGATTAATTCACGACGCTCTTTTTCGTTCAATGATATTTTTCCAAATTTACGAAAAATTTACAGTGAAGCATGGCCAACGTGATCTATACACTCTTATCTGATTATAAGCGAAAGCTGAGGATATAATTCCTAAAAATTAAATTTCTACAGCGTTTTATCCGTGATGCAATTTGATGTGACACACCCTTTATTTGTTCACAAACTACAGTTGTTTGAGTGTCACTACCTGAGCCTACCTTCGTAAAAACTACCTGAGAAAATGTAAAAAGATGAATATTGTACTTTGATCAAACATTGTTTTTTTAATGGGAAAAACTCCTAAACAATCAATGCAGTAGTTGACGAATTGTTATTCCACTTCTACTCCTTCGAGAACAGCAGCGGTGGTTTAGTGAATTTAAAATGGGCCGTACAAGCATCGCAGATCCACCTCGCTCTGGGAGCGCAAAAAAGGTTACGAAAGAAATTGTTAAACAAGTGCATCGACTCGTTTTTAACGATCGTAAAGTGAAGTTACGTGAGTTAGCCGAGGTCGTGGGCATTTTAAAAGAACGAGTGGGATACATTTTGGACACGAAAAAGCCATCCGCGCGATGGGTGCCGCGTTTGCTGGCCGTCGACCAAAAACAGCGGCGCGTTGATGATTCAACTGCCGGTTAGGTGTTGTTGAACTGCAATTCCAAATGAAATCGTCCTAAAAATGCAGATTTTAAAAATATTGAAATATATATATTTTTGATTCCAATGAAAGTGTGCATTCCGTTTGGGTTGGAGGAAATATGAGTTTTTCACAGCAATTGGGAAATTTTTGACTCAAGCGTAACTTTTGAAAAGGGCGTATCGATTTTAGTAAGAGAAATCATTGATAATTTAAATCTCAAAAACTATGAGTCGTACCGAAATACTGTCTTAGAAAGAGTTATAGAGCATTGATGGTTGAATATGAAAAAAATATACACTGAGAAAAAAATTAGTACTCTTTTTTTATTTACAAAATAAAAATTCAACTTGCAATATCCAAAATACATATTTTTTAAATTTTTTTTAAATTTTTTCATACAAAATAGATGTCATGTAGAAATTTTAAAAAATGGGTTCGTCAAACTATTTTTGACGAACTTTGTGGAACATCGAATTTTCAGGAATTTTTGAAATCTTGGGCCCATTTTTAAATTTTCTACATGACCTCTATTTTATATGAAAAAATAGAAAAAAATGTAAAAATATGTAATTTGGATATTGCAAATTGAATTTTTATTTTGTAAATAAAAAAAGAGTACCATTTTTTTTTCTCAGTGTACATTTTTTTCATATTCAACCATCAATACTCTATAACTCTTTCTAAGACAATATTTCGGTACGACTCATAGTTTTTGAGATTTAAATTATCAATGATTTCTCTTACTAAAATCGATACGCCCTTTTCAAAAGTTACGCTTGAGTCGAAAAATTGCCAATTGCTGTGCAAAACTCATATTTCCTCTAACCCAAACGGAATACACACTTTCATTCGAATCAAAAATACTCATGTTTTGTCATTTGTCAATTTCATTTGGAATTACTCTGAAGGGTAATCGAATGGACTTCTTTCGACGTTTTGTGACAATGGATGAAACGTGGACCCATTACCACACTCCTGAGTCCAATATGCAGCTTGCAGAATGGCACTGATGCATATTTTGAAGACTTAGACTTTTCGTACTACGGAAAGGGAATCGAAATACCAAGTGTACTGCCCTCGGGTGAAACTATGTTGAGGAATAAATACAGCTTTGCCTACAAAACGTTTGTTTTAATTAAAAACTATGAATGGGTTATACCTATGATATAACCGCAAGGTTGACGTAGGACTGCCGTTGGCTTAGTAATCAATTGTATTTCTCCAATTAGCAATAATCTCACCTCGGATGTTCTTCATTGAGTACGATATCGCCGCTGCGCCGAGCTATCTTTTGTGTGTATTGATTCAATTATTGATTAAACTAGTAAATGAATGAAACTATTTACGATTGCAAACAAATCCCAATTTAAATCAATTCATGCATTATGGTAGAAGTTATCGCAGCAAATAGTTATCAACATTTTGCCTAATCATTAAACGGTATGCGTAGAAGTTCAGTGAGCTGACGACATGAAGAGATATCTTCCAATGCAGTCTTGAATAATCGAGCCAAAGCGTTCCATTTGTGCCCTCTTTTGTAGACCGTGATAGCAAAACGAATTCAGGAGTGTAAACACGCTTGGGGGTATAAAAGTATTGCCGACTTGAATGTATCTGCAATGCCGATTTTCTCGACTTCTTGGCTTCGGAATCTGTATTAGAAATACACATTCCGGTTTGCAAAAATGCAAGCGAGCACAAAAGTACCCGCAGTTTGTACATGGTTTTGAAATCTGTGTTAGGGAAACATTTCGATTGGCAGAAACGCAAGCGAGTAAAAAAAAAGTCACAGGAGGGTTGTGTCCGAGACACGACCGCATAGTTGACGTAGGATTCCGTTAGGCTATCTGTTGATTTTGGATATGTTTGAAGAATTGCATCGTTAAACTTTTTGGTAATGATAATGGTTTCAATGTCTCTGTTAGGGAACACATTTTGGTAGGAACAAAAGTTCTCCCTACTTTCATGTATTTGCCGATTTCCCCCAAGCAGCTTGGTTTAGATGTCTCCGTTAGGGAACACATTTCGTTGGGAGCAAGAGTTCCTCCTACTATTATGTATTAACAAAGCCGATTTCCCCCAGGCAGCTTGGTTTTGATGTCTCTGTTAGGGATCCGCCGCATGTGTCGTCAATTTCAACCAATCAGAAGTGGGTATTTCCGTTAGGATAGGGGTTGAGATTTATCAATTGTTCGGTAGTTAGTTTCATGACATATATTATTTTCTTCAATATGAAAAATTGTTATGGAGTGCCGAAATCGATTGACGCAAGAATTTCATCAATCCATCATGAAATGACTGAGCAATAAGCGTTTGAAATTGGACAATTTTCACGATGTGCTCGATTTTCGATTTTCAATTTGTACCCCAATATGTTCCCGAAAGACGTAATCCTACGTCAAAAGTGCCCGCTGCTTGCATCTAATTTGCAATGCCGATTTCCTTAGGCTCCATGATTTCGAAGTCTGTGTTGGGGAAACATTCCTATTTCCATAAAAACAAGCGAGAACAAGAGCTCCCGCTGCTTGCATCTAATTTGCTATGGTGATTTCCCCTGGCTCCATGGTTTTGAAGTCTGTGTTAGGGAAACATCCATCCTTTCCAACGATCGTACCTCAACCATTGCGCAATCATAACTGAGTGGACTTCCGAACGGCACTCGCTAATATACCGATTGGTGTGTTTTCAATAGCCTGTTTTGAAAGCAAGTTTATGGCTATTGAAACAAGTTTTTGGATCAAAAAGTAACAAGTAAAGAACGCGTAGACATTTTATCTTTCGAATGAAGTGTTTATCATACCATTTCGTTCAGTTGTTTAGGAGCTATGAACGCTCAAAATCTCGTTCTCCGCCGTAACGCTTTCGTTTTAGAAACTTTGAACTTACACCCCAGTATAGAAATGAAAGACGTAGTCCTACGTCAAAAATCCCGGGACTTTTCAGCCCATGGAGTATGTATAGTAATTTCTTGTTCAATAATACTGATGATCCCAGAGAAACTTCGTCAATGAAATATTTCTTGCGTCATTTTTTTTCTAGTAAATAGTTGAGATTTCTATGTCAAATGAATAAAAAACCACCATATTCACAGTGCTAAATTCAATAATTCGCATGTATCATGGCTAGTCTGAATAAATGTAATTGTTGAAAAATCAGAACTGGAATGACACCCGATGCTCCTGGCATAATATGTGTAGGGGTAGTGGGGGCAAATTGGTCATGGGGGGCAAAGTGGTCACCTGCTTGTTTGGTAGTATAACTATTGACTATAGATGCCGTATTGATAGTCACCTTATGTTTGAAGAATTTAATGACTTTTGAGTCACTCTGTACTTTAGTAGAGCTGTCGCATGTCAAAATACAAATAAAAACAGAAATTACTCTCTCGATAGCCATTCGGCCGTAGTTCTGTGCGCATGGTATCTGAGGAATTTCTCGTGAAATTTAGTTTATTCAATCTGATATGTTGGACAAATCATCAGTTTGGATGACTGTTCACATGTTCTAGGAGAGGTGAACAGATATTTTGTTTAATCTCAGCGATTAATTAGCATAGATATTATTTTAATGTTTGGGGGCAAAGTGGTCATAGGTGAATAGTAACTTACAATGTTATATTTACTAAAGCTGATATACCTCATCACATTCTGCTCTTGAAGAAGATCCTTTTGTGGCTTTGACCCTGGATAAATATGCCACTCCAACTAAACCAAGCCTCATTATGTGGAACGTTATGTGTTTCTTACTGCGCTTTTGTATGCAAGAGAAAATTTTAATTGAGACTCTAGGTGAAAAGGCCAAGCTTATTTCATGCTTATTATTATAACAAATTTGATTTGAACAAATTTGGACGAAAAAACGCATAAATGTATCCCATTCAGCTTGATATGGGCGGGTGACCACTTTTCCCCCACTAGGTGACCACTTTACCTCCAATCAAAAAAAAGTTCGATTTTTCACCTTTTTTCTAATGATGAAAAGTGTACTATTTTGAATTTTTATAGTAAAAGCCGTTTGCTATCTTGAAGAACAATGAGTTGAACTATAATATTCTTCGAGAAACGGGAATTAAATCGGTATGTGAGCGCTGGAAATGGGCATATTCCTTAGGGTGACCACTATGCCCCCGCTTCCCCTATTAGCTCTAAGACGACTTACCACTCGACCACTTTCTATCTTATACCAACCATAAAAATATTACGAATACGAAAAGACTTCTGTAGTTTGGTGCAGATTAATCTTCATATTCTAGCGATTATTTCTGCCAATTATTACGACTGCAAGTTGATCGGTGACACATGGGTTCCAGAAGCATGTAATCAGCCGCATGAACAGCCAAGTCTTAAACCGGCTCGAGAACTTTCGTTCTATCCCATCATCGCTGAGATGATCACATTTACACCGTGTTCAACACGATGGATAGTCACGTTTCAAAACAAAGATGAATGGGATACACCAGAATGATTGATGATACGCTTTCTAGACTTCCCCCCACCACGATAATGCGGACAGAATGTTAACCCTGAGGCGAAGGACCCGAAAATGCTTAACTCCTTGTCGCCATTTGTGTATAAGAATGGCGTCAATTATAATCATAGAATAGTGGCGAGATCTTCCATATTGCTAGGAAAATTGACTACTGTTATTATTTTCTAACTATTTATCTTATTAACGACGGTAACCTGTTGGAGGACATCAAAAAATAAATTGTCTGTCCAAGTTATATTGTAACCTTTAAATGATGTATACACCATCTCCCGGTGTTCATTTATCACGAAATTACAGCCTTTCAATAATCAATATTTAAATCGTTGCACTTTGTTTCTCACAGTTTTTGGTTTAGTGCAACTGATTTCGCTATGCATATAGAGCATTCTAATAATTGTTCACGCTTATTGTATTTAATTGAATTTTATTGTTTGTCAGAGTTCTCTTTCGAAACAATGTACATTAGCATTAGAAACCATCCTTCCTTTGGATGAATTGAATTTTATAACAGCAAAAACTTTTCATTAATCCGCCGAACGCTGTAGTTTATCAAAGGAATTAATTTGTTCGTAACTTTTCGTGGGGTTCACATGAGGCTAGCAAGTGATGAAATGAATAATCATACCGAAAGGAAGAGTTGGGGAGTTTGACGGATTTGAGGATACGCTTTTGTTTGCGTGGAACCCCTGAGTAAGACGATGTGGTTCACTAAATGCAAACAGGCCAAATTCCTGTGTGGTTATGATGAAGAAAGGGGAAAAGTCTAATTAAATTCCCGGCAAACAAATTTTAACAAACATGTTACATTATAAACGGATTTAAATTTTCTGTTCAACTTTTCCCCTTGAAAACTGCCAACTTCTGGAGCAGTGGAGGTGAATATGAAGTTGAGCGGAAGATATGTTGGCTTACCTCATTTCTCATCCTCGGTCGAATGTTACCTGGTCGGTAAATGTTTGGGTGAGTTTGTGTTGGAATGATAATCTTTTTCTGACTGTCATTGCACGAGATGTGGAGTAGTAATATGAAGGTTTTCATGGAATTCCAGGTTCACCCAAGAGTGGCCTGTGCCTGAGGTCGGTAATAACCGTAAAGGAGCCGGAACATAATTGATATGCTGGAACGGTTTGATGTGAAATGATTCATTTCCCCTTCTTTACACTAACACTACGAACGAACGGAAGTTTTAATCTATTTGGTAAATTACGGGCTCAGAACTTTCGCCACCGCTATTAGTGAAAGCTTTCTCTGGCTGATGAAAATTTCTAGTAGTAGCAACTTTCGAACGGTTCGCAGAAACAAATGAAAATGCAGGAAATTGGAGCGTGTCATTCTGGGGAGAATGGGTGTAACTCAGATTATCGAATGTGAAGAACAGTAATAAAATAACCGAACGCATCAAATCCTGTTGCACTCAATTTCTTCAATAATTAATGTCAAGAAGTCGATTTACCTTATTATACATTCTGGTAGTGTTGAAGAAAATCAATGAAGTAACAAAACTCAACAATTTCGTCAACACCATATTTTAATTAGAAATTTGCATTTGATGTTACGATTTTTGGAAAAAAAAAGATCTGGTAATGTGGCCCCTTAATTTGCACCGGTCATTTATCGCATAAAAATCATGTTTTTGGTGACTTTAACATCGAAACGTGTATTAGAACTTTGTTTTGCTATGTTTTTACTGGTAGGTGTAGTTCATGACTACAGGAAAGGGGGAAACATTTGGGTGAATGAATTTTAACAGCGAATATGGACGGATTTAGCGCCAACTCGACCAGATGTTGGCATAACCCTCTTAGAACTTAATGAAACTTTCTGGGCGTAAGACCTTACCTAATAAAGCAACTTGACATACTTAGTTTTTCGAAAATTTATCTAGACTAACATATGGAAAGGTTCAAATATGTTTGACCATTTTTAATCATATTTTTTATTCAAAAATGGTAAGTCCAATAAAAAAACGTGCTCCCGTGGCCGAGTGATTAGCGTCATAACTAACATGCCGGGTGTTCGGGTTCGATTCCCGTTCTGGTCGGGGGAATTTTTCGTCAAAGAAATTTCCTCCGACATGCACTGTGATCACGCGTTTTCTAGAGCTTGCCACTCAGAATGCATTCAAGGCGTGTTATTTGGCATAGAAATCTCAACTAAGTACTAATAAAAAGACGCAAGTAATATTACGTTGAGACGGCGAAGTTCTTCTAGGAACGTTAGTGCCATTGAAGAAGAAGAAGAAGAAGTCCAATAAAAAGAGTTTTAGGGAAATAATTGAATTTTCAGAAAAAAATATTTTTTTAAATCCTACACTGAAAAAAAATGGTTTTAAAAACTAAAAATCGACTTTCTTAAAATGGTCATCTCAGATTTTGATGAAATGGTAGATAAATATGTGCCCAACAACTCTTCCATAAATTGCAACTTGTGCATATTGAGGGCAAAAAAGTTTTTCTAACAAAAACTTTTTCAATATTTTATTGAAATTAAGTTTATTTCTTTTTTCAGTTCAGAAAGCCAACCCAAAATAAAAAAAAATTAATTTATATATATAAAAATGGATTTCTGTCTGTCTGTCTGTCTGATTCTTATGGACTCGGAAACTACTGAACCGATCGACATGAAAATTGGTATGTAGGGGTTTTTGGGGTCGGGGAAGGTTTTCATGATAGTTTGAGACCCCTTCCCCGCGCTAAGGGGGGCTGCCATACAAATGAAACACAAATTTCCACATTACTCGAGAATTAATTAACCAAAAGAAACTAAATTTGGCATTTGGGAATAAATGATTCTATGGTAGTTAAATACCCCTCCCTATTTCTTAGGGGGGGCTGCCATACAACTAAAACACAAATTTCTGCATTACTCGAGAATAAATCGAGCAAATGCAACCGAATTAGGCATCTGGAGGTTTTAGGATGCAATAAATGACTCTATGGTGGTTAGACACTCCACCCCCTCTCTTAGGGGGAGGTTCCTTACAAATGAAAGACAAATTTCTGCATGACTCGAAGACTAAACAAGAAAATACCAAATTTGGCATGCGGAGGTTTTGGGGACACAAAACGTTTCTATGGCGAATAGACACTCTTCCCGTCTCTCTGATGGGGGATGGGAGCTGCCATACAAATGGAGCATACATTTCCGCATAATTCAAGTACTAATGAAGCAAACGGAGCTAAATTTGGTTTTATGGGGAAGAAACATTTCTAAGATGGTTCGACACTCCTCCCCCCTCTCTAAGGGAGTCTCCCATGCAAATGAAACACAAACTTCTGCATTACTCGAGAACTAATCAAGCAAACGAAACCAAATTTGGCATGTGGAGGTTTTATGATGCAATCAATGTTTCTATGATGGTTCGCCATTCCTCCCCCCCCCCGCCTCTCTTAGGGTGAGCTGTCATACAGATGAAAAACAAATTTCTGCATAACTCGAAAACTAGTCTAGCAAATGGAGCCAAATTTGGCATGTGTGGTTTCAGGGGGCACGAAACGTTTCTATGGTGAATAGACACTCCTCCCCCTCTCTAAACGGAGGCTGTCGTACAAATGAAACACAAATTTCTCCATAACTCGATAACTAATCGAGCAAACGAAACCAAATTTGGCATGAAATCCCTCGAGAAAGGGATTGTCCGATATAGGACTGTCTTTATTCTGTCATATTTTCTGTATCAAACATTTATGTCATGTAACGGAGAAACATGTTATTTGCAAGTTGTTGAAAAATCTTGAACGAGAATTGTGTCTGAAAATAATCTGATATTATAATGGCGAGTTTTGATAGAAGTACTAGGAATTTTATAGTAAAATATAACTTTAAAGGGTAGATTAGAAGATCAATCAATGGACGGTTTTGCGATTGGATCCATGAACATGCGCTTAGTAAAAAAAACGTGAATGTGATAAAGAAAAATAAATTTTGGGCGGGACGAAGTTTGCGGGTCAGCTAGTAATAAATAAATGAAGAAATAAATAAATAAATAAACATTTTCAAACAGTAATTCTTCCGATGCAATAGAACTCATTCGATATTTCACTTGCTCCAGATAATGCAATTGCGGTTGTTTTCGACCTCAAATTAGAGAGGAAAATTCTGCAGAACATCCATTTGAAGCCAACGATAGTTTCTTCTAATTTTAATTTTTAATTTTAATATGTGACCCTTTGGCCACTTCTGTCATATAGGATATAAACGATGAGTGCATGTAAGGCCTGAACGGATAGCCTTGACAAAGCTAAGACTATCTGTTACAATGTAATAGAGTTCAACAGATCGTAAGGCGGCACTCTCCAACACCTAGTGGATTGCTGGCAATTCAGCAATATACATTGAGCAAGGAAACTAAAGACTGTGAGAGGTGCTGAAAATTTCTTTGAACACTCCAAATCCAATTCTTCGAAGACTCGCCAGTAAAGTACAAATAATCACAATTAATTGCATCGAAGATCGTTGGGACGATCTCCGATCTATGATAATCTGAATTCAATGGATTTCCTGCACCGAGGAATTAACGTAGTCAGACAAACACAGTTGGAAATATACAAAGAATTTACAGAAATAATCATGGTACATATTATATTATTCTGATATTACGTTCCTACCAAGAGCTATAACTAGAACTAAGAATAGGAAACTCACCCACTTGACCACTTCCACTCCGATTCGACATTTTCCACAAATTTGAAATGTCACTTGGTATTCAAACACGTAACTAATTTCCAAATAAAATAAATCTCTCACTTGAACATTATAGAATGGCACAAAGTAAAAGTTTCTCTCCATTCGTTGTGTCCCAGGGGCAGCCACGACGACCACTACCATTCATTCTCCATATTTCATAGAAAATCTAGAAGCTAAACTTTCCACAAAACTGTTTTTTCATGTTACAAGCCCGATTCTGGAGATACGACATAAACCGTGATAGGAAGTCGAAAACTAGTTCCGTCAGTCGGAGTTGCTTCAAGGGCAACACTGCTGAAACGAAATGGTACAGATTTGGGCCCCATTCATCCGTTGTGTTTGAAGCTTTCTATCAACAGAGCGACACTTTTAAGTGTAACTGTCTGAATCTGATAAGAAGAAAATTAAATTCATTGCCTCTTCCGCCGAAACATAAACACATCTACACACATACACCCAGCAACACGTGACAGTTCAGCGTCTGTTACGACAACTGTTGATGTGGAGTGGGAGTTGGGGGTGGATACGAAATGCTCGAGTGAGCATCGCTTGCTCTTTTCAATAAAGTTCATTCGGCCACCGGAAGGCAGGCGGAGTCGCTTTCGAATGTGTTGTATGGTTGAAATTTTCATTAGTTGTTTTTTCCTCTATACTCGTGTGCTTTTTTTTGTTTTCCTTCCGCATCGTGTTAAGCAGAAAGTATACAGGAGGAGGTATTGACGAAGAGAAGGTGCATAGGGAGGAATAAGGGAAAATCTTTTCCGATAGAATGGCGCAATTTTTTTTTTGGCGGTTTGGTTTCTAAATCCTACAGACGGGCGAGAAGTGGGAGAATAAAAATACAATTTTGTAGACGTTTAAAAACACATTTCTGGCGAGCGGTGGAGACACAAGTGGAAGGAGTTTTCGGCAACGATACAAACGCTTCGCCATAAAAGAGCTTCCGCTTGTTGACAACGTTTACGCCTTGCGGACAGGGTTATGGAAAAAGTGAAGCGTGAAAAACATTAGGTGTTGAACGACACAAGTGCGCGTTTCGACTTAGCACTTTGTCGTAAAGTGGTTCACAATTTTTCTATCGAGGAGTTCAATCGTTTTTCCATTACAATTATAATCATTTTAGATTTAGTTTCAAAATAAGATGATGATAAAGAAGATTTGTTCTATATTAGTATAGAGGAAGTATTATCAACGTCGTATAGATTTCTTTTTCGGTTACTAGGTGTGACATATTACTCACTTAAGCGATTAGTTTTCCTACTAACATAATCCCAAAATTTACTGTGGGAAACCATTCACCCACGGCAAACTAGGGGTTTCCGGCCGTTTGCGACGTACAAGTAGACACTAATAATCGGATGGCACTAAAATCTGACAGATGTATCTTAAGGTCGTACCAACATAAGAAAAAAAAAATAAGCCGGTTCCCGCAAATCCCAGTATATTCTGATCATAGTGTATACATTTGATACTTTTTTATGAAGCAACATTCGAAAATACCTGATATAAAGGAGAAGCCAGAAATTGTGTTTTTGTTATTTCTTCAGAAGGATTCAGAAGTGTAACACACTGCTCCATAAAACCCAGCTGTTACATCGTCAATCTAAAGGGTGTGTCACATCAAATTGCATCACGGAAAAAACGATGTAGAAATTTTATTTTTAGGAATTATATCTTCAGCCTTCTCTTATAATCAGATAAGAGTGTATAGATCACGTTGGCCATGCTTCACTGTCAATTTTTCGTAAATTTGGAAAAATGTCGTCGAACGAAAAAGAGCGTCGTGAATTAATCCTGTGCACTCATTTCCAGAATCCGGAGTTGTCACATCGGGATATCGGTAAGCTCCGGGGATATCCAATCCACGGTCAGCAGAGTACTAAAACGATACTTCGAAAACCTAACCATCGACCGGAAGGTGAAGAACGGCAAAAATGGATGCTCCGTCAGTGAAAAAGATTACAAGCGCGTAGTTAAGCAGTTTAGACGTGATCCGAGAAGTTCGCTCCGGGTTGTCGCCAATAAGCTGAATTTGTCAAGTTCATTCGTCCAGCGGACCAAGCAGCGGGAGGGCCTGCGTACATACAAGGTTCAGAAGGCTCCTAACCGCGACGAAAGGCAAAACATGGCGGGGAAGACGCGAGCCCGGAAGCTGTACACCGAAATGCTGACGAAGCCGCATTGCCTGGTAATGGACGACGAAACCAACGTCAAAGCGAACTTTCGTCAGCTGCCGGGCCTGTTGTTCTTCTCCGCAGAGGACAAATTCAGCGTTCCGGAGGAGATTCGCAAGCAGAAACTATCCAAGTTTGCCAAAAAGTACATGGTGTGGCAAGCGATCTGCTCTTGCGGAAAGCGGAGCGCCCCCTTCGTGATGACCGGCACGGTAAACGGGCAGGTTTACCTTAAGGAGTGCCTACAGAAGCGCTTACTACCACTATTGAAGCAGCACGAGAGCCCGACCATCTTCTGGCCGGATCTCGCTTCGTACCACTATTCAAAGGACGTGTTGGAGTAGTACGAAGCCAACGGGGTCACCTTCGTGCCAAAGGAAATGAACCCGCCCAACGCGCCGGAGCTTCGCCCAATAGAGAAATATTGGGCGATTATGAAGCAGGCCCTCCGGAAGAACCCAAAAGTTGTCAAATCGGAGGCGGACTTCAAGAGAAAATGGATTTCTGTTCAAAAAAAACTACAACCTGACGTTGTACAGAACCTTATGGACGGGGTAAAGAGGAAGGTGCGAGCATACGGGCTTGGGCTCGAAGTATGAATAAAAAGAAAATGCCAAAAGTTGTTTAATAGTTTTTATTTTACTGTCTAAAATTTTCAAAAGGATCGGTCTACTGGGCGAATTTCTACAGCGTTTTTTCCGTGATGCAATTTGATGTGACACACCCTTTAGTGAGTGTGTAGCCACCGATGATAGTTTTGATTCGTAGTGAAGTAAGTGTACTCTCTCTCAGATCATCATCCCTGAAGACTGTTCTAAGTGTTTTAATATTGAATGAAAATGATTGATTGATTTTAATATAAACTTGATACTCTATTGAAGAATATTCATCCACAAGGTTGCCTCTCTACTGTCTATTATTGATTCCCCAGTCCCAAAAATTGTTTATATTGAGAAAAAGTGGAATAATTCCAATTTTCCCATACATTTCTTATGTGCTTCCTAATCCAGCAGTGGATGACGAGCACACTTGGCAGCGAGGGGTAGTTTTCAAAAACGAATGAGTCGAAGGATTCGGAGTCTCTGTAAACAAACAAACGAAGGAGGGAAGCACTGTTTTGATATAATAACAAGCGTATACCGTAGGACTCACTACTACTGAGTACCGAGAGTACATTCTCACGTGGCGAGCAAACCACTCGGTTGAATATCCTACAAATTCCGGTTCATCATGTTTCATCTAGAGTTTGCGGGTTTGATATATTCTGCTATATTCTCAAAACGTTTCGCCTCAAGTTTCGGGTTGATAGAGGGTTTTCGTAGCCACATTTGACCATCTTTGTGGGTTATTCTAGCTACTACGTCCATGCATCAATCATCATGTGATGGTGATCCCAGCCTCTCATACGACTGATCCACTGCATCGGTAATTGTTGCTATTTATAACAACACCGCGTGCCCATCCAGGAGACCTCATTCAGTTGTACAAAACAACGATATTGTCAGTGTTAGAATATGGCAGTTTTTGCTTCCGATCAGCTGCCAGGATTCATATTCTCAAGCTGGAGAGAATACAATATCGTTGCTTGCGTATAGCCATGGGGTGTTTGCATTCGACACATACGATGAGTCTCGAAGTTTTGGCAGGAGTACCCCCGCTTACTCTTCGGTTCACAGAATTATCCTACAGATTTCTCATCCGTTGCAAGATCAAGAATCCATTGGTGATTGATAACTTCGAAAATCTACTCCAGCTGACTCCTCAGTCAAGTTTTATGTCTTTATACCATGAGTACCTTACCCACGACGTGCACCCTTCACCAGGCATCTCCAACCAAGTTTGCTTCCCATACTTTTGCAATTCCTCTGTCATTTTTGATCTGTCCATGCGACAAAAAATCCATGGAATACCAGATCACCTACGCTCCAATGTTATTCCGTCGATATTTTCGGAAAAATATGGGAAAGTTGGATCTGATAAAATGTTCTTTACTGACGGTTCATACATAAACGGGTCCACTGGCTTCGGCATCTTCAATGAAAATTCCAGTGCCTCTTTCAAACTCAAAGATCCTTGTTCCGTGTATGTCGCAGAAATGGGTGCGATATACTATGCTCTAGGGATCATTGAAACACTGCCCATCGACCATTATTTTATTTTTTCAGACAGTCTCAGCTCAATAGAGGCAATCCGCTCAATGAAAGTTGATAAACGCTCATCTTATTTCCTAACAAGAATAAGACATCTATTGAGTGTTTTGGTCGAAAAATTATTCAAGATTACCTTAGCATGGGTTCCCTCTCATTGCTCGATTCCGGGGAATGAGAAAGCGGACTCGCTAGCTAAGGTGGGCGCTTCAGAAGGCACACTTTTTGAAAGGCAAATTGCCTATAATGAATTTTTTCACATTCCTCGTCAGGACACACTCGTTAGTTGGCAGCGCATGTGGAGTGAAGATGAGTTCGGTCGTTGGTTACACACGATTATCCCTAAGGTCTCGACGAGTGCATGGTTTAAGGGATTGAATGTAGGTCGTGATTTCATTCGCGTGATATCTCGGCTTATGTCCAATCACTACAACCTAAACGCGCATCTCTATCGCATTGGGCTCGCAGCAAACAATCTTTGTGATTGTGGCGATGGCTACCACGACATCGAGCATGTTGTCTGGTCGTGTATCCGGTTCCATGCTGCTCGCTCTCAGCTCTCTAGAGCACTGAGAGCAAAAGGCAGACAATCGGATATCCCCGTCCGGGATATTTTAGGTAGCCGGGATCCTGATCTTCTGCTTCATCTATACCTGTTCCTCAGAAACGCCGATGTCAACGTTTAATGATGTTTCCTTCGTTGTGTCCCCGTTTCATATCCCTCCTATCCAAACGATAAACTTTTACTTAGTCGCGGCAATACATACACACACTCTTTACAGATACACGGGCCAAAGGTTGTGCAGTCCACTGATCATTCAACAAGAGCCAAAGGTTGTACCGCTCATGACAACTCTACACGAACTGATGATTGCGCCGGCTAGTGACCATTCTATCCTGGATTCCTCGAGTCGAGAAAGACGCACCACGCTAGATATGGGGTACAGACTAGGGAGCGTTGCTGATTAATGGTCAGCTGCATCCCAATAGGAAGTAGCCCGTGTCGGGCACACGTATAGAGCATCGAAGACTGCAACATACCAATTATGAGAACACTTGTAATACTAACCTCGAGCCAACCGCGAGTAATCGGTTACATATTACTAACATAGTTGTAAGACAAAATTTGTCAAAATATTGGACTCCCGGCCCCGTCAGGCTAACGCCACATGTGCCTTAATAAAAAATATATTTTGGGAAAAAAAAACAATGGTAGCCTCATATCAGCAGTCCCGCTGTGTCCAATTGTGAACATTGAGACCTTCCAAATGTTCTAGAATATTTTTTTCTACCTCAACCTCCGGTTTCCAACATTTATTGTCATGTACTCTCTAATACTGAATATTAATCGATTATACTAAACTCTTCATCGATTGTTCTGAATTTCTGATCCTACCCACAATCCAATCGACGAACAAAATGTCGACCTAACATGGAACGATCAACATCGTTGATCGAAAATACGAAATGATTAAGAAAACAAATCGGCATCACTGTTTTTTTCTTCTCTGTAAAACTGTCATCTTACAACAAAACAATCGGATCATACAACTGGTGAGTTGGGGTTCTATTTCTACTTTTGATTTACTAATTATTTTATTTTATTTCAGCTATGAATACACCATACTTTTTTGCTTCCTGTGAGCGAGATTATTTCCGCCATCACTACAGTGTGGATTGCCACTGTGAAAGCAGCCAACAGCAGCAACAATTTCCGCAGCAGTATCACCCAAGCCCTGGTGACCGTGCCGAAGGAAAGCTACAATAGGGCCTGACCATCGATGGTGTTTCGAAAAACTTTATAAGGATGAAAGGATGAGATCCAAGACTGTTAATCGTTATCAGCAATTGTGTAAGTTGCAATTTTTTTATGAGAATAATTCCGTAATGAATTTGTCTTTTCATACCCTGGAGATATCCAAGGCGCCTAGGATTATATCCTAGGTGGGTCAACATGCTAAAACTACTCTTCAGCCATGTTGGAAGTCTACTATGTTTTGTTTGTAAACAAAATACAATACGCCTATGCCCAAGCTCGCTCGTGATCATTCTGTCTCTTTCACGCTTCAAGCAAATACTTCCTCTTCTGCTTTCTTCCGTACTGTTTTCATATACCGCTCCCCTAACCAACCTTGGAGATATCGGCACGAATACTAAAACGAAGAAAACACGCGACGAGTATCCTCCAGTGCAGAATTCTAATGCTGATAAACCCCAAGCCATTGAAGAATGGGATTGCCGGGAGGAACGGGAATATGAAAAGCTATTAGAGTCTTGCCCTCGCTCAGATTTCGAGAGTTACCATAAGCAAACCGTCTCCACCTAAAACATATATATTTACAAATGAGTGGCAAAACTAAATAGTTGAGCGGAATGGCTTTTCTTTTTTTGTTTTTAAGAGGCTTTAAACTTTGCAGTTCATTTGCCTCTAAGCAGAATGGCTAATTTTCATCTGTAATAAAATGACTAAAAATAGTTATGTATTTTTTTTATTTCATTTCAATAACAAACCAATACAAACAAGAGGCGAGCAGTGCTGAAAACAGCGCTGCAAGCAGGTCGACGCCTTGCACACGTTGGCAAGAAAGTGGCGTCAAGTTGTTCGATGAGTGCATATTGAAGGTCAATAAATCGATTGCAAGGTGGCAGCATTTGAGGTCGATTGTTGACATTTCATCGACCCAAACTTGGCAGGCAAAACAGAATAGGGGTATCAGTGAGGGGAGTATAACATTAGGCGTAACTAAATCAAAGTTTTCCTGAAAGGACCTACTCCTTTCATGAGATCTATCGTTTGTCATGTATTCATTCATTCAGGAACAATTATTCAAATTTGTATTTCCTCATTGTTTTTAAAGTCTCTTATTCAAAGTAAAAATTTACTTTTAATTTTAAAATTTAAATTCCCCAAACATTTTTTGAAAGTTTGTTTGAATTTATTTTTTTAGCTTAGCTTCACTGGAGTAATCCCAAATGATGATAAGACACTGCATATAAGATAGTATACAATTATTTATTAATTAAAATTAATTAAAAGTAATTAAATGTGATATGTCATTCCTCATCAGAACATCGATTATTTGCGAGCGGATGATCCGCGGTGTACACTTCGTAGTTGCGCTCTGTGATTGACCTGAACCAGCTAAATTGCACAAAAAACACACCGAATTACGCGTGGAAGTAGCAAATCATTCTCAATGTGCATGTTTCGGTGAATCGGGCTCCAAATAGTCAATAACGACACCGGCCACGTACTTATAGTCACCAGGGGAAGGGAAGGAATGTTAGTATGACATTCGCCGCCCGAAGGCCAGAAAGGTCGTCTCTATAGCGTGATTCCCTAACGATTATCAAGAAAGGGATAGTTGTTCGTGGGGACGTAATAATCAGGATTCAATATGGTGAGTCTTGTGATTAGGAGTTTATCCATTTCTTTCTTTGCATAATAGCCATGCTATAACAACCATCCTCCTTAGGAGGCTTTGGACCCTCTGCTCTGGTTCTCAATAGTTTCAGGTTCTTTTTCGGACATGCTACTATAGAGGTCCGTCATTCGCAGGCGGAGTTATATATTTTGAGTTGCTTTTAAGGAACAAAGAGAATCTTTTTAAACATTTGCTGTCAACATAGAATAGCGAGCAATATTTTTTCTAGATTTATACTTTCATTCCCTCATAACATATTTCATCTTCAACATCTTAATACCCACCAAGCTAAAGAAATGTAGCAATGGTAACAGAACCCAAATTGCAAGCGCCCTGGAATTCACAATCGTTTACGTTCACGAACGTTTGAGTCCAAGTGTGGACAGCACGAGTTAATGTTCCTCTGAAGAATAGTACTACCAACGATTATTGCTTTCGTCGAGTTCAGAAGTCAGACACACCAACAGTGTATTGTGTTTGACCAATGTCACCAATGTTCTTTTCGAGAGAACCCCATCCGACATCGCACATACAAATTGGCCAAAGCCAATTCTGAGCGAAAATTGCTGCGGTTACACAATGTGCAACAGTTAGACGCTCATAATCAATTAGAACATTAGCCCGGGGGAGTGATGAAAATATGAATAGTCAGTACACAAATTGAGAAACTAACACTCCATAGCGAGCGAGACAGAAAGCCAAGCGTTGCGGATTTGCCACCAACTGGGGAAGTGGGTTTCCAGGTTGAGCGCTCCCAAATTTACTCCGTCCTCTGGCAAAAAGGACGATAATATAATTAAATTTAATTTTAGTAGCTCCAATCGGAAATGAGTTTCGATTGTTTTGAATCGTGAAATGTCCTAATTGATAATATAGCAATCATCGACTGGGTTATAATGGGAAATGACATTAAATGTAATGGTCATTATTTGTTGATTGTTATAGCAACAAACAGATAATTACAGTAACGGACTGATCTAGTCCTTTCCACAATATAGAAAAAACAACTACGGAAGTGTAATCACATTATCAAAAGCTTATTCATACCTGAGTGAGCAATCAGTGACTTTGCTTTTCGCTACTCGGTGACTGAGCTGTTTGATTCATAATGCTAATTAGAGCCAAATATCAGTTGGTGTTCATTTATTATTTAACTTAGCATTGACTTTACGCACGAGAAGTTCAGTCAGTTTTTCCTGTGAAATTCCTAAGCACTGTGACCTGAGTTAGTTGGTACTTCTGCCATTCATTATAATTCCACGCGCTAATCCTCATCAAGATCAACTACCAGCGATGAATGATGACCGTCCAAAATCACAGCGCTCCACAGCAAAATCTGAAGACAAGCTGAATTAAGAACTCGTTCGAAATAGGAAGAGAACTATTTGAGTTTTCTGCCAGCCCTCCTGAGCGAGTGGCTTTTAAGACAAACTTTTAGACAAATTACATATCATTGGTTTTTTTTCTATTTAAATGTAATCGAATTTACTCATTTATTGATTGCGAGTTCAATCGCAAAAAACCATGCCATTGTAGTAGAGTATTTGATGCAATTCAAATCGCACAATCAAAGGCTACGGTTGGTCATATTGACATGCAATGCGTCACTAATTAACAAGAGCTCATGAAGTAGGAAAAGCCATCAATCAAAAAGTGATTGATTTTCGAATTGTATGACTGATCGCTAACTTTTTGTTTTATGTAAGTTGCGACTAATGTTCGTATATGTATCAGATTACATTATTATTAATCATTTGGTAACAATGATAATGAGTCCGATAAACACAAATAACACGAATATATGCTATCTCTCACTACTAGGCAATCTTATCCGCTGTTGATAATTCCAGCACTATACTTTTCCAACCTTTACGTCAGAATTGGGAAGCAGCGTGAAAGATATTCGTCATCGCATACTGAAAACTTTCAGTTCTAGGGTTTTCTATAAATGATTTTTTTAATAAACCATATTTAAAAATATTTTATGCTGTATAAACTACATTAAAAATTGATATCGAACGATGTTAATGATCACATGCCACCTAGTAATTTGAGATAGCACAAGTCATGCAAATCTTGGTCGTGATCAATTTCCATTTTCAATAAAGATTGCTATTTAACCTTCCTACACTCGCGCATAGGTCTGACAGACCGAGAAAAAATAAGGTGGCTGACTTAGATGACTATCAAAACAGAATGAAGTTATAGAAAAACAGGAAGTGGGTTATATCTATGGTATAACCGCAAGGGTGACGTAGGACTATCGTTGATTTAGGGATCATTTGTTTGAAGTTGAATCTAAATCCATCCTGAATGAATGAATAAATAAATATGTGGGTGGCTTCAAAAACGAGAGCATTACGTTGGAGGCTCAAGGTTATATGCATTCAATATTGGATACAAAAAACCTTGTTCTGAAGAATAATCTTCAGAAGCTTTCCTGTTAACTGCACTTGATTGAATAACCAGCAAACGAAAAGAGTTGCGCGCGTGTATGTGTGTGTGTGTGTGTGTGTGGCGGCTGCTTCAATGTCTTCCCGAGGAACCGTATTTCGATGCTCTCTTGGTCACCTTCTCTTTTCCTTCTGATCGATCGGCTTTTCTGCGCTCCCTCACAGTTAAAACAAACTGGTTGCATTTCAGGTCAGGTCAGGCCAGGTAATGAATCCCTCGATACCTCGCCGTTCAGCTCGTTCAGTAACGATGTTGTCTTGTCGATGTCCTCAGGCGTCGTGCACAAATTACGTAACGCTAAAAATCCGGATCTTGAACCCCCTCCCACCCCCCTTACGTAACGCAATTTCCTATCTCTAATAAACAGAAAGTAACGCAACATCTACCCCCTCCCCCCTTATCACGTTACGTAATTTGTGTACGACGCCTCACGAAAAATGAATGGGTTTCACCACCAGAATATCATTTAAGTATGCTTTTCGTGCGTGATTGAATCGAGAGAAGGTGTGGTTTACGATGGCAATTTGGAAGGCAAACTAGAGGAGAATAAACTCTCTGAGTATGAAAATTTCGGCGACTGAGCAATATCGATTGAAAATTATATAATTTTCGCGATACGAAACAATTTCCGTTGCGCGCGCATACAATATTAGATACGAAAATATCCTACTGATGGGAAAGAATAATCTTCCGAAGCTTTCCAGCTAATTACACTTGATTGAAAAATTACGAAATCAAATGTATTTGGTCGCTGTGTTATATGGTTAGAAAACATTAAAATAAACTCTTTCGCATGAATGTATTTTTCAATTCCCAGGGAACTGGCAGATTGTTTTTCAGCAACGATTAGATCTTTCCGGAATTTTCTCGATGCTGTATGGCATCCAAACGAAAATTCTCGTTTCAGTTTGGCCTGCAAAAAACTTTTCTGAACTCTAATCCATCAAATTTGGAGCCCTGAAAAGAGCCGTTGATTATATGCTAAGCTAATATAGCACGCTCTCCTCGGATACGATGGGCCAGCTGGATGTTCTTGGGCATGATGTGACGCGTTTTGCATAGATAGCACACAAATTGGTATCTTCGAATAGGACTCCTGCAGCGTCATAACCGCGGAACTTTGGAAGCGCAAGTCGGTTATAAATCCTGAGCAATTCAACGAACCAAATGCTGCAAAGGTAGCTTGCGGATCAGCGACTTCTGATAGCGACGAATTTTACGCAAAGTTCCCGGTCGATAGCGATGTGGCTTCTCCACACTTCCTGCGGCTGGTGTGCTTATCCGAGCTGCTTTCGTGGTGCTTTACCACCGAAAGACTAACGAGCTGTCTGCTTTGTCCCAAACAAACGAGTCCTCACGGTGCGAGAGTAGAGTAAGAAATGAACGAAAGCAAAGGAAGCGTCATTTTATAAACCATAAAAGTATATAATCTAAACCCCACCCTTATTATATTCGTTGCTTACCCTGAGAGAGAATCGAATAACATCGAAGTAAGTATACAGTAATGTGTTTGAATCCGGACACTTTGCGTTACATTTAATACCATACCGCAGCCACAACATTTTCTGCATGTTGAATTAATGCGATTGATTAGTAACTATCAAGAAACTATCAGTAACTATATTAGTAGCTATTATTCGCATAAATTCAACATGAAAAAAATGTTATGGCTGTGGTATGATATTGAATGTAATGCAAAGTGTCCGGATTCAAAAGCATTACTGTAAAAAAGAGTTAACTCGACTGAAAAATTTTCGGTTCGGCCTGCAAAAACGAAATTAAGAGCCCCCGCAGACTGCAGACTGACTTGTCGACCGATAGTTCGGTCGGCTTCTTAATCAGTACGGAGAGGTATGCATGTGCGCACATTACACCGATTCCGTTGGGTCGGTGTTTGCACCAGTAGCCGATCCGACCAAACTGTCGGCTGAAGAAAAGTCTGTAGTGTGCGGGGGCTCTAATTGAAGTGTACAGCATAATGCATAGACGTAAGTATGAGCTTCCCCATCTCACATTCCAATAAGATTAATGGGCTTCCAAGTGGGCGCGCTACATACGGATACGAATGATTTCAATAACCTGTTTTCGAAGCTATCATTAAGCTATTGAAACAATTTTTCGACTCAATAAATAGCAATCATAGAACTCTTGGACATTTTATCTTTTGTATGAAATTATTATTGCACCGTGAGGACTCGAGCTCGTTAGTCTTTCGGTGGTAAGGCACATGAAAGCAGCTCGGATAAGCGCACCAGCATCAGGATAGGTGAAGAAGCCACATCGCTATCGACCGGGAACTTTACGTGAAATTCGTCGCTATCAGAAGTCGACCGAATTGGTGATCCGCAGCTACCTTTGCAGCATTTGGATCGTGGAATTGCTCAGGACTTCAAAACCGACTTGCGCTTCCAAAGTTCCGCAGTTATGACGCTGCAGGAGGCTTATTCGAAGATACCAATTTGTGTGTTATCCATGCAAAACGCGTCACATCATGCCCAAGGACATCCAGCTGGCCCATCGTATCCGAGGAGAGCGTGCTATATTAGCTTAGCATATAATAAACGGCCCTTTTCAGGGCTCCCAATTTGATGGATTAGAGTTCAGAAAAGTTTTTTACAGGCCGAACTGAAAGGAGCATTTAGCGAAAATCGTGGTGTCGATGATAATTCGATACCGATAGGTGCCATGGATATGGATTTCATAATGAAGAATATGAAATATATGACATGATGTAGTGAATATATCCGAAGAAATCACTTTGGTGAAACTGCATTATAAAATTATTTGTGTACGAATGCCGCAATCGATAGTCGACTCTAATTTGCGCTGGGTAATTTCCTCGGAGGACTCAATTCCTCCTTTGAGCATTAAGAAACTCTTTCTGGTAAAACGAAGTGGTATGAATCACATTATTTGAATGATAGAATGAAGAAGTTTTCTGCCAATTTCCTTCAACCTCCAAACATATCTTTCTCCCGTTTGTCGTTTTCGCGTTCGCTAATCTTTTCTCACAAC
The DNA here is from genome assembly GCF_029784135.1 of Toxorhynchites rutilus septentrionalis. Lineage (NCBI taxonomy): Eukaryota > Metazoa > Arthropoda > Insecta > Diptera > Culicidae > Toxorhynchites > Toxorhynchites rutilus. The sequence goes on from NC_073744.1 coordinate 84,095,347, forward strand.
ACCCATTTCTCGTTTGAGAAATTGTTGAGTAAACATTGTTTGCCAGTGCGCGTAGAGCGGGAATTCCTAAAGATTCATTGCACCTCTAATAAATTGCCGAAAGACGTGGTCTTAGGTTGATCGCACTTGATTGAAAAAATCCAAAACGAAATGTATTTGGTCGCAGCATTTTATGAGTAGAAAGCAAATAATCGCTCGAAAATGACTTGATTTTAGCGATGATGTTTCACGTTTTTCATGTTACGCATCCAATATTGGATACGAAAGTTTTCCACTGATGGGAAAAAAAATATTCAGAAGCTTTCCTATTAATTGCGATTGATTGAAAAATCACAAAACCAAATGTATTTGATTGCAGTGTTATATGGATAGAAAACATTAAAATAAACTCTTTCGCATGAATGTATTTTTCAATTCCCAGGGGAACTGGCAGATTATTTTTCAGCAACAAGAATTCCGCGCGTGTATATGTGTGTGTGGCGGCCGATGTTTCAAGCGGAACCGTGGCATCACTCTCCTCCTGATGGATTCCCATCTGGCCTTAGGTGCACATACAGGCTCTTGGTGACACCGTTCATTAGCGCTTTCATGATAAACGAAAATAGCTTCACAACACAGCGACAACATGCTCCAATCGCTGTTCAATCATAACTGAGGGGGTTTACGAGCAGCGCTCGCTTATATACCGATTGGTGATTTCAATAGCCTGTTTTGAAAGCAATTTTAAGACTATTGAAACAAGTTTTTGGATGAAAAAGTAACAAGTATATGACGCGTAGACCTTTTATCTTTCAAATGAAGTGTTTATCATACCATTTCGTTCAGTTGTTTAAGAGCTATTAACGCTCAAAATCTCGGTCTCCGGCGTAACGCTTTCATTTTCGAAACTTTGGTTTTACACCCCGGTATAGAAATGAAAGACGTAGTCCTACGTCAAAAATATTTTCTGAAGTTTTTTCATTCACTAAATACCAATAACGCTTAAAAATACACAATAACAATATTACAGAGACGCGCGCAGTCTGTGAGTACAACGAGTTACGATTTTCGCCGAGTATACTGCCGTTCTACGCATAGTTGTCCCATGTTCCAAAATCAGCAACTGAGAAAAACGCAATCAAAGTTTTCTCGCATATTTGTCTAACGAAAGCTTTAAGCATTTCAATTTAGTAATACACCGGGTTTTTTAGAAGCACTATACTATTGTTTAATGAAATGTGATGAGATCTCCTCACTGAATCAATCAAGTTTTATTATGGGTTTAAAAATTACTGGTGGAACTGCCTAGAATATCAAATGGGACATTTGAACTTGATGTTGTTTTTTGATATACTGGGAACAAACAATATTGTTTTGTGTTTTTCCGAAAGATTATGCTCTATGCTCTATGCATTATGCTAACATCGTTTTATGAAGAAATGAGTGATCTGCAACACCTTCGCAGAAAATAAATCTCATTGTTATTAGGCATTCGCTAACAAGGTGTACACGTGTTTTGTTAAAGTTTTTCTTATTTGTTTGAGAATTAGTTCGTTCTTCCAAACCAGAAATGAGTGCATTAGCCCTACTGAAAGTGTGATATGAAATTCTTGCGCTTGAACCGATTTATTCGATATGGATCTACAAATAAAAAATGGGTGGGTCATATCTATGATATAACCGCAAGGTTGACGTGGGACTACCTTAGCGTAGCAATCATTTGTTAGTATTGATTGAATTTTCGATTGAATGAAACAATTCCCGAATTCAGTTGAATTCAATATATTTGCTTTGTGAGTAAAAAGACTGTACAATTATATATAAGGTCAATTCATGCATTGTGATAGATTATGTTCTTCGTTACAAGTAAATTTAATGACAGTCCTTCTACATTTGGTATGATGCCTAGGACGAAATATGTGAACGGAAGAATTATCAAATGATTATTTTATTTTTCGTTTCTTTCTGAAGTTTGCATCTCTCAAGTGTACGTGCTTCTCGAACCGCGAATTTAATTCATTTGGTGAACTTCAGGCACTCAGTTTCGATTTTGACATGTACGTCGAACGCATATTGTTTAATCAATAGGCGTAATCGCAGCAATTGGTTATCAACATCTAGCCTAATCATCAAACGGTATGCGTAGGAATTCAGTGAGCAGAAGATATGAAGGCATATCCCTCAATGCAATCTTGAATAATCGAACCAAAGCGTGGTATTCTTACCCGCTTTTGTAATCCGTGTTAGGAAAACACTTCTCGGAGTGCAAAAAAACATACGAGTGCAGAAGTACCCCCGGAAGACCGTACCAAGGAAACATATTCTAGTTTGCACAAAGGCAAGCGAGTACAAAAGTACTCGCAGTTTGCATTTATTTGCAGAGCCGATTTCTCCAGACATCTTGGTTTTGAAGTCTGTGTTAGGCAAACACATTTTAGTCGGAACAAAAATGCCCCTGACATGCATGAATTTGCAATGCCAATTTCCTCAGACACCTTGGCTCTAAAGTCTGTGTTGGGGAAACACATTTCAGTTGGAGCAAAAATGCCCCCGACGTACATGTATTTGGAATGCCAATTTCCCCACACTCCTCGGATTTGAAGTCTGTGTTAGGGAAACACATTTCAGTCGGAACAAAAATACTCCGACTTTCATGTATTTTCAACGCCGATCTCTCCAACGCTGCTTGGTTTTGAAGTCTGTGTTAGGGAACACATTTCGGTGAGAGCGAAAGTCCCCATTCTTTCATGTATTTACAATGCCGATTTCCCCAAGGCTGCTTGGTTTAGATGGCTGTGTTAGGGAAACCGTACATCGGGCCAATCGAAATGAGGCAGTTAGGGTGTTTAGATAACGCTTAACATGTTGCAGTTATTCAATTGTTTATCTAATGAAAAATAACATTTTATTAATTGCGATATAAGCGTAGAAATATTCCCTATCAATTGATGCAAACATCTTTCCGATCCAGTAAGAAATGTTCGAGTTATAAGCATTCGGAATCTTTCATTTTTTTTCCTGCATGTTCTGTGTTTAGGTTTTCATTTTACCCCCCATATACTCCGGTTAGACGTAGTCCCACGTCAAAAAAAAATAAATTATGAATAGAATATCAACATGGGACAATTGAGCTTGATGTTGTTTTTTTAAAAGCTGGGAACAAACTATATGTTTTTTGTGTGGTTTTCCGTAGGATTATGCATAAAAACGCACATTGTTGTAATAAAAAATGACGATTGTTGTACTGAAGTTAAGGAGAAACTTTGTGCATAACTATGAAGTAACATTTTTTTTCCCAAAACAAAAACACACTTCTCTTCCATACTTATGGTGACAAAGTTCAGCTCAACTTTCATTAGATTTCATCTATCCATTTTCTATTCTATTATAATACAAGGGATGTAACATTTTTTCGTTAGTTCTAAAAATGGAACAACATAAAAATAATTTCATACTTTTAACGAACTTTATTGAACAATATGATTTCTATAATTATATCATATTGTTCAATAAAGTTGTGTAAAGTGTAAAAGCGCGATTATACCACCACCACTGAGTATGTAATATCGTACATAATCAACATTTCCAAATATCACAATTTGTTCCATAACTGGAACCTTTTCCAGCATACATACCTATTTCTTTCATGAAGCAAGAAAAATGCGTTTGAAATCTTCAACAATTGCTTGACGATTTAATATTAAATTACTTCAACAGTCCTCAAAGTATTTTTGATGGTTCAACTTACACAATGACTGCTAGTCGCCGAATAGGATTGATTAATCCACTAGGTCGCTTCAACAATGGTCAATCCATTTAAGTGAAGCTTTAAGCGAAAATGAGAATCAGAAAGAAGAGAAGAAACATTTCTTTGGTATGTTATGGGCAATGTCAATTATGGCCAATGTCAAATTAAAACCGTCACACTATCTTGTAGCATATGTAGAGCAAAACAAAGTGTTTATGCAAAGTTGCTATTCTTCAAAAATTGTTTTACTTTTGAGCACAGCGGCAAAATACATACAATGCAACGAAACGCTAAGAACTTTCGTTCCAACATTCCTCTCGAAAGCTAATTTTCCGCAGCCATGGTTCCCCTAGATTACGCGTCCATTTAAGAATAGATGGCAGAGTTTGGAACACGGGTTACGGAGTTCTACCACAAAAGCTCCACGCAAACCGCAAGAACGGTATTAAATGAGTCTTTTCTTGTAATGAAGCAATTTTCTTGCTGCTCGGCATTGTTTCCCGTGCCTGTACTACAATCGTGTTCTCTTACGCAGCTCTACCGCCGAACGTAAACATTATTTCGCACCACATCCTCGAAGCCTCCCCTTCGTCAAAGGCAGTCAGTCGGCATCGCAAAACCACGTGCTCTGTACTACAGTACCGACCGCAGCACCCTTCTCACCGAACATACCGATTTGCCACCCACTTTTCCCACGAAGGATTTGTTTCCTCAATTCCTTTATGCGCCATTGTGACACGACAACTTCCATGACTTATTAACTTTATATGGCACCTTTGTTTTTTTCTCTTCCTTCTCCCACGCATAGGCTAGCCTCCAAGCTTTAATCAGTTTAATTTTTATTGGCGTCATTATCTTATCACCTTTAGCTTAGCTTAGACAGACATAGGGCCTGATTCTCGAATACACTTCACGGTGGAAACGAAACAAACGGCACGCCATTGAACTACGTTTTACGAGTTAGTGAAGTGTCGAAGATAATAATGAGTTTTCAGGCAGAATGAGCACTTTCCAAATAAAAAATCATTAATGAAAATTAACTTCTTCGTATCAAACTGGTATTCAATGTAAGTGGAAAACTTTGTTTCCTTCATGTGATGTAATAATCTCATTTAAAACTTTCATCTGAAGATTATTTGATATTATAATGATAAGTTTAGTGGGAAACTAATCTCGTATCCAGATGTCGACACCGTACCGTTGTCATCGCGGATACGTTTCATTCCGTTACCACGGTGATGTGTATTCGAAGTGTATTCGAGAATCAGGCCCATATTCTATAAATAAAGTACGTTTCAGTACTTCCGTCTTCATGGCAATTTTCAAAAATACATATCTGGGTAAAATATGTAAAACACGCCTCTTGAATTCCTTGGAAACCAGCAAGAATAAAAACAGAAAAACTTGGGGGTAATCCTGATAGTTAATGACAGCATCCTACTATGCAAGTTTGATTGTTCTAACGTGCATCAAAGAAAAACAATGAAAATTTGTTCCTACCGAAGCAGTATGTGAGGCAATTTTTTACGTAATTTCTGTAAGGTTTTTATTGATTTGAAAAGAGAGACTATAGTTATAATACTAACACATTAAATTAAGTTCTAATGGTTGCTTCAGATGAACGAAACGGCGCATAAAGTATACTACGGTGTGAGTCATAGAAAAGCTGTATTGTATGCACCTTGGAACCAAAATACCAAACCAAACAAAGTTCGTATATTTGGTTTGTTTGGTTTTATTGGTTTTATTAGTATGTTTGGTTTTATTTATTGAAATGATTAAAATTTCTGTAAAAATACGATATACGTAATTTTACTATAAAAAATGCAGAAAAGTTTGCACTGTTTTGCAAATTTTGTAATGCACTGAGAATCAACCATGCGACACAATTTGGAATCATTTGTAAAAGATTGGCTACGCAAAGAAACTCGATGATGTCACATGAATTAACGCCAAATATACCGAAAACCACTATTGGTTTGATATTATCCAAATATTTTCCATAGACAAAATATTGGTATGTGATCATACTGGGTATAATTTAAGCAAATCAATTTATGATGTTTATATTTTTTTTTCAAAAGTCTCACTAATTGATGTTAATAATTATCTCTTAGAATTTTTTTTATCCATGTTTAAATGAAACAAATTTGAATAAAACTAATACAGTTTTCATTAATGTTGCAAATCAGATGCAATGATGAAAGAACGACTTTTTTCATAAACGTAAATACGTGTGTTACCCAAAAAACCGTAACTACATTCTTATTGGATGAATGACTGCGTCTCTATTTTCATGATTTATATATTTTGCTTGAATATTTAGAAAGTCTTCGCCGCTCTTAGGTAAAGTTTCTGATATTACAACCTATTACAACCTTGCCCTCGCGAGAACAATACACAAGCTAGTAATTTCTGGTTTTTCTCATTCGACTCGAACAGTCACATGCGATAAAGCAATAATAATGCATAAAAATAACAATAATGTGTACATATGATGCAATAATACAAAAGTACTTTCCACCAGACGACTCGCTAGTTGGAGCCAAACTAAATGTTAGTTTGAGTGATTTTTTGACGTAGAACTACGTCTTTCATTAAAGGTGCCAAATCAGAAAACAGGTCACGTTTTTATGAAATAAAGTTAACGTTAATAACTATATTTCCCGCAAACCGGTTTTGGCGATTTACATACCAATCGAATCGGAAATTCTCTAAGATTTGTTTGTTCTGCTATATATTACAATCCCCTGGCTTGTAAACGGTTAAAATTGATGAAATCTAGAAGCCTTTCCATTTTCTCATACATTTGTTCTGCTTGTGAGCTTCTCAACCCATGCCGTCAATAACGAGCAACTTATCGGAAATCAACGAAGGGGAATGATTTAAAGTATCCGTAAACAAAGAAAATAATAAGAAGAAGAACGAAGAGGAATATTTGCCTAGAGCATAAATATTGGATCTCGCTAAGACAAACTTTCAGTATAGTTCTAGATACGAAACAATGAACATCGCTTGTTCTTCCTTGTTTTGCGACATCACATGTCTTCGTTCCGGATTGAGCTGTGGACGCGAACAAATCACTTAGTCGCTGATGTCTCTGGCATTGCAATCATTACATCAAACTGACGTTATTCCATCAAGTTTCTGAACTACACAATTGTGGGGGCTATCATCGGCTCACGAAGAAAATAATTGTTCAGGAATTTCGAAAGAATTTATTTCATTTATTTAGTCACCAAGAAAAAACTGTCGTTCTAGAATTTTGTATGTGATTGGTGCTTCCCAGTAGCAAAACTTTCTCCACTAAGGATGACAGCTGCGTTTATCTCGAGCATGAGAAAGAAATGCAACTTTTTTCGAGACTAGTAATATTGACAGAAGCGTTTCTTTTGAGAATAGCGAAAAATTATGAGAAGTGTTTATATTCTTAGTCGCTTCAAGCCACCAATGACTCTGTGTGCATGCTATGTTGAATGCTTGTTTGGTGCTGGTTGGTTTTCATTGTACGAACGATGTCTAGAGGTGCGATTCCACTGAGACAATACTAAATAACATGTAGCATGATATTCGTCAACTGATCTGCCGTTCTACGCATAGTTGTCCTGTGTTACTTTTTGACGATTTTCACTTTTCTTCATAAAACGTTGTCTTTATGCATAATCTTATATAAAATATATAGTTTGTTCCCAGCTTTTAAAAAAACAACATCAATTATCCCATGTTGATATTCTATTCATAACTGTCCCACCATGTATTTTTTGTAGATCCATATCGAATACAAGAATTCAATTCATATCAAGTACAAGAATTTCATGTCACACTTTCAGCAGGCCTAATGCATTCTTTTCTGGGTTGGAAGAACGAACTTATTCTCAAACAAATAAGAAAAAGTTTAACAGAACACGTGTACACCTTGTTAGCGAATGCCTAATAACAATGATATTTATTTTCTGCGAAGGTGTTGCAGATCACTAATTTCTTCATAAAACGATGTTTCTATGCATAATCTTCCGGAAAAACACAAAAAAAATTGTATATCAAAAAGACGGGTGGGTAATGTCGGGGACATAACCGGAGTGACGTAGGACTATACAAAGGGGACAGCTTTTGCTAAATATATATTTTAATTATATTGTTTTATTTTCTTCTACCTACCTATCTACCTGAAAAATGAATTACTTTACTGTTTACTTTTTATGAACATGTTGGGGGTTCTGAAAAGAACCTTTGGTGTTGTGTTTTTGCGTTTTTTTTACAAACTTGATTCTTGATTTTTTTCTAAAGGCTTTGTACTTATTAAATGCTCAACGCCGGGCATCTTTCGGCGTATGCATATATCGTACAATCAAAATGATGGCTGTGATAGGGAATGCATAGGTAGTCATCAACTCATTCACTATCATATATTTCATTATTGAGCACATTACCGTACCTTAAACTGTGGTTTCGGAGACGAATGAATTGTAAGATTTGTAGTATCCGTAAACAAAGTAAATAAAAATAAAAAAGAACTGAGGTTTTGGAGACGATCTGTTGAAAAATAAACGAACTATAAGAACTTAAAATAAGAACAGAGCAGCAGGAAATACATAGCTCATCATGTTGCTCCTTAGTTATTTTCCTATACAATGCAGATGTAACGTCAGTCAGTCAACCAAAGAAAGCAGTTCTTGCTACCGAGAAAATTCGTTTATGCCATCCTGCATACAATGTTTTGTAATTTGAAGCCACTTTTAATTCGGAAACTATACATGGGTTTGTGAAAACTGAATGATCAATTTAAAAAACCCCAACCAGTTCAAGAACAAGCATAAACAAAACAAAACAGTTTATATTATATGTCATATTATGTCACTTTAGAATGCATTGGTATTGTGAAAAACTTTTAATAACTCTTTTTTGAATGGTTTAATGGCCCTGTAAAGCGCTGTGTTTTACGGTGGCTGGTTTTGCCACCAAAGCGGTCTGTATAAACAAACTTTTTTTTTCTTCTACCTGCTGCCGTTTTGCGATTGCGATTGCCACTCGCTGAAACTAGTTGTTTCCTTGACGAGCGCCGAACCGAAGCTGCTCTGTTCTTGATGCGTGTTTTCTGATTGTCGTGAGCAGCTTTGCAAGCCAACTCGAGCACTCCGACGGTCGAAACTCTATAATCGCTGTTAGGTATACTGGTGCTCCGGCACCAATCCGTTCGGCCTAGTTACCCTTGCGGAGCAATCAATGAATGCGACCAACAGGGAACTGGAAACATGCACGGTTCGAGTGAGACTTTGCCTTTCCCTTAACTTGTCCTCCTTTGTTACGTCAACACGTCCACGTTGCTGCTTGTTTTCTTTTTATGATGTGATGCGATGCGATGCTAAACGATGCCGTACAACCACACTGGTTTACGGTTTGAAAGAAAATGAGATATTTTTTTTGGATCCGCGCGCTTTATACTCTAGCGGTACACGCTCACAGGATAGAGACAAATCGGCAGACTCAGCCAAAGGGACGAGTCCAACGAGACGAACGAATGAGCGTTAAGAGGCAGCGATGGCAAAAAAATACATTCATTATGATTTGTTCGCTCGTTGGATTCACATGCAGGCTAAAAAGGGTCCTTTTCAGGATCACAAAATTATCTTCATTCTAAAGAGTTTATTGTTTTGTTATCACTCGATATCCCCATCTTGTTCGGCTAAACCTTTCTGTTTAGCGATTGCATTTGCCACTCGCCACAACTTTCACAGTTGGAAAATTTCTTCCCATCCAGCTTGTGACATATTTTACAGTAAATTACATTCAATGGCACGTCGCATTACCACCACTCAGTGTCGGATTGGAGGTAATTTTAACCTGCAATTGAACATTTGCGATGACAGTGGTACAGTGTCGACTTTCAATCTGGGGTCATAATTTGGATCTCTATGTTTACAAAAATGTCCAACTAATTATGTCGCATTACATGTCCGTCCAATCAGCTAAATGTCGAACTAATTGTAAATTACTGTACTTTCAATCTGGAAACAATTTAAGAATTGGTGTAAATTGAATAATCAGGAAAGTCCCCAACTATCAATAAGCTCAGAACAACTGCCAAATTCACATACTCAGCAGATCCTGGCAAACAAATTATGAAAAAATCAAATTGTTTTTTATTATTATTTTGGATATTATTTTAGAAAACATTGAACTATATTTCGTAAACTCTTTTTTGAAAGGTTTAATGGCCCTGATAAGCGCCTTGTTTTATGGAATGGTTTCAATTTAGAAAACTTTGTACTCGTGGTTTTGAAAAAAACCATTTCGAACGCCCTCGATACCGCCTTGTTCTGGATTTGCCACCAAAGCAGATTGTATAAAGAACAAACTATTTTCTTCTGCTACCAGCTGCCGTTTTGCGATTGCGTTTGCCATTCACCACTCGTTGCAACTGCCTGTTGACTTGATGTCCACCGAACCGAATGTGTTCTGTTCCGAATGCGGGTTTTGTTTTCGGCGCGAGCAGCTTTGGCAGCTAACTCGATCACTTCGGCGGCCGAAACTATATAACGCCGGCTTGGTGGACTGGTGCACTGGTACTAATGCGCTCGGCCTAGCTACCCTTGCGGGGAACTCCAGACCGACACGATTCGAGCGGGTTTTGCCTTTCCCTTAATTTTTCCTCCTTTGCCATGTCCAGATTTGGCTGCTTGGTTTGGTTTGTTGATGTGTTGTGATGCGAACTGATGTGGTGTACGGTTTGAATGAGAATGATCGTTACGGCAGCGGAGCGGGGATTTTTAAGCTGACTGGCTGGCTCGAGAATTACGCATGTGTGAGACTGCGACCAATGTTTCGTTCTTTTTTTTGACGTAGGACTACGTCTAACCGGAAGATATAGGGGGTGAAATGGAAATCTAGGCACTGAACAAGTAGGAAAAAATGCAAGATTTGGAACGCTTATAACTCGAGCATTTCTCAATAGATCGCAAAGGTTTTTGCATCAATTGATAGGAAATATATCTACGCATCTATCATAACGAATAACATTTCATTTTTCTTGAGATAAATAATTGAATAATTGTGAAATATCAACCATTGTCCAAATACACTATGTGCCCATTTTTGATTGGTCCATTTTGTGCTCCTCAAATCGTACCGACCAAAACGGGCAACCAGAGCAGCAGCGAAATAGAATGAAGCACGATTGGAAAGGAAAAAGAAAAAAATGAGGGAAACATTGGTCGCAGTCTCACACATGCGTAATTCTCGAGCCAGCCAGTCAGCTTCAAAATCCCCTCTCCGCTGCCGTAACGATCATTCTCATCCGAACCGTACACCACATCGTTTCGCATCACCTCACATCAACAAACCAACACAAGCAGCCATGGTTGGATATGGCAAAGGAGGAAAAGTGAAGGGAAAGGCAAAATCCCGCTCGAACCTTGATCTGGAGTTCCCGCTCGTGTTGATCTGGAGTTCCCCGCAAGGGTAGCTAGGCCGAGCGCGTTAGTACCAGTGTACCAGTCCACCTAGCCGGCGTTATATAGCTTCGGCCGCCGAAGTGATCGAGTTAGCTGGCAAAGCTGTTCGCGACGATAAGAAAACCTGCATTCGGAACAGAACACATTCGGTTCGGTGAACATCAAGACAACAGGCAGTTGCAGCGAGTGGCGAGTGGCAAACGCAATCGCAAAACGGCATCAGGTAACAGAAGAAAAAAGTTTGTTCTTTATACAAACTGCTTTGGCGGCAAATCCAGAACAAGGCGGCATCGAGGGCGTTCGAAATGGTTTTTTTCAAAACCACGAGTACTAAGTTTTCTAAATTGGAACCATTCCATAAAACAAGGCGCTTTTCAGGGCCATTAAACCTTCCAAAAAAGAGTTTAGGAAATAAAGTTCAATGCTTTCTAAAACATTATCCAAAATAATAATAAAACACAAATTGATGTTTTCATAATTTGTTTGCCAGGATCTGATGAGTATGTGAATTTGGCAGTTGTTCTGAGCTTATTGATAGTTGGGGACTTTCCTGATTATTCAATTTTCACCAATTCTTAAATTGTTTCGAGATTGAAAGTACAGTAATCTACAATTAGTTCGACATTTAGCTAATTGGACGGACATGTAATGTGACTTATTTAGTTGGACATTTTTGTAAACATAGAGATCCAAATTATGATCCCACATTGAAAGTCGACACTGTACCACTGTCATCGCAAATGTTCAATTACAGGTTAAAATTACCTCCAATCCGACACTGAGTAGTGGTAATGCGACGTGTCATTGAATGTAATTTACTGTAAAATATGTCACAAGCTGGATGGGAAGAAATTTTCCAACTGTGAAAGCTGTGGCGAGTGACAACAAATCGCTAAACAGGAAGGTTTAGCCGAACAAGATGGGGATATCGAGTGATAACAAAACAATAAACTCTTTAGACTTTTTGTGATCCTGAAAAGGACCCTTTTTAGTCTGTATGTGAATCCAACGAGCGAACAAATCGTAATGAATGTATTTTTTTGCCATCGCTCCCTTTTAACGCTCATTCGTTCGTCTCGTTGGACCCGCCCCTTTGGCTGAGTCTGCCGATTTGTCTCTATCCTGTGAGTGTGTACCGCTAGAGTATAAAACACGCGGACCCCAAAAAAATATCTTATTTTCCTTTAAACCGTAAACCCGTGTGGTTGTACGGCATCGGCATCGTGTACTCAACAAAGGAGGAAAAGAGAAGGGAAAGGCAAAATCCCGCTCGAACCGTGGTGGTCTGCAATTTCCCGTAGGTGTATCCGCCAATTGCACCGGAAAAGGTAGCTAGGTCGAGCGCGTTAGTACTTGTGTACCAGTCCATCTAGCCGGCGTTATATAGTTTCGGCCGCCGGAGTGATCGAGTTAGCTGGCAAAGCTGCTCGCGACGATAAGAAAACCTGCATTCGGAACATAACACATTCGGTTCGGTGGACATCAAGACAACAGGCAGTTGCAGCGAATGGCGAGTGGCAAACGCAATCGCAAAACGGCATCAGGTAGCAGAAGAAAAAAGTTTGTTTATACAAACTGCTTTGGTGGCAAATCCAGAACAAGGCGGCATCGAGGGCGTTCGAAATGGTTTTTTTCAAAACCACGAGTACTAAGTTTTCTAAATTGGAACCATTCCATAAAACAAGGCGCTTTTCAGAGCCATTAAACCTTCCAAAAAAGAGTTTAGGAAATAAAGTTCAATGCTTTCTAAAACATTATCCAAAATAATAATAAAACACAAATTGATGTTTTCATAATTTGTTTGCCAGGATTTGATGAGTATGTGAATTTGGCAGTTGTTCTGAGCTTATTGATAGTTGGGGACTTTCCTGATTATTCAATTTTCACCAATTCTTAAATTGTTTCCAGATTTAAAGTACAGTAATCTACAATTAGTTCGACATTTAGCTAATTGGACGGACATGTAATGCGACTTATTTAGTTGGACATTTTTGTAAACATAGAGATCCAAATTATGACCCCACATTGAAAGTCGACACTGTACCACTGTCATCGCAAATGTTCAATTACAGGTTAAAATTACCTCCAATCCGGCACTGAGTGGTGGTAATGCGACGTGCCATTGAATGTAATTTACTGTAAAATATGTCACAAGCTGGATGGGAAGAAATTTTCCAACTGTGAAAGCTGTGGCGAGTGACAACAAATCGCTAAACAGGAAGGTTTAGCCGAACAAGATGGGGATATCGAGTGATAACAAAACAATAAACTCTTTAGACTTTTTGTGATCCTGAAAAGGACCCTTTTTAGTCTGTATGTGAATCCAACGAGCGAACAAATCGTAATGAATGTATTTTTTTGCCATCGCTCCCTTTTAACGCTCATTCGTTCGTCTCGTTGGACCCGCCCCTTTGGCTGAGTCTGCCGATTTGTCTCTATCCTGTGAGTGTGTACCGCTAGAGTATAAAACACGCGGACCCCAAAAAAATATCTTATTTTCCTTTAAACCGTAAACCCGTGTGGTTGTACGGCATCGGCATCGTGTACTCAACAAAGGAGGAAAAGAGAAGGGAAAGGCAAAATCCCGCTCGAACCGTGGTGGTCTGCAATTTCCCGTAGGTGTATCCGCCAATTGCACCGGAAAAGGTAGCTAGGTCGAGCGCGTTAGTACTTGTGTACCAGTCCATCTAGCCGGCGTTATATAGTTTCGGCCGCCGGAGTGATCGAGTTAGCTGGCAAAGCTGCTCGCGACGATAAGAAAACCTGCATTCGGAACATAACACATTCGGTTCGGTGGACATCAAGACAACAGGCAGTTGCAGCGAATGGCGAGTGGCAAACGCAATCGCAAAACGGCATCAGGTAGCAGAAGAAAAAAGTTTGTTTATACAAACTGCTTTGGTGGCAAATCCAGAACAAGGCGGCATCGAGGGCGTTCGAAATGGTTTTTTTCAAAACCACGAGTACTAAGTTTTCTAAATTGGAACCATTCCATAAAACAAGGCGCTTTTCAGAGCCATTAAACCTTCCAAAAAAGAGTTTAGGAAATAAAGTTCAATGCTTTCTAAAACATTATCCAAAATAATAATAAAACACAAATTGATGTTTTCATAATTTGTTTGCCAGGATTTGATGAGTATGTGAATTTGGCAGTTGTTCTGAGCTTATTGATAGTTGGGGACTTTCCTGATTATTCAATTTTCACCAATTCTTAAATTGTTTCCAGATTTAAAGTACAGTAATCTACAATTAGTTCGACATTTAGCTAATTGGACGGACATGTAATGCGACTTATTTAGTTGGACATTTTTGTAAACATAGAGATCCAAATTATGACCCCACATTGAAAGTCGACACTGTACCACTGTCATCGCAAATGTTCAATTACAGGTTAAAATTACCTCCAATCCGGCACTGAGTGGTGGTAATGCGACGTGCCATTGAATGTAATTTACTGTAAAATATGTCACAAGCTGGATGGGAAGAAATTTTCCAACTGTGAAAGCTGTGGCGAGTGACAACAAATCGCTAAACAGGAAGGTTTAGCCGAACAAGATGGGGATATCGAGTGATAACAAAACAATAAACTCTTTAGACTTTTTGTGATCCTGAAAAGGACCCTTTTTAGTCTGTATGTGAATCCAACGAGCGAACAAATCGTAATGAATGTATTTTTTTGCCATCGCTCCCTTTTAACGCTCATTCGTTCGTCTCGTTGGACCCGCCCCTTTGGCTGAGTCTGCCGATTTGTCTCTATCCTGTGAGTGTGTACCGCTAGAGTATAAAACACGCGGACCCCAAAAAAATATCTTATTTTCCTTTAAACCGTAAACCCGTGTGGTTGTACGGCATCGGCATCGTGTACTCAACAAAGGAGGAAAAGAGAAGGGAAAGGCAAAATCCCGCTCGAACCGTGGTGGTCTGCAATTTCCCGTAGGTGTATCCGCCAATTGCACCGGAAAAGGTAGCTAGGTCGAGCGCGTTAGTACTTGTGTACCAGTCCATCTAGCCGGCGTTATATAGTTTCGGCCGCCGGAGTGATCGAGTTAGCTGGCAAAGCTGCTCGCGACGATAAGAAAACCTGCATTCGGAACATAACACATTCGGTTCGGTGGACATCAAGACAACAGGCAGTTGCAGCGAATGGCGAGTGGCAAACGCAATCGCAAAACGGCATCAGGTAGCAGAAGAAAAAAGTTTGTTTATACAAACTGCTTTGGTGGCAAATCCAGAACAAGGCGGCATCGAGGGCGTTCGAAATGGTTTTTTTCAAAACCACGAGTACTAAGTTTTCTAAATTGGAACCATTCCATAAAACAAGGCGCTTTTCAGAGCCATTAAACCTTCCAAAAAAGAGTTTAGGAAATAAAGTTCAATGCTTTCTAAAACATTATCCAAAATAATAATAAAACACAAATTGATGTTTTCATAATTTGTTTGCCAGGATTTGATGAGTATGTGAATTTGGCAGTTGTTCTGAGCTTATTGATAGTTGGGGACTTTCCTGATTATTCAATTTTCACCAATTCTTAAATTGTTTCCAGATTTAAAGTACAGTAATCTACAATTAGTTCGACATTTAGCTAATTGGACGGACATGTAATGCGACTTATTTAGTTGGACATTTTTGTAAACATAGAGATCCAAATTATGACCCCACATTGAAAGTCGACACTGTACCACTGTCATCGCAAATGTTCAATTACAGGTTAAAATTACCTCCAATCCGGCACTGAGTGGTGGTAATGCGACGTGCCATTGAATGTAATTTACTGTAAAATATGTCACAAGCTGGATGGGAAGAAATTTTCCAACTGTGAAAGCTGTGGCGAGTGACAACAAATCGCTAAACAGGAAGGTTTAGCCGAACAAGATGGGGATATCGAGTGATAACAAAACAATAAACTCTTTAGACTTTTTGTGATCCTGAAAAGGACCCTTTTTAGTCTGTATGTGAATCCAACGAGCGAACAAATCGTAATGAATGTATTTTTTTGCCATCGCTCCCTTTTAACGCTCATTCGTTCGTCTCGTTGGACCCGCCCCTTTGGCTGAGTCTGCCGATTTGTCTCTATCCTGTGAGTGTGTACCGCTAGAGTATAAAACACGCGGACCCCAAAAAAATATCTTATTTTCCTTTAAACCGTAAACCCGTGTGGTTGTACGGCATCGGCATCGTGTACTCAACAAAGGAGGAAAAGAGAAGGGAAAGGCAAAATCCCGCTCGAACCGTGGTGGTCTGCAATTTCCCGTAGGTGTATCCGCCAATTGCACCGGAAAAGGTAGCTAGGTCGAGCGCGTTAGTACTTGTGTACCAGTCCATCTAGCCGGCGTTATATAGTTTCGGCCGCCGGAGTGATCGAGTTAGCTGGCAAAGCTGCTCGCGACGATAAGAAAACCTGCATTCGGAACATAACACATTCGGTTCGGTGGACATCAAGACAACAGGCAGTTGCAGCGAATGGCGAGTGGCAAACGCAATCGCAAAACGGCATCAGGTAGCAGAAGAAAAAAGTTTGTTTATACAAACTGCTTTGGTGGCAAATCCAGAACAAGGCGGCATCGAGGGCGTTCGAAATGGTTTTTTTCAAAACCACGAGTACTAAGTTTTCTAAATTGGAACCATTCCATAAAACAAGGCGCTTTTCAGAGCCATTAAACCTTCCAAAAAAGAGTTTAGGAAATAAAGTTCAATGCTTTCTAAAACATTATCCAAAATAATAATAAAACACAAATTGATGTTTTCATAATTTGTTTGCCAGGATCTGATGAGTATGTGAATTTGGCAGTTGTTCTGAGCTTATTGATAGTTGGGGACTTTCCTGATTATTCAATTTTCACCAATTCTTAAATTGTTTCGAGATTGAAAGTACAGTAATCTACAATTAGTTCGACATTTAGCTAATTGGACGGACATGTAATGTGACTTATTTAGTTGGACATTTTTGTAAACATAGAGATCCAAATTATGATCCCACATTGAAAGTCGACACTGTACCACTGTCATCGCAAATGTTCAATTACAGGTTAAAATTACCTCCAATCCGACACTGAGTAGTGGTAATGCGACGTGTCATTGAATGTAATTTACTGTAAAATATGTCACAAGCTGGATGGGAAGAAATTTTCCAACTGTGAAAGCTGTGGCGAGTGACAACAAATCGCTAAACAGGAAGGTTTAGCCGAACAAGATGGGGATATCGAGTGATAACAAAACAATAAACTCTTTAGACTTTTTGTGATCCTGAAAAGGACCCTTTTTAGTCTGTATGTGAATCCAACGAGCGAACAAATCGTAATGAATGTATTTTTTTGCCATCGCTCCCTTTTAACGCTCATTCGTTCGTCTCGTTGGACCCGCCCCTTTGGCTGAGTCTGCCGATTTGTCTCTATCCTGTGAGTGTGTACCGCTAGAGTATAAAACACGCGGACCCCAAAAAAATATCTTATTTTCCTTTAAACCGTAAACCCGTGTGGTTGTACGGCATCGGCATCGTGTACTCAACAAAGGAGGAAAAGAGAAGGGAAAGGCAAAATCCCGCTCGAACCGTGGTGGTCTGCAATTTCCCGTAGGTGTATCCGCCAATTGCACCGGAAAAGGTAGCTAGGTCGAGCGCGTTAGTACTTGTGTACCAGTCCATCTAGCCGGCGTTATATAGTTTCGGCCGCCGGAGTGATCGAGTTAGCTGGCAAAGCTGCTCGCGACGATAAGAAAACCTGCATTCGGAACATAACACATTCGGTTCGGTGGACATCAAGACAACAGGCAGTTGCAGCGAATGGCGAGTGGCAAACGCAATCGCAAAACGGCATCAGGTAGCAGAAGAAAAAAGTTTGTTTATACAAACTGCTTTGGTGGCAAATCCAGAACAAGGCGGCATCGAGGGCGTTCGAAATGGTTTTTTTCAAAACCACGAGTACTAAGTTTTCTAAATTGGAACCATTCCATAAAACAAGGCGCTTTTCAGAGCCATTAAACCTTCCAAAAAAGAGTTTAGGAAATAAAGTTCAATGCTTTCTAAAACATTATCCAAAATAATAATAAAACACAAATTGATGTTTTCATAATTTGTTTGCCAGGATTTGATGAGTATGTGAATTTGGCAGTTGTTCTGAGCTTATTGATAGTTGGGGACTTTCCTGATTATTCAATTTTCACCAATTCTTAAATTGTTTCCAGATTTAAAGTACAGTAATCTACAATTAGTTCGACATTTAGCTAATTGGACGGACATGTAATGCGACTTATTTAGTTGGACATTTTTGTAAACATAGAGATCCAAATTATGACCCCACATTGAAAGTCGACACTGTACCACTGTCATCGCAAATGTTCAATTACAGGTTAAAATTACCTCCAATCCGGCACTGAGTGGTGGTAATGCGACGTGCCATTGAATGTAATTTACTGTAAAATATGTCACAAGCTGGATGGGAAGAAATTTTCCAACTGTGAAAGCTGTGGCGAGTGACAACAAATCGCCAAACAGGAAGGTTTAGCCGAACAAGATGGGAATATCGAGTGATAACAAAAACACAACACCAAAGGTTCTTTTCAGAACCATCAACATATTCATAAAGAGTAAACAGTAAACTAATCCATTTTTCAGGTAGATAGGTAGGTATTCACGTAGGTGAAGAAAATAAAACAATATATTTAAAATATATATTTAACAAAAGCTGTCCCCTTTGTATAGTCCTACGTCACTCCGGTTATGTCCCCGACATTACCCACCCGTCTTTTTTCTTTTTCCTTTCCAATCGTGCTTCATTCTATTTCGCTGCTGCTCTGGTTGCCCGTTTTGGTCGGTACGATTTGAGGAGCACAAAATGGACCAATCAAAAATGGGCACATAGTGCATTTGGACAATGCTTGATATTTCACAATTATTCAATTATTTATCTCAAGAAAAATGAAATGTTATTCGTTATGATAGATGCGTAGATATATTTCCTATCAATTGATGCAAAAACCTTTGCGATCTATTGAGAAATGCTCGAGTTATAAACGTTCCAAATCTTGCATTTTTTCCTACTTGTTCAGTGCCTAGATTTCCATTTCACCCCCTATATCTTCCGGTTAGACGTAGTCCTACGTCAAAAACAACATCAAGTTCAATTGTCCCATGTTGGTATTCTTGGCATAACCGTCCTACCATGAATTTTTTAACCCGTTATCAAGCATGATTGATTCAGTGAGGGGATCTCATCACATTTCATTAAACAATAGTATAGTTCTTATAAAAACCCCGGTTTATTGCTAAATTGAAATGCTCAAAGCTTTTGGTAGACAAATATGCGAGAAAACTATGATTGCGTTTTTCTCAGTTGCTGATATTGGAACATGGAACAACTATGCGTAGAACGACAGTGATTCTACAATAAAAAAAAACATTTCAGGGCAACCAAATCATTCTACTAAACAGTTATTTCTAAAAATTCGCAGCATTCTAAAATTATATCCGAAGTTATTTACAAGCGACTTGGCCAAAAAAACAGCGTAGTTCTACGTCAACAATGTGGTCGTGTCTAGACACTTCCTCCTATATTTTTTCTATTATAGCGGATTTAAACAATGAAGTTTATTCGCCTCTAGCCTTAAAACGGGCCAGGGATAGAACCTACAATCGTTCCTTTGGAAAGTAGGCGCGAATCCATTAAGACTACGAAAACCCCTTGCATGTATTAGAAACCGTGAAGGGCTTATTTATACCCAATAAGTTGTAAACGAGCGGAGTTCAAGTTGCATTATTCTCTCTCTCCACAGTGTCCATAGAACAAATGCCGTATTTGTTCAAAATTGTCAACACAGGTGAGTAATTACCGAAATGTACAGAGCAAACGTATGGGAAAATGAAAAAGCTTCCAATTTTCGTTAATTTGGACCATTCATGGATTGGGTGGACTCGTAATGTATATCATATCGAGCAAATCTGAGAGAATTTCAAATTTTCGTTTCAATCAATGTGCTAGTCATCAGAATCCGTTTACAGAAAAATTTAAAAAAAATTAAAATTAAAATGTTAATATTAAAACTATTGAATAAAATCGAAATATATTTCCTGGTTTGTCATCCTTACCGAAAAACGTAATCTACATCAGAAAAGTATTTGGATAGCAGTTTCAAAAGATGACCCATCTCCAATCGAACTGATCCAGTTTCAAATATTCAAAATTACGCCAATTTAAACAAAATAAATCGTGGAATTGTAGATGTTGTGAAACATGAAAAAACATTATTTGCGGAATTAAGCTTTTGGAAAGAATTAAGATGTTGTGTTTAAGACGCGTATCCCATAAAACACTATCTTCAACAAATATTCCCTATTGCTTCTTCCATACTAAACTATGATCAATGTCATATGCTAACATCTTGAACTGTACACTCACGAATTTTTCATGGCGTCATCGAATGGAAAAACAACGAGAACTCTATCGGAGTCCCAATAGATGTCAACAGACTTGAGTTTTATGCAAAATGAGATCACGTTGACATCGACAGTGAAATTATTTCCTCGTCTGAATCAGACTCAACATTCATCGAAGACATCATTGATTAGGACGAGATTTGTTTTAGATAACTACAAATCTCGACGTGTCATGTATTTTTAAGACATTTGGCATCAAAAAAAAAAATTTTTTTTCAAAGCCCCGATTTCCGGCGATTTTCCGGTTTTCAAAAAACTCAAAACTTTAAACGATTGTGTCACATTTACCAGAAACCCATTCACCCGAATGACAGTTACCCGAAAGACATTCACCCGAATTCCACTCACCCGGATGTAACAAATACCCGAAAGCGACAACTACCCGAATGTAACATCTACCCGAATTGACACTTACCCGAATGCAACAATTACCCGAATGTAACATTTACGCGAATGCGACAGTTACCCTAATGTAACAATGTAATGTAACAAAAGAAGGATATATTCAAATAATACACAAATTTTACTATATTTGTATTTGTATTTGTATATTTAATTCTGATCAGTGTTATATAAAGATCATATTTGTCTCATACTTTCATTTCCATTCAAAAAGTATTTTTCGTGGGAAGTACAATTCGAGAAATACTGGCATTGAATAAAATCCTTTTCAAAATAATGAAAAGTGAAAGAATGCAGTTTTATAACGTATTATTAAGTCCATCCATTCTTATGGATGACGCAGCCCGTTTACGAGCGTCGGACGCCATACGTTTATCTGGTGCATCACGTTTGCAACCAGGCAATCAAAATGCATGACATGCATAATTAACCGGACAAACGTAATGCACCAGATATAATAGTTTTCAATATTTTATTCAATTTATGAGAAAGTTTTCTCAATAGTTTAAACATTTATTTAAAAAAAAACTAGCTGACCCGGCAAACTTCATCCCGCCCAAAATTTATTTTTCGTTATCACATTCACGTTATTTTACTAAGCGCACGTTCATGGGTCCAATCGAAGATTTTATAATCTACCTTTAAAATTATCTTTTACTATGAAATATTCCTACCAAAATTCGTCATTAAAATATCGGATTATTTTCAGACACAATTCTCGTTCAAGATTTTTCAACCACTTGCAAATAACATGTTTATCTGTTACATGGAATTGCTCTCTGGTAAACTGTTAGAATTTCATAAGTGACGTTTTGATAAGGATTTAAGCGGAGGAAAACTAAAGAGTAATACACTTTTCGTGCAAGGTTGGA
This sequence comes from Toxorhynchites rutilus septentrionalis, assembly GCF_029784135.1. Taxonomy (NCBI): domain Eukaryota; kingdom Metazoa; phylum Arthropoda; class Insecta; order Diptera; family Culicidae; genus Toxorhynchites; species Toxorhynchites rutilus. Next base: position 84,117,227 of record NC_073744.1, read on the forward strand.
ATTTTGTAATTTATATTCGATTGTTCAACTGGATATTGCGCGTTCCCGTGTTGACAAACCAGATAGTCTTTATATCTTCGAAGATAATAGAAAAACAAAGTATTACAAATATTTCAAAATCAAACTCATATGGAATATTTGCTTTGTTTCACTACTCATTTCTCTGTCATAAGACATCAATGAGCCACAGCAAACGTGGCAGGGTTCGGCAAATAAAATTTGAAACAAAATAAATATTCAACGATAAAGCTCGGTCGGACCTGACTAAAGGATCGTATCCTATGTTTCAAACAAACCGGGCAATCGGTTGAACACAGGTTTGCTTGCGAGAGGCCGCCGCTTCCGACGGCGGGTCGGCGGCCTGCTTGGATTGCGTCACCTCAGCGGCTTGGTGCCGCCTCGATTCCTTATCCTCGTTAAATGGGGACTTCGCCCCCATTACATTGATCTCAAAATAAATTTCATCGCGAAATAATAAACTCATGACAAAAATTACGCTGCGGCGGCAAATACGTAATACCATTTTCTCTTATCTATTCGTTTCACATTTTCATTAAAAATTTATATTCTGAAAATTAAACAGGTACCTTTAGTTTAATTTTCGGAATATTTCATAACCCATGCTCAGTTCTTAATGATCTCTTGGTCTTAAAGAGCTATACGGAAAGTAAAGAAGACAGCATGTCAATTGTGCCTACACTAATTTCTAAAAATGACACAGCGAAGTCTTCAACACCTTTTTCGAATTTCCTCATTACAATTTCTCAGTTTACTTCGTAACTTCCTAACAGCAGATTCGACAAAACTCATAAACTGATTTGCCGGATTTTTTCCTTCTTCATTCGGGTAAACATCCCATTAGGGTAAATGTCGCATTCGGGTAGACGTTGCATTCGGGTAAATGTTCATTCGAGTAAATGTCCATTCGGGTATACGTTGCATTCGGGTATTTGTTACATTCGGGTGAATGTCATTCGGGTATGTGTTACATTCGGGTAAATGTGCTTCGGGTAAACGTGTTTCGGGTGAATGAGACACAACCCTTTAAAAACCCCAAACCGTACGTTTTACCTCGTCCCAGAGTTTTGATTTTTGATTTAAAAAAAAAGATTTCTAGATGACATATTTATTTATTTTGCTGTTTCGTTGTCAGAATATGTAAATTTGTTTCTCGTGGATCGGCAACTGCGCTAAGGAGTACGATTAAGGACTCGCTCAACAGTTTTAAAACTCTAAAGTTTTAAAGATTGAGAAGGTTAAGGGCTGCTGGTCGTAGAAGATTAAATTCGAAACTCACCAAAAACACATTGTACATAGATCTTGCTCAACGCGTTGTTGGAGAGTTTCGATTGCCAAATTCTCAAAGATGTTTTTTTTAATATATTTGAATAGTCACTATCACCACCTAGCAAGCGCAACTCGCATTGATCTCACCATCAAGGAAAGGAAAGGGGAAGTGTATGTGAAACATTATTTTTTTCATTTTAATTTCATAATTTCATAATTTAAATAATTTCATATTATGGTAAGGAGTACACTTCCTACATGTTATTGTATGATATTTAAACAACCCGAACTGCTCATAATTGAGAACTGATTCTGCGCGCAGACTTCATTATTGTGGCGACGATATTTAGCATTTTGAGTGGTTTAATTTCAAAATTCAATTTGTTGATAATTATATTTCGGTATGTTAGTTAATATAACAGCGATGTATACAAAACAGGCAAACTGCATTTGAAGTTGCGAAGCGATAATTATTTATCGAATAATTAATCATCAGACGAAAGAGAAATGTTTCAATCAAACAATAATATTTCAATATTGAAAGGTTCTACGGGAGCGTTATAGGAATCAAATGAGAAATGGATAGTAAGGCTAATTGGAGTTGCTATTAAATTAGTTGGAAAAGAAATCGATTTTTTATTTTCTCCCGATATTTTTTCCACTCAAATGCTCAAATACTCTGCATACACAAAGATAAAAATTTGTTCGTCAAACGTTCCAAAACGTGATAGTTTCAGCTATAAATTGATTTTTGCGTTCATTGTATGTACAAAAAAAGGATTTTATTTGTAATGAAAAAAATCGGTAATTACTTTTCAGGCAACCCAATAATTATCTGAGAAATTAACATAATTACTATTAGTATATCATCACTCCTGTACCGAAAATCCACTCTACCATGATTCTTTCTGCAGATACAAGTCCATTCGTCAGGAATTCAGAATCGAGCACACACCATAGAGAGAAACCAGCAGTGAATGTTTGTGCTTAGTTATATACAAACAACATCAATTATTCGCACAATAGCATCAACGACATGAAATGGCGACGGTAGAAGTCGACGCCCCTCAAACGAAAACTGCTGCATAATTTATTTAATGGATTTTCAATTTACTCACGTACTTAATCTTTTCTCCCGGATGCCCACTCATTGTTGTTATTTTTACGAAATACAGGTTTTAGGAAGACATTGGAAGATATGTTTTTTCACAACTCTACACCGGCATATCGACTTTTTCCAACAAACTGTTACTTGGATTCTTTAGCATCAAAACTTTTCACGCTGGATTTCCCGTTAACACTCGGATCGTCACCGATAGCATGAACCGATTTCTAAGAAACCATTTTCATTTTCAATATCACTTAACTTTTCCATTAATTTTTCAGGTTGTCGCTTTCACTCCACAGAGTATTCGAACTGCACTTGTTCTCGGAGCGGTTTGTGTGTATGCTGCTTCAAACTGCTATCATTGTCATTATCATCGCAATCATAAACTCTTAATGGCAAAATAACATAATTATCATTCTGGTAACCATGTTTCAGAAATATCTCGCATAAGGTACCGGTGATGAGGGCGGGAAGTGAAAGAGTAAAACAAAATATTGTTAGTTTGGCGATCACTCTAAACGCCTAATCAATAACCAAGTATTGCTATTATTGCTTATAACTTTAATCTTGGAATGCGTTCACCTGCCTCGTTTTAGCGCTCACCTCTCTCGGCCATTTGCTTCCTTTGTGTCACAGAGATGCGAGTATTTTTTTCAATTGAAACAATTCGCACCCAACGATCATCGTAACAACCCGTTCGAATCATAAGAACGACACCCCACATGCACCCGACACAAGTCGAACGCAAATCAGCGTTTCAAAGATCGCGACCGTACTGAGAAACAATCCTTGCAGCGGTTCTATTGCTTCCATCCACTGCGGACTAAACGGGCCTCGAACCAACAGGACATCGTACCGGGTGGAATTCTCTTCAATTCACATGTTGGCATGTATGGGTTAGGCGCGCTCTCGCCAGGGCGTCTCGAATCCATTTGTTGGTAGCATTCGAAGGGAGAGTGAGCAGAACCGAAATGAATATTATTGTGTGTCTGAAAGCATGAAAACATTCGCCGGGGTGGTTTCAACCGGTGAGAGCATTGAGAGTGAACCGTTGGTGCGTTACGTTTCGATTCATATTTGGGCCAAATGAGCGCGAAAGTTCGTGAACACGATGAATCTATCGATTCAGATCTGCACGTGGTAAGGATGATTTTTTAGAAGCATTATGCCAAATGAATACGTTTGGTAGGATATGGTTGTGAAATGGAATAACTAGAACAATCGAATGCCTTTTTCGATGGACAACAGAAAAAAGGTAATTATAAGGAACTGTTCACATACCACGTGAACAGAAAAAGCACGATTTTAGACTCCCCCCCTCCGTGGACAACGTGGACATTTTCATACCTCTCCCCCTGTTGTCCGTGGACATTTTTCTCTATTTTATTCAGGAAATAACTGAATTGCGCAAAAATTAAATTTTAATTCCATTTATTTTTATTTTGTTTCAAATTTTATTTGCTGAACCCTGCCACGTTTGCTGTGGCTCATTGATGTTTTATGACAGAGAAATGAGTAGTGAAACAAAGCAAATATTCCATATGAGTTTGATTTTGAAATACTTGTAATACTTTGTTTTTCTATTATCTTCGAAGATATAAAGGGTATCTGGTTTGTCAACACGGGAACGCGCAATATCCAGTTGAACAATCGAATATAAATTACAAAATTCCAACCTTGCACGAAAAGTTGTTTGTATTACTCTTTAGTTTTCCTCCGCTTAAATCCTTATCAAAACGTCACTTATGAAATTCTAACAGTTTACTAGAGAGCAATTCGACGCCCAATTAATCCTCCGCTGCCCCGATCCTCCTCATTTTAATAAAATTTTGTTTTATCCCCCAAAAATAGCCTTGAAGCCTGTTGCCCGATTGAAACATTTTTTTTTGAGAAATCTATTACCCTTTTATTATTTTTATATATAAAAGAAGGATTTCCCCACGTATGTGTAAAATATCATCACGGGAGAACGGCTGATCAGATCTGCGTCATCCGTAGATTTTGCGAGTTTATCTTCACCCATATTACAATGACAGATTACTTTGGAAAAAACAAATGAAACACAAATTTCTGCATTACTCGAGAATTAATCAAGAATATGAAACCAAATTTGGCATGTGGAGGTTTCAGGGTGCAATAAATGTTTTTACGGTGGTTAGACACTTCACCCCCTCTTTAAGGAGAAGCTGCCATACAAATGAAACATAAATTTCCGCATAGCTCGAAAACTAATCGAGCAAATGGAACCGAATTCGGCATGTGAAGGTTCTAGAGGACATGAAACGTTCCTATGGTAGATAGACACTCCTCGCCTCTCTCTCTCAAGGAGAGGGGGCTGATAGTGTGTAAATACGCACTCCTATATCTTCTTCTATCTATATAAATGAAAATGGATCACCGAATGTGTTGATAAGAGCAAAACTCGAGAAAGGAATTGTCCGATTTAGGGCTGTCTTTATTCTATCAAATTTTCTGTATCAAACATTTATTCCATGTAACGGATAAACATGTTATTTGCTAGTGGTTGAAAAATCTTGAACGAGAATTGTGTCTGAAAATATTCCGATATTTTAATGCCGAATTTTGGTAGAGGTATTTTATAGTAAAAGAAAATTTTAAAGGGTAGATTAGAAAATCTGAGATTGAACCCATGAACGTGGCTTAGTAAAAAAAACGTGAATGTGATAACGAAAAATAAATTTTGGGCGGGACGAAGTTTGCCGGGTCAGCTAGTTTTTTTTTAATAAATGTTTAAACTATTGAGAAAACTTTCTCATAAATTGAATAAAATATCGAAAACTGTTATATCTGTTTAACACATTACGGACCGCACGTTTTGGGGCAAACTTGTACGCTTCATTTGTTCGGATTCCACGAATGAGATCGTTTCCTTCGGCATGGATGAGACGAAGGCGAGCGTAGGCCTTGTTAGATTTTTGGCAAACCAAGGATTTAACCATCAAGTGTAGAAAACACGGGTTATTTCGTGATCCATCCGTAAAAGACGGAACGCTAAACGCGAGAAAACTCGTGAGCGGTCTGCAATGTGTTAAAATATTGATATATATATATATATAGGTTGTTAGATAGCTGATCCGGTATGTTCCAGGGGATAGGGGATCATAAAAAATATTCAAATCTTAACTACGAAAGAATTATTGAACTTTTTCTTGAGACCGGTTTTTTGCCTTAAATAAATTTACTTTTATTAAAAAAGTGCGCTATTTTGCACGATTTAATTGCTTCCATTTGAGGAAATTTTGCATAAAATTCTGTTGTGAACACATTTCAATTAGTGGAACATAACAAGAAGGATAATAGTGTGGTGTCAAAGAAGGAACTGTAGAGTGGTTGAAGAGTATCAATTTGGCTGATACACCCAAACTAGCATTGGCAGAAAACATTTCTCGCGTAACTTTTGAAAACGTCCTATGTAACAAATGTAAACAAATCGAGTTAATGGATGCACACTATTAGTTTTCAATCATTGAATGTATTACAAAAACAATCGTACACGTATCTATCTTCTTCATCTTTTTGTCACCGATACAAAAAATATCCAATGTACAGATTCGAATTTTAAGCACCCGGCTGTTACTTCGGACGCCACTTTCCTCCGACGGCCGAAACGTCCGAAGTAACAATGCAACTCGCAGTCGTACTTCGGTCGTTTTGGAATTTGTTTCTTACAGGTGTTGTAATCGATTTCAGTGCAATTCAACGAGTGATTACAATAATAATCAGTCTTTAGAATGAAATGCTGATATTTGGATTGTTGTTTATTAGTTAGTTTCAAATTTTTATAGTGCAACGTAATATGTCCAATGTGCAAACGCGGGCAGTCGAAACGTCCAATGTAACATTTTTCGCTTCGAGGCTTCAACCTTAATCTCAAATCTTCTTGACAGCTAGTGGTGAAAACAGTGTAAAGATCGATAGCTTTTAAGACAATTCGGGAAATAATGTTCGGGTCTTCAAATTCATTTTGCTCGAGTTGGCGAAAATGTTACATTGGACCTTTTCAAAAGTTACGCGAAATTTAATCTTTGGCAGAAAAGATGCCATTTCCTGTGCATGAGAGTCAAATGCGCAAATAATGAGCTATTTTAAAGCTTAAAAATGGTTTGTATGAATGCGAGCAGACATCTCTTTCTGTTTTCTTTTCTCTTTTCATTTGGGATTGTGCAAAAAAAAAGTCCCTACGACGTCAATGGGGATCGAACTAAGGCCGGCTGGAATGCAAAGATACTCTACACGACCACGCTATCCATATTGCTGTCAGCGCTATTATAAAGTAGCGTGATAATATTACACCTCATCATAAAATGAAGTTGGAAGGTGTTTTCTAAGACGATAAAGAAGGACATGAACGAGAATATATCTTTCAGCTCATTTAATGTAATAAATCGGGATGCCATGTACTAAAAATTAACTTTGGGTGTAGAAACAATCCTGAAACCATCCAGTTTATCATGCATTTTTCTAAAATTAATTAAAAACACCAAATTTGAAGTTTCTTCTTTACATTTAAAAGTTGATTCTGGGTTCCATTAATTTGAAAGTTTTACAACTGCATTCTATGTAATTTTTTTTTATCTTTCAAATTGTACTGTAACAGATTTTCCAAAGATCATAAATAACTGATCTTAATGTTTCGCTAGAAACAGAGTTGACTTAGTTTCTGCTGATTCCCATACATGCACTTGATGCGCTTATTCAAATTTCATTACATGGCATATCCGCGTTGGCTCATGTCATTTCACAGCTAATCGATTGCAGCTGAACATTTCTATACCTCGCAAGTGTTGCAACATAATGAGAACACTGGTGTCCCAATGCATCTAGTCCCAAGTCATAAATCGCTACACTCCCATGGTATCGAATTTCATAGGACGTATACAATGCGTCCTGCAGTTATTTTTCCTTCTTGCCCCTTTCCTTACCACACACGATAGCGCACAGCAAGACCTACCAGCAGCGCGTTGGCGTAAGCATATTGGTATTTGTCTTTGCTTTCTGCATCGTTCTGATTGGCTATTGATTGTTCCAGGTTTCTCCCACCATGCGCAATTAGCTAGCGCAGTACTAAATTTAAGAACTAACGTGTAAACTAAGTAAGAATGAATAAAGGAGTCTTGTTCATACTACGATCGTGTGCACATGTACATAATCCGAAATCCCGCGACAAATAGTCCAGTATAATTATTCTAAGGAGCGTACATTCTAAATTAGGGTCAGTTCAAAACATAAAATTAGACATAAGAAAAGTTCAACAATATCCTAGTTGAGAATTGCCTACATGCCTAAGATTTTTTCATCAAATATGATCCTCTATCACCTCCTGAAATATCCTATAATTAATCAGAACACTGGCTCAATTGTTTGATTTTTTTTTATCCAAAATATATATTTTTATTAAGGCTCATATGGCGTCAACCTGACGGGGCCGGGAGTTCAATATTTCGACAATGTTTGCCTTATAACTATGTTAGTAATATGTAACCGATTACTCGCGGTTGGCTCGAGGTTAGTATTACAAGTGTTTTCGTAATTATGATGTTGCTGTCTCCAATGCTCTGTACCTGTGCCCGACACGGGATACTTCCTTTTGGGATGCAGCTGACCATTAATCAGCAACGCCCCCTAGTCTGTACCCCATATCTAGCGTGGTGCGTCTTCTCCATATATTGTTTGATGTTGACGACTAGTGATGCATAGACAATTTCATGCAAACGTAAATATTGATTCCTAGAAGTTAATGGAATGAAATGATTTTACACGCGATTTTGTATGAAAAACCATACAGACATTATTCTCATATACTGTTCTCGAGATATAACAAAATGTATAGAAAATTATATTTGATGAAAAATCATTTACGCATATCATGGAATCTCAACCATTATGGAATCGTTTAATTATTTTAGTTTTGGTTATGAGGGCTATGCATACCCCGTTACTATAAAAGTTCGATCATAGGAAATAGTTGGTCATTCACAATTTACGTGAAATATTTTCATAATACAGATTTCACTGAAAAAGATCCATGATATGAGAAAAAATGTATGAACGTTTAACTGGGCAGCACTCTCAGGCGACTCAATCTGTTTATTGCTGAATATGAAGAGAAAACTCTTCCGGTCCACGTGGACTCAGTCTATATCCCACCCCCCTCTTCGTAGACAAGAGTGGACACTCCTTACCCCCTCCCCCCTAAAGTTGTCCACGTGGTATGAGGACAGCCCCTAACCTAATTGATGTGTCATCAATATGAAATATCAGTTATCAAATCAATTAGTACTAGGCTGACCAAACGTATCGTTTTGGACGGGACAATACCGTTTTTTCGACCATTTTTATTGTTTCGTCTTTTTTTAATCTGTAACGTATTTTGAATAGGGTGAATGATCTTGGTTTGTCCGATTTGGGGCGTTTTTACGCAACTGGTAAATGCAAATCGATTTTTCTTCATGAAAATCACATATAATTGATACGAATTTGGGTTTGTTGAAAAGCCTCAAGTCTCTAGTTGCTAATACTACCATAAGGCGTTGAAATTATTCAAAAAAATTTAACGATCTTCCTCAAAGAGAAATTATGATCATGGTTTGACCACCTCTGATCATGGTTTGTCCAAAAAATGATCATGGTTTATTCGATTTCAGAAATCACCATTTTTGAATGACAACATTCGAATTCTCAAGTAGATGTTGCATTTATCATTGCTTGAGTTTACTGTCATCATATTGACCCATTCATAATTTAGGCTTTCTTCAGAATATTGCCTTTTCTTGGGCATTTTAAAAGTGTTACCCTCAACACATTCAACACAGGGAAACTTTATTTCTGCTATGCGCGAAGGACACAATAAACAAACTGTAGCGCAACATGCGGTTGCCATAGAAATCATGTGGACAAAACAACATTTTTTGGACAAATTAACATTTGGACAACTCATGATCATCAATTGAGTTCATCAAAATGCGTTAATTTAATGGTTTAGCTATGCAAATTTCATACAAATGGTGTGCAAGCATGATTTTTACAATATTTGTAAGTGTTATAATCAAGAGAAGGTCTGAATATGTGCCAAATAATCATCTGGTGATCGATTAAAAGTTAGTTCGAATGAGGGGCGCATTGACACCAATAGAAGGTGTATTTTATAATCCTTTAAAACATGTGATTCCGTTAAAATATATTATAGAACTACTGTAAATCATGAAAAAGACAATTTTATTTATATGTTTTGAAACATTCGAATACCTGATTTGACAAAGGTTTGCTGAATTAGAGCATTCAAAAAAGTGGACAAAACATGATCATATTTTCGACTAGACGAACCAAAATCATTTACCTTATAGTACAATTACAAATGAAATCGTCCTAAATATACAGATTTTCAAAACATGTGTTTTTGATTCGACTGAAAATTGTATTCCGTTTGGGTGGAGGAATTATGAGTTTTCCACAGCAATTGGGAATTTTGTGACTCAAGCGTAACCTTTCAATAAGGCGTAACGATTTTAGTAAGAGAAATCTTTGATAATTTATATCTCAAAAACTATGAGTGAAATAGAAAAAAGAAAAAGTGTCTCAGAAAGAGTTATAGATGTTATAGAGTATTGATGTTTAAACGTGAAAAAAATATACTGAGAAAAAATATTAGTTCTTTTTTTATTTACAAAAAAAAACTATAATTTGACGAACTTTGTGGAACATTGAATTTTTATGAATTTTCGAAACTTCGAATTTTTGTATGTTAGCAACCAATGTTAACAAAGTATGTTGTAAGTATACAAAGTATGTTTACAAACAATTATGAATCATGATGTGATTTAAAACAAAAAAGCTCTTTATCAATTTCCTTTCCAAAAGCAGCCATTCTCGAGATGCATATTTCAAAAAATATTTCTAATTAGCGTCTTTTTATAGTAAACTAGTTGACCCGGCAAACTTCATCCCGCTCAAAATTTATTTTTCGTTATCATTACTTCCAAACATTTACGATTTCATACATATGATCATGGGTCCAATCGCAAAACTGATCATTGATTCATCTCTTCTAATTGACCCTTTACAATTTACTTTTAATATAAATTTCCTAGGACTTCTACCAAAACTCATCACTATAATATCATATTATTTTCAGACACAATTTTCGTTCATGATTTTTCAATCACTTGCAAATAATTGTTTCTCCATTACATCGAACACATATTTGATACAGAAATAGAATGTCCCTAAATCGGATAATTCCTTATTCGAGTTTCGCTCTTATCAACACATTCGACGATCCATTTTTATTTATCTAGATAGAAGATATAGGAGTGTGTTTTATCACATTAAAATAATTTCCACTTTCGAACAAAAATCAATTTCGTTGGTGCAAACATCAAATCCGTATAATCATACCATCATAGAAACATTTCTTGTATCTAAAAACCCTCACATCCCAAATTCGGGTTCTTTTGCTTGATTAATTCTCGAGTTATACTGAATTTTGTGTTTCATTTGTATGGCAGCTCCCCTTAGAAAGGGGGGAGGTGCGCGGTTTATTGCACCCTAAAACCTCCAAATGGTTCCGTTTGCTTGATTAATTCTCAGTTATGCTAAAATTTGTATTTTCCATACAAATGGGAGAGAGAGAGAGAGAGAGAGAGAGAGAGAGAGAGAGAGGGGAAGGAATGTCTATCCAACATGGAAACATTTATTGCACCCTAAAACCTCCACATGCCAAATGTGGATTCGTTTGCTAGATTAATTCTCGAGTTATAAAGAAATTTGTGTTTCATTTGAAAAACCCGTACATACAAATTTTTACGGCGATCGGTTCAGTAGATTCCATAAGAATCAGACAGATAGACAGAGAGAAATCCATACTAAGTTGGCCTCAAAAGAGGCTTGCGAAAACTGGCTGTCTGAGTTTTTTGCAAATAAGGAGAGGGGGTTTTATAAGGGGGGGATAATGAAGTTGCCTTTAAATGGCAACAAATTTGCGAACAAAACGACGCATATTTGACTTAAATTGGATAATTCTAAGTATGTTAAATAAAGCGTCAAATTTCGATCAGAAATACGACATTTCTTTTTCCCCAACCCAATATATGTATAGAAAAACCTATTCAAATTCAAACATCTTCCACCAGTCGAACAGTCTTCCTTATAGAGTTAATAGTGTTGTAGACCGTTTGCGAAAAACGGTAAGAAATGTTCATCTGAAAACGTTTCTTAACCGTGTCAGTGATTTCGAAACATAAGTTGTTAAGTTAAAAACATATAAACCACGCTGCAGTTAGCCAATTACTTTGATTTGTCCTTGGGTATACTGTAGTGTTTGTATTTGAAACATATTTTAAAGTTTGTGTGGTTGTAATTGTTTTAACTTGGGCAAAATCCAAACATTGGGGTTGAAAAGTAATTTGATCCGTGTTTTCCAATGTGGCCGTGCACAATAAACGATAGAGAACACTGCATAAAGCTATCAATTTCGGTGTGCCATGGACGAGATTGGTTATGACTGAGTACTCACTTTGAGCCCAGATCTCGTGCAACTTGTTTCTGCAACTTCCCTCTCAATAGCACTTTAGTTTGATCTGCAAGGTACCGATAACAATATATTTTATACTATATAAAGATTAGACACAATTGATAGCGGCACGTAAAAACAATGACGCGATATGGCGAAGGGTCCGAAGCAAAAGGTCGGTAGACCGATGTCCGACGGCGCTAAAACAGTGAAGATAATTACAGGCTCGACTAAATAAGGAAAAATCCAATTTAGCTGCAATTTAATGACGAGAAAAGCGGCGTCCGTCCCTTATGCTGAAAAGTGATAACCGTCACTCGTTAACCGTTAAGTGGATCGCTGGACATAGGTGATAAATGTGGGCCGTGGATAATTAAATTTTGCCTTACGCAAAAAAAGAGAAATATTGCTCACGATAAAATCAATATTCATACTGGCGGTGTAATGTGCGAACATTTGGGGGATTGCCTGATTTTAGAGGTCAAAATCTATTTTTTTTCTGTTCCAGTTGATTTCTAACATAGGATGTCAAGTCACTGACCCTAAATCTTTCAGGAGGAATGAGAGGATCATATTTGATAAAAAAATACATTTTTCCTTCTTTTTGACGTAGGACTACATCTCACATTTTTGAATGGCGTTAACGTTCCCTGTGAAACTTTTGCCGTCTCAACGTATGCATTAACTAGCGTCATTCATTAATACTTAGTTGAGATTTCTTAAGCCAAATAACACGCCTTGAATGTATTCCGAGAGGCAAGCTCTAGAATACGCGTCACCACAGTGCAAGTCGAAGGTAATTTCTTTGACGAAAAATATCCCGGCCAGAACGGGAATCGAACCCGAACACCCGGCATGATAGTGTGCGACGCTACTGCAGACATCTTACAATAAGATTGCCAAATCAGAAAACAGGACACGTTTTTATGAAATAATGTTAATGTTAATAACTATCTTTGCTACGAACGAATTTTGACGATTTGCATAGCAATCGAATCGGAAATTTTGTAAAATTTGTTTGGTATGCTATACATTATAATCCGATAGTCTGTATATGGTTTAAATTGATGAAAATTGGAAGCATTCCCATTTCCCCATACATTTGTTCTGTCCATTTGTGTGCTTTCACGAACAGAGCTGTCAATAACGGGCAACTTATGCAGCCGCTAGAATAGAAACATCGAAGGGGGGTAGCGAAAAGAGAATATTTGCGTAGTAAACTCCACCCTTGCATAGTAAATAAGCTGTCGCTAGCGTATAGGTATTGCATCTCCTCTGGGGAAAATTTTCAGAATCTTTCTGTGCCCGAAACAACAAAGGTCGCTTATTCTGCTCGTTTTGTGTTTTATGTTTTCCCTCGAGCTGTGAACGCTAGCGAATATTTCACTTGAAGTGCATCTGGCAATGCAATTGACCCCTACCCGTATTATTTAATACGTCACACATCAAGTGATTTCACTACTCTGCTATACTACTATATGTTATGCAAGTACACCACGAGTGAGACTCGATGTTAGGAAAGGGGTTAACACAACCATCCGAGCCAAAAAAGCAGGCGAAAAAAGAGAAGAGTGCAAATTATTATAGTTCGCTTCTAGCCATCAGTGTTTGGCTTTGTTTGTGTTGCTTGTTTTCGTTGTACGAAACTTAGAACTTGTTCATTTCCTGTACATGTGAATAGCACACCTTCGATACTTTTAGTTTCCATTCGTATTTGATCTCGTGCGTATCGGCTAGGTTCTGTTGCAACAGGCTCCTAGCTTTGTTGAAGGTTTTGACCGAGAGTCGAGGAACGATCACTATGTAATTGTAGAACATATGGGAATTTAATTTTCCGAATTTTCCCTTTTTCCTTCACAGTTTACCGAAAATTTTCAATTGTCATGTTTGGTTGGATTCCCAATTTGGTTTGATTTGGTCCATATGCCCAATTTGTTACATTTGCTTGATTAATTATGTTGTAATGCAGAAATTTGTGTCTCTTTGTATGGCTGCACCCCCCCCCCCCCTTAGAAAAAAGGAAGGACTATCTACCCACCGTAAAAACATTTATTGCACCCTAAAACCTTCACATGCAAAATTTGGTTTCATTTGATTGATTAATTTTCGAGTAATGTAGAAATTTGTGTTTCATTTATATGGCAGCCTCCCCTTAGAGCAAGGGGTGGAGAGTCTACTATCATAGAAACATTTATTGCACTCTAGAATCACAATATGCCTAATTTGATTTAATTTGCTTGATTAATTCTCGAGTAATGCAGGAATTTGTGTTTCATTTGTATGGGAGCCCCCCCTTAGAGAGGGGGTGGAGAGTCTAACCATCATACAAACATTTATTGCACCCTAAAACCTCTAAATGTCAAATTTGGTTTCATTTGCTTAATTAATTCTCGAGTAATGCAGAAATTTTTGTTTCATTTGTATGGCAGCATAACTATAATATAACTATAAAATTACAATCATAATTGCTTCTTTAGAGTAATCCCCCTTTCACTATCATTTCATATGAGAACTACACTTGAATTATAACATAATCGGCAAAAACCTGACAACACTACTCATTATCGTTTGTGTTTGACGTTTGCTTAGCGTGAGCACGTAAAATTTACCCGTTCATAAATATTTAAATTTCTCCCGTGTTTCATCAGTTCTAATCATCGTTAAAAGTTTACTGTGATTGCTTGGTAAGTGTTTCCCAGTTGATTATAAAATATAATCAAGTGTAATGATCGAAGTGTAATTTTCGTCCAAAAAATTACAGAATAAAGTGTCCGAAATATTAGTTCAATCTGTCCGAAATTTGATTTAGTGTCCGAAGTTTGATACTTATTCGCTTCATTTGAAAAGCATTTTATTCGATGATTTTTTTATGTTTTCAATCAAATAGGTACCAAAGTAGAAAGCTTAAAAGCATATTGAACTAATTTATTGAAAATATCAACCAAATTATACCTATGCATAAAACATAGGTCTGTTTTCTTCATCATATGCCTTAAGCGTCCGAAATATGATTAAGAACGGTATGCCATTTGTGAAAATCTTCTTTTATTGACCAAGGAAAAACTAAGAGAATGCCGGTTCAAATAAACATTATGCATCTGAGCTACCATGAAATCACCCATGCTAATCAGAAAACTGAAAGCACAATTCTATGTCTTCCCATCTTCGTTTTTATACCTGTCACCAATTGTACCGGAAATATCATTCTGTTTCGAACAAATCCAATCACATTTCACGTTAATCGTATAATAATATTCCAAGACATTTCCGTGATTGGATCACGTATTTCAAGTACTTATTCTCACAGGTTAGAATGTGCAAAATAGCACCTCGAAGAGAACAATACACGCGTAGTAAATCGATTTGAAACTTCAATGAAAGTTTTAATGCATCCCTGCGAGAAAATGTCAGATTCCACCAAAAACGAGGAGGTAGATCTTCTTTCCTTCAACAAGTGTCGGTGCAAATACACTGAATCCATTTACATATCTCTTTCCTTCAATGTCTATAACTTGAGAACCGATCGTTGTATTTTATGTTCAGCTTCCATTTGGCATGATTTCTTATTTTTGTGACCTATCTTCCATTCTTCCTCATTGTTACAGGATTATATCTAAAGAAGGTTGTGGAACCATGGTTACAAAACGTGGGACATTGTGGTACTCGATAAGGAATTATGGTAAGAATCGAAAGATACACAGATTCGCCGAAAAATGTATATGGCAAACATCAATTTCGAGAAAAAAAACTATCAACTATCAACTGTTTCTACACACAAAACCAGTTGAGTCCAGGCGAAGTTAAAGTAATATTATTGCACTCAAAACAGACCACATCGTAGCTATTGTATGCATTCAGTAGGAAAATGCACTCATTTATCTCGTACATCGTACAAACAGCATAAGAAAACATCTAAATGGATTCTCGTTTACGTTCCTTGAAAAATTACATGGAAAATACATTTCTTGCAAGTTTCCAAGAAATCAAGCGTGAAACCTAATCGGTTTCTTCATGGAATAGTTATCAATGAATGCATGATTACCATATCAGTTGGTGTCAAATAACAACTGGCGTTAGAACTTGAAACGCGTATTTCTGGAAGGGTGTAGAAAATTAACGTTATGATGAAATACTTTATACGTAAGAACTCAATTTGATGCCAATCCTTAGCCAATGGCACCATTTTTAAATCTAGATCGAATTATCATCAGTAGGGGAAAAGGGGGGAATTTGGACCACCTAAGCAAATCGCCTAATATTTCCAAACCAATACGGTCTAAATCAAAAATTTCACATTGTATACTGAGCTACACTTATTTTCTCTCAATCAATAATATTTATTCATTATATCAAGCTTCAAACTACCAAATATATCATAAAATAAAACAGATGATTTTTGGACATTAAAATTTGATGCGGAGTGATTTGGTCCAGTGTGTGTTTCATCGAAAAAAAAAATACTTATGTTTATGTAAAATATTTTGGGATAATGTTACAATCAGTAACAGTGTTTTGGGATCGATACCAGGTGTCTTGGCCAGATTCCAGACCAGAAAAATTGGATTGACACCATCTCGAATTCTGCATGAATCTTTTCACTGTTGTTCGAGCATTTTCAAACACTTTCGTTGTTGATCAAAGAAAATCCGTTCTTGATGGCCTGAGTTGCTCTTTCAAGCTCCTCCATTGTCTGCCCATTCTCTTTTTGTAATTCCGTGACATCTGGAATCAATTAGATCAAAGAAAAGCCTCAAAACTGTAGGACTAATTCACCCCACAGAAACGTGTCCATGTCACCCCACACAACATGCAAAAATTGAAATGCAATTAACTTCCTTTATTGTTATCAAATTTACAGTTTCGCTGCATCAAAATGTTCCTCTTCTGTAGGCAAACAGAACTTTACTGCACAATACACGAAAAGTTTGTTTAATCAGCGGGAAAAACCTTAAAACCACGATCGGAAAACTCATATTTTTTGACAATCAAAGTGCTTGTTGTGTTCATGGTACCATTTTCATCCACCTGTCGAATTTTACCAAAGTTTTTTTTTTACTTTAGGTACATACGGTTCAGCAATAGAAGGAAATGACATTATAAGAAATCCATGTTGAGCCGTAATTTTTGAGATAAAGGGGTGGTCCAAACCACCCCATATGACAAAATCACCCCGTGTTACCCTACTTCGTTTTTCTCCAAAGCCTTTGTTTATTCCGGTGGCAGAAAAGAAATGGAATTGGGAGAGAAGAGCATAGTATTTAGGCGAGCGAGCGAGTGTGACCATTTTACTGTCACTTCGCAATTACAACTAAATGGATTTTCGAGCAGGCACCGGCTTATACACAGATTAGTGTGACTTCAATAGTCTGTTTTCAAAGCAATTTTAAGTTACTGAAATAAATATCCGGGTCAATAATTAACAAACATATAACTCTTAGACTTTTTGCCTTTCGAATGAAGTGATTATCATACCACTCCGTTCAGCCGGCAAAAAGGTATTAACGTTAGTTTTCGAAACTATGAATCTACACCTCGATGCAGAAGTTTAGTTGAGCTCTCCTAAAACACAGACATTGAAATCAGGCATCAAAGTTGCGGAAAGAAATAATTCCCTCTAGAGGCGAATGGACTTTGGAGTTTAAAGCCTCCGTAATAGGAAAAATTATAGGGTGTTGTATCCAAGAAAGGATCGCTTAGGACGTAGGACTACGCATTCGTTTTATTTTACTTGTTTGTTTATCATTTCGGATATTATTTCTAAATACAAGGAATATTAATAAATCACTCTCACTCACTCACACTCACTTATTAGAAAGTTTTGCTTATCTCGAAAAGAATAAATTATTAACCCTTGGCAGCTCTTTATTGCCTTTGCGAGAACAATACACGTACTGGTCATATGTCGCAATTTGTTTCTTTATTTCAATGCACGCATTGCACTAAGTATTTATTGCGCTCCCGGCGGCCTTTTTCACATTTGATACACACACATGCGGTTAAATATGTGTTCCACCAACACACACCACACATTTCTTAACCACTTTCCTACCTTTTTGTCTCTTATTCCGAACAGTCTCAAATCCCGAACACTTCATTTTTAAATATAAATTTTCTAAACTTCTATGTTGTAAATAATTGAATAATTAAAACACAGACACTGTTTGAGGTATAGGCTTCATTTTGACATCATTTACAGGTACCGATACAGCCTATAATTTCTAATATTAGACATTTGCAAAAAAGTGACAGTCAAAATCAATGATAAAATTTTTGCTTTAGCAAATTCCTTAAAAAACAAGCATCATTAATTTATCAGTTTTTGTAGTTGTTTCAACTATTATGTTTGTTGTTAAATGCTAGAGAATATAAGAACCTACAATAATTGGGTGAAAAAAATTATATTTTGAAAAGAAATCTTCTTTAAAATTAATATTGAAGTAGTGTTCGGAATGTAAATCAAGTTTTTACACATGATTCAAATTCCGAACACTTCATTTACATAATTTACTGAACTTTAATGTTATAATAAGTGAATAATCAAAACCCTGAAATTCTTTGGGTTATAACCTTTATTTTAACATCATTCACAGGTATCGTTACAGCCTATAATTTATAGTATTGAGCATTTGCAAAAAAAAAAAACAGTCAAAAACAATGATAAAATGTTTGCGTTCGAAAGTTCTGTAAAAAAACAGGCATCATTCATTTTTAAATTTTTGTAGTTTTTTCAACTATTTTGTTTGTTGTTTTTATGTTAAGTGCTAGAAATGATAAGAATCTACAATAAATGGATGAATAAAAAGATATTTTATGAAGAAATCTTCATTAAATTTAGTGTTCGGAATATGAATCAAATTTCTACGCATGAGTCAAATTACGAACACTTCATTTTCAAATGTGAATTTACTCTAACTTTAATGTTAAAATAATTTAATAATCAAAATCCTGACATTCTTTGGGTTATAGACTTCATTTTAACATCATTTACAGGTATCGATATCGATATAGCGCCCTTGGTCCCGAAACCATGTAAACTATAAGAAACAAGTATAATCAATAATTATGAAAGCAAAATCCAATTTTGTTTGCGCGTATTACATTTTCCCAAAAAAGACTAGCTAATTGTTTTTAATTTAATGTATCGATCATATGAATCGGTCCAGTAGTTTAAAAGTTATGGTTTTTTGATAAAAATGCATTTTTGCTGTTCGGAATTTGAGACAAAAGGGTTCGGAATATGAGTCAGTGACAGAAATGGTGTTCGGAATTTGATACAATGTAGCGGTCAGCAGTTTAAATGTTTGAGGGCAAAACATACTCTATATGTATTTGCCCTAAGGTAGATTATAGATATGGGCTGAGCTGATCTTCAAGCGGCGTAAAGCTTATTCGTTTCCCGCGTGAGAATTCAGATCAGAGAGTCTGGAAGAGATTTCCTTGAGAGCTTTCGAGTATGCTGCTTCTCGATCGCGAATGCTGGAAAGCGGTGTTTCGACACTAGAATGAGACAGCCAGCTTTAGTCCTGGATATCCGAGTGCGGCCGATAAAATTTCGGAAAAGCAAATTACTTAGCCTGATTCCACTTTCCCTGAGCTGAGGATTTCCAGGCTCGCACATTCTACTGCTGATAGCTGAAAACGGTGGAAGTACGCGGTTTGTTCCTTTTCCGTTCATTGCTGCTAAGTAATAAGTGTACTAGTTATCGTTGTTCCACATATTAAATTTTATAATTTCAGTTAGGCAATCGTTTGTGGTGTTCTTAGAAAGTGTAGTTAGGTTGTGTGTCTGTGCCATCATTTCAAAGGTAATTCATTTTGAATTTAAACCAAGTGCGAACGCAGTGCTTATACCGACGTATTAGCCGAAGGCTACACTATTCCCCACAGGCGGCGCATTCGTCTCATCGCAACGTCTCAACGCAGCGACAAAGCGTTTCCGCCGCATCGAAAACGGAAAGACTGATTCAACGAATAAAGCTCGGTTCGATTTCCGCCACATCGAAGTCGAGCATCATCAGCAACTAACTTAAATCAAATCGGTGAGTCCGTTCCTTTTGTTCTGCTTCTGTGGAGGGTGGCGTCCGGAGAGGACGCCACGGAGATTTTTTTAATCGACCGCATAAAATCGAGTTCGATTGAGCTGTAAGAGGTAAGACAAAGACAAAGGGTAGCCATTGTTCCGGTGTCGTCATTCCCGGACAATGAAGCACCCATAAAAGCTTTTCATAAGTGTACAAAGCACAAAGACCAGAGATCAAGTACGAAGCACAACGCACAAAGCACAACGAAACAGTCATGACTGCGATATACGTATGAAGACACACACACACACAGAAACAATAGAAAGAGAAGACGAGAATGTTAGGCCTAAGGGAACATAGAGGATAATAAATGTCGATTATAATAAGAAATAAATGTTACAAGTTATATAATATGTTCTCGTTGAAATATATAGTTCAAAGTTAGCGTTATGAAATTTGATGTTTGGAATTACGTTGATGTCGCGTGTTTGTAATTCCTTCCGTTGTCCCGACTTACGCGTAGCGAAGTTGAATTGGATGTTGAGTGGTTCCATTGCTTTACGCTCTCTGGCGGTGAATAGCGACCTGGCCTGTGATGAGATTCATACAGGCACAGGTGGAATCTACTGATTTTTGGAGGTTAATAAAGTTTGATAAGGCTTCAGCTGGTGGTGGAGTTCTAGTTAGGGTATCGTAGCCTGGCTGGAACGATCCGTACTTCCATTACGGAGGTAGCATTACTGGAACTCGCCCTTAAAGGGAGTCTCTACCGGGCAAACGATCTTGGCGGCAGTCTCCTTCGGGAGTGGCGCTTAAACTGCGCGCTTTTAAAGGATCGGCCAGCCCACGGCTACATATTGGCGCCCAACTGCAGGTTTTTTTTGTCGAATGATAGCATACGTTTCAATCATTATGTTTTAGTGACGTCTCAAATTATGAATGAATGTAGTGGAATTCAGTAAATTTTCGTTTTTATGTTAATTATTAGGGTCCAGAATAGGTTAATTTATTTATGTAGAATATTTTGTGTTGCTTAAATATTTTGGGAGAATATAGGTCGCATATTTGGGAATTTATGTTGAGAATTTTTGGAAGTTATTTGAGGAAAAGTAAACTGGTGTGCGTGCGATTGGTGGAAAATAATATTATTTTCGGTACGATTTCCGAGATAATAAAAATAATAAAAAAAAAATATTGATATTTATACATTTTCATATACTATATTTACATTTATTATATTATATATTTATTTATTTATATTTATACACATATTTCATATACATATTTTTTTACAATATTATTTATTACTTTGTATGTATATAATAATTATATTATTTGTTTGTTCACTATATAATTTAAAATAAAATATTGTTGTAAGTGTGAGTGACTGTGAAATCTGATTTTGTGGTTCATATTTTTTTTGAGAAGTAATCATGTGTCCTCACGCTGATCATTTGACGAATGAGGAAGTCGACTACGAGTTGATGATTCGTGGTAAGGTTGACGAAACTAAACATGAATTAGAAACGAAATACCGTCTTTTGCGGACGATGCGAAGAAAAAACGAAAATATCCATCACCATATTCGATTGAACAAGAGTTCGATCATATTTCTAGTAGAATTTCTAATTTGAAGAAGATTTTGGAAAAGGGACCCGATATAAAATCGGTTTCCCGACTTAAACATTATTTATTGAGGGTGAAACGAACAAAAGCTGATGATGCACATGCGCAGGAAATGCGGGAATCACTAATTAAAAATATAAAAGGAATGTTGAATCGGTTTAATGGAAAAAAAAAGGGACAGATGATGAAAATACAGGGGTACAGATTGAGCAATTGGGTTTGGAACCGGCGATTAATGAGGGGAAATTTTCAGAAGCAGTAGGTGGATCTTTGGAACAAACGTCTTCAAGTGCTTTGGGAGCAACTCCCAAGTTCCACAAAGAAGATAACACTACTACGACGAAGCAAGAAGGCCATGAAGAAGTGGTACAAGGATTGATGAACCGAATTGCCGAATTAGAGAAGAAACTGGAGCAAGCGGTATCAATGGCAACGAATTCTAAGAGAGAAATCATTGAAAGAGAATACGGTTGGCACGCTCCATACAGACAACGCGAGTGTGAGGAGCAAAACAGAAACCGACCGTCAATGGTCCTGCATCAACACCGCGAGCTTGTTCTGGAAAGGCAGCAGGAACATGAAAGGTTACGAGCCAGTAGGCTAGGTTCTACTTATCAGCTCACTGGGACAGATCACAACAGGTTACCAGAACCACCAAATTTATACTACAATCAGGGACAACGCAATAATGATGGAAATACGTCGGATTGGGTTGGACGAGAAGAAAGACAGCAGCATCATCAAAACAATCCCAGCGAGAGGTCCCGATTTTCAGATCATAACGGCTTTGATAGCATGAGAGTAAATCGATCAGCAGAGACATCGTTTGAAGACGATCGAAATAGTTCTCGTAGAAGCCGGAATCATCGGTGACATCGAGATCCAGAACGCTGATCGTCGAATGGAAAAGTGGCATTTGACCTTCAGTGGAGACACTCGACAGCGTTCATTAGAAGATTTCCTGCATAAAATTCGCAGATTAGCACGAATGGATAGAATAGCGGATGACATCCTTCTTCAGCGAGTCCACACGATTCTTAGAGGAGAAGCCTACGACTGGTACCTTTGCTACTCTGACGAGTTTCTCGATTGGGGTGACTTCGAAGAACGTATAAGGTACATGTACGGGAATCCTAGCAAAGATCAAGGAAATCGACAAAAGATATACGAGAGAAAGCAGCATCGCCAAGAAACTTTCCTTGCGTTCAAAATGGAGATTGAGCGGTTAAACAAACTTTTAACAACACCTCTCGACCACAGTCGGATTTTCGAGGTCATATGGGATAATATGCGTCCACATTATCGTTCGAAATTGGCGTGTAGAACAGTCACAGATTTACGGAACCTGGAATATTACGCCTATAGAATCGACGCAAATGATCCTGCGTTCAGACACGCACGAGATGGACCTCCAAGAATGCAGAATGCTGTGCACAACATCGAAGTGGACAAGGATTCAAAAGCGTCATATTCATCTGTTTCAGAAACGGAAGAGGTCAATTTCATGGGAAATAAAGTTGATAAAAACCGACGAGATAAAATTACCAATCGACCAGAAAACAAACGCATTCCGGAAGAACAACAGCAGCCGATTTGTTGGAATTGTCATAAGACAGGGCATCTCTGGCGTCAGTGTACTAGTGAGAAAAAACTGTTTTGCTATATCTGTGGTACAGCAGGGAAAACGGTGGTAACGTGCCAGAATCACTCTCGTGTTTCCCGAACCACGCAAATAGAAACTTCGGGAAACTAATTATGGGATGCCTAAAGGGGGACAACAGCATTCCAGAAAAGCAAAAAGTCCCAAAAATTGCAGAATTTGAAGACCCTTTTCTCAAAGTTTGTGAGATTCGAATCCAAACAGAAAGCTGTCCTCACGTTACGGTGAAAATATTTGGCATAGATTATGAAGCATTGCTGGATTCCGGTGCCAGCGTTAGCGTCACGAACAGGACGGATATAGCAAAGGAGAATGGATTAGAAATATTACCCAGCCCATTGAAAATTGTCACGGCAGATAAAACGGTCCACGACAGTCTTGGATACGTCCAACTCCCAATGGTTTTTCGTGGGGTTACGAGAATAATCCCCACTCTTATTGTCCCACAAATTTCTAGGGACCTGATCCTAGGGTACAATTTTTGGAAACTATTTGGTATTCAGCCAATGATTGCAGTGGAAAACGGGTTTGAACAAATAGCGACGGTAGGAACGACAGAGTCTAAAGCAAACAACGATCGGAACAGACAATCAACGTTGTACTCATTACAAACGCTACCAACGTTGAAAAATCTGGCTCCAGATCAATCGCTCGATATTCCAGCACTTGAGTTACCAGAGCCATCGAAAACAACCCCGGAAACGGTGGAAACCGAACATGACTTGACCAGACAGGAACGGCGAAAACTAACTGAAACGATAAAATTATTTCCTTGCACCACTGAGAGCAAGTTGGGGAGGACCTCGTTGATACAACATGAGATTATTCTAAAAGAGGAGGCAAAACCTAGACGACAACAATTATACCGTTGTTCACCGGCTATACAATCCGAAATGGAAGCAGAGATAGAGCGATACAAGAAGATGGACGCTATAGAAGAATGTTCGAGTGAGTGGGCTAGCGCTTTAGTTCCAGTACGAAAGGCTAACGGTAAGCTACGAGTCTGCCTAGACTCTCGGAAGATTAACGAAATGACCAAAAAAGATTCCTATCCCATGAGAAATATGGGTGAGATATTTCACCGTTTAGGCAAAGCTAAATATTATTCGGTGGTAGATCTTAAAGATGCCTATTTTCAGATTCCCCTGAAGATGGAATCGAGGGACTACACGGCTTTTCGAACACCGCAAGGATTGTTTCGCTTCAAGGTGTGTCCATTCGGATTGACAAACGCACCATTTACCATGTGCCGGTTGATGGATCGTGTAATTGGGTTCGACCTCGAGCCAAACGTTTTCGTATATCTCGACGACATTGTCATCGGCACAAAAACGTTGGATGAACATGTGCGATTGCTACGAATCGTAGCAGAAAGACTAACGAAAGCGAACCTCACAATTTCGCTGGACAAAAGTAGATTCTGCCGAAAACAAGTCAGTTATTTGGGCTACTTGTTAACTGAGGAAGGAGTGTCGATAGACAATACACGTATTGGTCCGATTTTAAATTACGCTAGACCAAGAAATGTGAAGGATATTCGTCGCCTTCTAGGCTTGGCGGGGTTCTATCAGCGTTTTATTCGAAACTACAGTCGAATAGTGGCACCCATCTCAGACTTACTGAAAAAGTCTAAGAAGCGATTTGTGTGGACAGAAGAGGCAGAAAAAGCCTTTGGAGATCTCAAGGCTTCATTAGTATCGACACCTATTTTAGGAAATCCGGACTTCACCCAACCATTTACCATCGAATCTGATGCGTCAGATAATGCGGTAGCAGCGGCTCTGATACAGCATGTGAGAGGAGAGCCGAGAATAATCGCCTACTTCAGTAAGAAGCTGAGCAGCACCCAAAGAAAGTACGCGAGTGTGGAGAAAGAATGTCTGGGGGTCTTACTGGCAATTGAACACTTTCGCCATTACGTCGAAGGCACGCGTTTCAAAGTAGTTACAGATGCACGAAGCCTCTTGTGGTTATTCACGATCGGTGTGGAATCCGGGAACGCGAAGCTACTAAGGTGGGCCTTGAAAATTCAATGCTACGACATTGAACTAGAGTACCGCAAAGGAAAGGCTAATATATTAGCCGATTGTTTGTCAAGGTCATTGAATGTCATTGACATCATTCCACCGAATACTGAATATAAGGAAATGATGGAGAAGATTGAGAAAAATCCCGTAAATTTTCCAGATTTTCGAGTAGTTGACGGTCAGATATTGATGCTGGTTAAAGCAGGCGGAAAGGTTTAGGATACGCGGTTTCAATGGAAAAGGTACCCTCAGGAAAATCGAAGGACGGAAATTGTTCGAAAAATTCACGAGCAGGCACACCTCGGTCCGGAAAAGACACTGAACGCTGTGAAAGAACGCTATTTCTGGCCAACGATGAGCAGCGAAGTCAGAAAAATATGTAGAAGTTGTTTGAAATGCCAGACAAGCAAAGCAACGAATCAAAACTCTACCCCACCGATGGCAGAACAGAGGAAGATCGCTGAATATCCATTCCAATTTATAGCAATGGACTACGTTGGACCACTTCCAGCATCGGGCAAGAACCAAAGCACAAGCTTACTAGTCGTTACCGATCTCTTCAGCAAATTTGTGATGGTGCAGCCATTTCGACAAGCAACAGCAGATTCATTGGTTCAATTCGTGGAAAATAACATTTTCTTGCTTTTTGGAGTTCCAGAAGTAATACTGTCTGACAATGGGACACAGTTTGTGTCGAGCCAATTTCAGAACCTGTTAGCAAAGTATCACGTGACGCACTGGAAGACGCCTAACTACCACCCTCAGGTGAAAGATACCGAGCGTGTGAACCGAGTAATTACGACAGCCATCCGCGCATCCATACGCAAGGAACACAAAAATTGGGCGAATAATTTGCAAACTATCGCTTCGGCAATTCGAAATTCGGTGCATGAAACCACTCGTTACTCGCCTTACTTCGTAGTGTTCGGGAGAAATATGGTCTCCGATGGCAGAGAATATCGCCATTTGCGTGACTCTTCAACCCCTGGGGACGGTCAACTTTTGGAGGAAGAAAGAATGAAAATGTACGACGAAATTCAGAAGAACCTAAAGAAAGCTTACGAAAAACATTCTACCTACTACAATCTGTGTTCCAATACCAATTGTTCTACGTACTCTGTAGGGGAAACAGTCATGAAAAAAAACACGGAACAGTCGGACAAGGGTAAGGGATTTGCTGCAAAACTAGCCCCAAAGTACGTACTTGCCGTAGTAAAGAGGGTAATAGGAAGCCACTGCTATGACCTTGAAGATTTAGAGGGCAAAAGGCTTGGAATTTTCAATTGTAAATTTCTGAAAAAACTCGTCAAGCCGATTACTTCTTCCGATATTCGCTAATTTTTGAAAATTTTTGTCCAGCTATGTACCTATCAACGACGGTTGTATAGTAACTATGACACCAGTATAATACAATCTGGTTCCAGTGGAGGGGATCTGGCGTAGTGGTAACATCCATGCCTCTCACGCTAAAGGTCACGAGTTCAATTCTCACTCCCGACATTCTTCCAAAAATGGAAGTAAAAATGACGAACCAGCCAAAATGAGTTGAAAGTCACTATAATACAGATATAAAAAAAAAAAAAAAAAAAAAAAAAATCTGGTTCCACAAAAATACCTTCCACCATTGAGATGATTTAGCGCTGTCCGTAGGTCAGTTGCAGTCCTCACAACAACATCTATTTACTGAGGAAATCCTTGTGTCAGAATTTCAATTCAGGCACAAGAAGAAATCTCTCAATGTGTTGGAAATGGAATGAATGAAATTTCGAAGGATAGCGATGTTTGGCTAGATTGCATTACCATCGCAAATTGCCATCCCCTCGACCAGAAGACAGAGCGAGTCTACGATGAGTATCGAGACGATGACCTATGAAACCAGAAACTCGGAGCTAATGGAGCGTTGATGAGAAGTACCAAAACGGGAAGTAATAAAGCGCGAGTTTGAAAGTGGGGATACTCAGACGATGACCGCAAAAGTAAGACTCAGAGAATCATCAGGATGGAAGGTTCATTGACGAGCACACCTGAGTCAATCGAGCTAGCAATGGTAATGTTGATTTGAGAAAAAACATCTTATCTGAAGAAATTTCAATACTCTTCACCACATGTGATTCCCAAGAAGAAAGGAAGAAAGGAGCCCTGTTCATTTAATTTTCCCTATCCAGACGATAGAACAGTAGAGAGAATGGGGGAAGTGCCTTGCACATAGCCCCATGTTTCTTTCAATAATTTATGTTAGTTTTGTAGTGCACATCGAGTCTTAAATCTAAGTTAGTACTTAAGGCTAAACGTTTATTTATTTGCATGGTTAGTTGTTAGAATTTAGCTTATAGTATTTATTTATTTATTTAATTATACATCTTTTTCTAAAAACATTTATTTATTTATTTATTATTTTTTTATCTGTTATAATTTATTTAGGGTTAGTTTTCTGTTGAAAAATTGCTCCAATGGCAGTATGGCTTCCTATCTGTATTTGTTTACGGAGTATCCCTAGTCCGGCTCCGCAATGAATTATTTTTATTAAAAAAATATGTTCCGTTCCTAAAATGGAAAAAAAATTAGAATAATTAGTTTATGCTCACACACTCATCTTCAATTGGAGACAAATTTCCTGATAATCTTCAATACAAATCTGGAAGTGAAGTTTCCTTGTCTTCAAAACTGGGTCAATTAGGAGGGAGGTATGGTTTCGTCATCGTCTTTTATATTCCCGTCATTCTTCCAGTAGAAATCTAGAAAAGAAAAGAAAAACACATCATTTGATGAGATTCATTATAATTCGCCATGAAACCTCACGATTTCATGCTGAACCACAACCAAAATCAGTAAAAATATGCTAATTTACCTGCATATTCAGTCCGTACGATTAATCCATTCGCACCGCACAGCTGTTTACATTTTTTTGACGTTTCTCCGTGCAGTATGGGTGAATCATTGTATTAGTGAAATGATGTGGTACCGATTGTTGTAGTAGGGATGTTCAGGTTGTGGAATTTCGATATGTGTCATTTTGATCGAAATTATGTTCGATGTCAGATACATGAAGAAATTCGTGTTGGGTGTTTGTGGGTGTTGATTTATGTTATGTTTTGCTAGATATGATTCGGGCGTATGACGTTATCGACCCTAAGGTTTTCGTATTGAAGTTTGGTACGTTTTAAATAAATTTTCTGTTGGCCGATGGTATCGGCGTGTGAAGATGATATTCATGTAGACTTTTTGTTGATGTTTATGTTTTCTCATGAGATACATGTTTCCCATAGTTAAGTATTGGGGGTCTCCATGAGAAAATAGTTCGGTGAATTATGATGTCGGTCGCTATCCAATGCTAGTATTGGAGGATAACCGAGCCATAATGAACCTGATGGGGGAGAAGAAATGAGATAAAATTGAGAAATTTTATTCTTATTGTCGATTTTGTATTGTTAGAGTCTTTCGAGTTATTCATGTTATGATTCACCTACGATGCAGGGGGGAATGTCAAACACTCAAATATGGTAACATACATGTTTAAGATAGGAGATATTTTTTTTGTATTATGTACGTAAATATATTGTAAATAGTACACAACATTATTTATTTATTTATTATTCATAATTATATATATAAAAAAAAAGAAACGGGTGTTGCTATCATTGTTAGGTTTGTCAGGAATGTTTTGTTATTAATGTAAGGAGTGCCCTTACGAAAATTTGGTTGACTTTTTCAACCAAATTTTCGTAAAAAGAGCGTGGTGTTATGTAGCGGTCAGCAGTTTAAATGTTTTAGGGCAAAACATACTCTATATGTATTTGCCCTAAGGTAGATTATAGATATGGGCTGAGCTGATCTTCAAGCGGCGTAAAGCTTATTCGTTTCCCGCGTGAGAATTCAGATCAAAGAGTCTGGGAGAGATTTCCTTGAGAGCTTTCAAGTATGCTGCTTCTCGATCGCGAATGCTGGAAAGCGGTGTTTCGACACTAGAATGAGACAGCCAGCTTTAGTCTTGGATATCCGAGTGCGGCCGATAAAATTTCGGGAAAAGCAAATTACTTAGCCTGATTCCACTTTCCCTGAGCTGAGGATTTCCAGGCTCGCACATTCTACTGCTGATAGCTGAAAACGGTGGAAGTACGCGGTTTGTTCCTTTTCCGTTCATTGCTGCTAAGTAATAAGTGTACTAGTTATCGTTGTTCCACATATTAAATTTTATAATTTCAGTTAGGCAATCGTTTGTGGTGTTCTTAGAAAGTGTAGTTAGGTTGTGTGTCTGTGCCATCATTTCAAAGGTAATTCATTTTGAATTTAAACCAAGTGCGAACGCAGTGCTTATACCGACGTATTAGCCGAAGGCTACACTATTCCCCACAGGCGGCGCATTCGTCTCATCGCAACGTCTCAACGCAGCGACAAAGCGTTTCCGCCGCATCGAAAACGGAAAGACTGATTCAACGAATAAAGCTCGGTTCGACTTCCGCCACATCGAAGTCGAGCATCATCAGCAACTAACTTAAATCAAATCGGTGAGTCCGTTCCTTTTGTTCTGCTTCTGTGGAGGGTGGCGTCCGGAGAGGACGCCACGGAGATTTTTTTAATCGACCGCATAAAATCGAGTTCGATTGAGCTGTAAGAGGTAAGACAAAGACAAAGGGTAGCCATTGTTCCGGTGTCGTCATTCCCGGACAATGAAGCACCCATAAAAGCTTTTCATAAGTGTACAAAGCACAAAGACCAGAGATCAAGTACGAAGCACAACGCACAAAGCACAACGAAACAGTCATGACTGCGATATACGTATGAAGACACACACACACAGAAACAATAGAAAGAGAAGACGAGAATGTTAGGCCTAAGAGAACATAGAGGATAATAAATGTCGATTATAATAAGAAATAAATGTTACAAGTTATATAATATGTTCTCGTTGAAATATATAGTTCAAAGTTAGCGTTATGAAATTTGATGTTTGGAATTACGTTGATGTCGCGTGTTTGTAATTCCTTCCGTTGTCCCGACTTACGCGTAGCGAAGTTGAATTGGATGTTGAGTGGTTCCATTGCTTTACGCTCTCTGGCGGTGAATAGCGACCTGGCCTGTGATGAGATTCATACAGGCACAGGTGGAATCTACTGATTTTTGGAGGTTAATAAAGTTTGATAAGGCTTCAGCTGGTGGTGGAGTTCTAGTTAGTGTATCGTAGCCTGGCTGGAACGATCCGTACTTCCATTACGGAGGTAGCATTACTGGAACTCGCCCTTAAAGGGAGTCTCTGCCGGGCAAACGATCTTGGCGGCAGTCTCCTTCGGGAGTGGCGCTTAAACTGCGCGCTTTTAAAGGATCAGCCAGCCCACGGCTACAACAAAAGTGATTAAACATATTTTAAGTTTTTCACCATGAATATGTATTTGTAAATGAATTTTATTGTAGTCAAATGAAAAAGAAGGCTTTACTGAATCCGAAAAACAAATTAATTTCACTAAAGAGTACCGTTTCGAGTAATGAGACACTGTTTAATGGCCATCAAAGCTTAAGTGCTCGGAATTTGAGACAAAACGGTATATCGTTGGCAAATCATATAAACAACAAAAGTGGTAATATTTGCAAGTATCAAATGTCGTGCTTCGTGTTGTTTAGTGTTTCCCCAGTGGTATCTCACCAAAGCCATTTTCCGTGCATCACCTTTCAACCAGCATCAAACAAGCGTCCCACAGAGAATGCACACAGTAACACACAGAAAACCGTTAACAAAGCTAGGATCCTTGTGAGCCGGCGATGATGGCCCAGCTTGATTTTTCCCTACATAATGTGACGAAAAATATTATGATTACGCCATCTTTGCCATGGCTCGGTACAATGCCAGATGCACAGCGAGTGAAATATTCACTCGCGTCCAAAGCTCGAGGGAAAACGAAGATGATAAAAAATGAGTAGAATGAGAAAGACAACTCATTCAATTCATTCATCAATTCATTATTTCCTCGACGCTCGCCGACAACGATGTTGGTTCCGATAACCAGCAAACGGTAAGTGTAAATTTTCCTTAGAAGAGATGCAATATTTATACGTTTGCGACAGCTTACTTACTGTGCAAGGGTGGAGTTAACGTCGCAAATATTCTCTTTTCATTATCCCTATCGTTGTTACTGTTCTTGTGGCTGCATAAGTTACCCGTTATTGACAGCACGGTTAGGTAGGCACACAAATGGACAGAACAAATGTATAGAAGAATGTGAATGCTTTCAATTTTCATCAAATCAAATCATTCCATGGACTGTAATTTATAGCAAATCAAACAAATCTTAGAGAATTTCCATTTCAATTGGTATGCAAATCGTCAAAATCCGTTGGCAGAAAAACTGAATATTAATATTAACTTTATTTCATAAAAACGTGACCTGTTTTCTGATTAGGCACCCTTCATGAAAGACGTAGTTCTACGGATCAATCAATTAAAATAATTACCTAGAGGTTTTTATGTTTCAGAAATCTATAATACGATAAACTAAACTAAAAAACTTCGTTGGGAGCGATCTGGCTTTGTGATTCCGTATCACTCACGCTAATCGTCACGTGTTCAGTTCTCACTACCGAAAATCTTCGGAATGGCAGTAAAGTCGTGGTCCCAGTATTTATAATGAAAGCCTCAAATCACAATTTTCAATATCATATGATCAATTAAAATTGCGATTGGTTTTTTAAAAGGGCGTATAGAAAATCATTCATCACTCTTTCAAAAACTCGTAACAAAAAATCCAGATACCTGATTGGAATATGATGTTTGACAAAGTTGTTGGAAAATTAAAGAACTATAACGTTTTAAATGCTCTGTTAAAACACAAAGTTTGACATATAACGGTGCCGCGTTGGACTCACCAAAATGGAGATATGAATGTTGAAAAATTACAAAATTTCAATACTTTGTGAAATTGTAATCATTTTAGTAAAGTAACATGAAAAATAGAATAGACATGCGATTATACATGGAATACAATATATAACGTTTTATACTAGGACTAACCGTTATCGAGATACATATAAGTTCATTTGGAATGTTGTTGTACCTAAATAGTTCATTAGTTTACCAACAACTTTGTCAAACATTATAGTTTAATCAGACATCTGGATTTTAGTTACAATTTTTTGAAAGAAAGATCAATGATTTTATATACGCGCTTTTGAAAAATTGTCGTCAGCTCCATCCACCGTACTCTCCAGATTTGGCCCGGGCGACTTTTTGTCGATATCTTTTAAAGAAGTTGGAGCACGGCTGGGTCAAGAGTATCAAGCTAAAAGGAGACTATGTTGAGAAATAAATCGTCACTTTTCCAAAATTTTTGTTTTTTTTGTAGGCTAAATACTTATCGGACTGTCCTCGTATATAGATACATGGTCTTGGAATGCTCAAGCAACAAATGTTAATAACTTCTACAAAAGTGAACCGATTTTTATTTAAAAATTTTTTTTTAAGTACACTTTCGATAACGCGGTGATTTCGATTTAAACGGTGAACAAAAATCTTCATGCCCAACTCTAACATTGCGACTTCGATACTGTTGAAAATCCGAGTTATTTCTTCTTTAATTTCTTCCAAATTTTGTGGCTTATTAACATAGCAACGGTTCTTCACGTACCCCCAGAGGAAAAAATCGACGAGAAATGTTGGAATCAGTGTCTTAGATTATCAACAAATATTCACGAGTAACGAGTATGATTCAATTCCAGTGTAAATGACATTTTTTCAGTTTGAAACACACTGCCCTCATTATATTGATGACAATAACAAACGAGTTCATATCGAGTCATATCGCTGATGCATGAACAAATTTGCTATAATTAAAGAATGCGGCATTGAGTGTGGTTCATAACTTCGCTGTTATTTATACTTTGAGTATCAAAAGCAACAAATTGATATTCATCACATTCGAAACGATATTCGTTCTGGCATTGATTTTGAGTCAAAATTCAAAAATAAAAAAATAGTCTGGCTAGACCATTTAGAGAACAAAAACGCCACAGTTCGATGAAACGAACTTTGCAAAAAATCGCGCAAGGTTTTGTTAGGCGAGACGACAACGACATCGCGAACGATCCCTACACGCCATATTGCAATTGAATAACATTTGCTTCTAAACTCGATGGTCCAATGGATTACATATAATTATCTTCTTGCTGCATGCGTTGATTGAGAAGGACTTAATCAGCAGTACAATCCGACCTAAATGAAAACCAGTCACACACAGCTGCCTCAGGTTAAAAGTAAACAGCTGCTGATATTCATTTGGCTAAAATGAAATTCAATTCTGGCATCTTGAATAATCAAGATGAAAATGACACTGGGTGGGAGAAGGACTTCAAAACATATTGAAGAACAAAAGTTCATTTGCTCATATTCACTGGTTGTCTGGATCTGTCATTTTGATTTTTGTTTGGAATATATTGATTTTCGATCCAACCAAGCCCGAAAATCTATGCATTTGAGCTTAGCGAAGATAATTTTTTTCAACACTGGTTGAAATTTTTACCAAAAGAGGTTTCATTAAGGCTTCAGTTGCTCGAGTAATACGATTTCACTAAAAATACACGTTCTTGTAAATTGTACATCTTCACACTAAAAACTATCCGATCAGACTAAACAAGTAGCCGAATATTATCGTCCCGAAGTGGGGAATGCAGTGTTACCATCGACGGAGCGAAACAAATTTTTATAAGGAGCTATTCGATTTTTTTGTGTGAGCGTTTAATCTGAAAAACCCTATTATACAGGGTTACACAGGTATGTACAGTGAATTGCAAAATTTAAAACTTATCTTCAATTTACAAGCACAAAGTGCATTAGTATAAAATACATACAATTAAAAACATTCACAAGCACGTGTAATTCGCGAACATTTGTTAATGAACAGTAAAACCCCGTTTATCCTCGAAATATCCGGGCTAGCTCACCGCGAATAGCGAAAATCGCGGATAACGCAATAAAGGACTAAAAATGAGGTTCAAACACGAAAAAAATATATTTCAGCATGAAAACTATGTTTTATCAATACAGAAATCATTAAACTATCCATCTATAAGGTCCTGTATACCAGTGGTCAGGTAATGTGGAAGCCCTGATCAAAACAAAAGTACATGAGCTTATCCCTCACTGACAAATTCCGGGAAGGCCTATAGATTTACTACGGAACTCGCTGTCGCTGTCGCGCACCGCGGATCATCGGCTCGCGGATAATCGGGGTTCTACTGTACTATCTTAATCAGAGAAAAATATGAGGGATAGTGTCCAGGATAGGACCGCATTGTTGACGTAGAGTTACTAAATTATTTATTTTAGTTCGATTGTTCGAATGTAATTTTAGAATGCATAATAAAATTTAAAATAACTCTTTAGTAAAAAGTTTTGGTGACCCTGCAACGGGTCGATGGTTCGCGTGGTTTGGTAGAAGTAGCTAAACATGGTTGTTTCGTCACATGTTTCGCTATGGAACTGTCAATAGCATTATTGATTAACTTTGTGGTAAAGTGACTTTATGTTTAGAAATTTTTGAAAATAACATACACTGAATTCCATTTCACTCCACTATAAATGCACTAGCATCATAAACTAGACGGCAGTTGTAAGAATATCATAATATAGAAAATTAAAAAAATAAATGTAACGCTGATCATAAATATACTAATTAGAATAAAACATACAAATTATTATATATTGTGATTCTTTGAAATCGCATCAACCTTCCGTCCGACGTGATGTGGTTTATTCTCTCATTTGGTTGTACGTAACACAGTTTCACCTGGTACACACAGCCTATGCACTGCTAAAATTTTGATAGCTGCCTGATAATACCATTGCCAACAGAAGCCTACCAAAATGATGTGAAACTCGATATGGGAAGAGATAGGATTTTCGAAAATTAATTAAAACGCAAACGGAATATGTTAATTAAATGCATGCTAATTAGTGCACGCATTTGCGCGCACATCATGCTGTTTAACATTGTGTGCCTGTGACGTATTGGAGTTTAACATTGAGACGCCAAAATCCTTTTCTATATACATTCCATGCCAAACCGATATAGTGGTTCTCAGATTTTCGTGAAAAGTAGAAGTTTTGTTCCTTATCGCAAAATATTATACCCGTATTCTAGTCTTCTTCGAAAAAAAATATTACACTTGCAAAAAAACAGGATTTTGTATTCTTTTTTTTTCCAAAATATATATTTTTATAAAGGCTCATATGGCGTTAGCCTCACGGGGCCGGGAGTTCAATACTTTGACAATTTTTCTTATTATCTATGTTAGTAATATGTAACCGATTACTCGCGGTTGGCTCGAGGTTAGTATTACAAGTGTTTTCGTAATTGGGATGTTGCTGTCTCCAATGCTGACACGGGATACTTCCTATTGGGATGCAGCTGACCATTAATCAGCAACGCCCCCCTAGTCTGTACCTCATATCTAGCGTGGTGCGTCTTTCTCGACTCGAGGAATCCAGGATAGAATGGTCACTAGCCGGCGCAATCATCAGTTCGTGTAGAGTTGTCATGAGCGGTACAACCTTTGGCTCTTGTTGAATGATCAGTGGACTGCACAACCTTTGGGCCGTGTGTCTGTAAAGAGTGTGTGTATGTATTGCCGCGACTAAGTAAAAGTATATCGATCGGATAGGAGGGATATGAAACGGGGACACAACGAAGGAAACATCATTTGTAGCGTTGCCTGAACGGTCTTGGCTTTCTTTCATACAACTAAAACTCGACCAATCGTTTTAGCGTGCAGCTGTCGACTCTTTTATTTTTCCGAAATTAATTCTACAAACTAATTCTTCTACCTTCGAATTTCTGGGGAGGCGCTTGGAGTTACCTCGCTATATCTGCCGATAAATAATTATGCACCGAGTAATCAAAAAATGTCCCGTGTGTGTTGAACTGCCACGAACCGAGTGGAAACTTGAGATTTGTTTCACTCGCACAAAAATAACAAAATAGATGTACGTAAAAAAAAATGTAGACTCGGTGACAACATAATGTAATTAGAGAAGTGTTCGATTTTCGACAAGGGTGATGCACTTTTGGATCTTGACGACAAAGCGCAAGTGTGCTTCAATGAAATATGGAAAAATGGAGCGAAGCATTCTCCAAGCGTCTCTACAATGATGTCTGAAGCGATTAGGGCCGCTTCATCCCCCCTTACTTGTACAGCTTGAAATAATCTTGAAGAGATTATTGCAAGCATATTATACAATAATTTAATAATTAGATAAATGTATTTGATTTTTGATTTTTACTTTTCAGTCATAGGAACTTAAATGATTTTTTTTCGGTTGTAATTAAAATAAAACATACTCCCTCAACTCTGTAATTCCCCAATTCAAAATGGAAACAAAAATGGTCATATCTCCTTAAAGCTTCCCCGAAAGTCTTATCGATCATTGTTGATGAGCTTGTACAGCTTCATTTAAAAATTTCTTGGTGCAATATGTTTATTTTCATCATTCTTGCTGAATATATCTCCCTCTCATTAATTCTTTAATCTTTAATCTTTCATATTCTATTAATCTTTAATCTTTCATCTTCTTCAATATTTAGTTTTCTTCATTTCAATCTTTATTGTTGGAGGTAAATTCATCTCCCATGATTCTTCTTCGCTTTTATAGCACCACTTTGTTTACATTTTGATTCTCGATAATCCCACATTTCAGTTACTCATGAACTGTTAAGTAAGTATTGGGGCATACATGTCCTTACAGGAATTCATTCCTGATTTTCCAGCCCTCCGGTACATTCAAAAGCTATTATTGCGATTGATGGACACATTCTTGTTATAAATTGGCTGTAGACAAATATGCCTCAACATTTTACATTTTGTTAAAATCCCACTTCAAAGTGTGTATGTAAAGTTTAGAATCACACCTATTCAAATTATCGATAAGTACATTTCCCCATTTTTCCCTGTCCATACAATTAAAGTACGGGAGATATGATTGTGTCTTTCTAAACAGAATAAGCAGTCTTCCCAGAATTGACGGAATATTGTTAAATAATAATTATCCCTTTTTTGATTCATATTTTGAAGCCGGGTTTAAATTTCTCTGCTAAATTAATTCAGTCTGTGAATTACATTCTTGAAGCATGAGAATAATTAGATCGTACTACTTTCTTCTAGGTGCATAATTTCCTTTCATACACATTTTATCGCCCTTATTCTAAAAATCTCCTAATTTATTTAAAAATTGATTATCCTTCCAACAGTCGATTTGAATTAATTAGGAAAAGGCTTTTCGGCTTCACTTTTTTTTTTAATTTGGTTGTTTTGAGAGGAAGAAAAAATAAATGGTCATATTCATTTTCTCACTGCTGTCCTAATTTGTTACAATGAAATAGAGTTTGCAGTCGCCAACAACTTTTTTTTGTTTATAGTAGTCTAGCTTTTATATAAATTGTTCATATATTACATCTGTTTTTTTACACTTTGAAAGGTTTAAATCGGTGTCACATTATTTGTTTTACATAATTTACTAGAATTCTTTTTCTGGTTTCCACACATGGTTGCTATTCTATTTATTTTAGTGTTGGATTCTCAGTACATAATAAAAGATCATGGAACGCGGAATCCGATTTAGATACTTCATGTTAACTTTGAATATTTTCCAAATATGACAATCGTCTAAATATTGACACAAAAATAACTGCCTCGCATCTAATACGATTATTTCCCTTGATGAATTAATTGGCTTTTAATTTTATTTTGATATTTTTTTTAACTTTAATGCTTTATGGGAAAGTTGATGGAATATCATATAGCTCCTATGTCTAGTATTACCGAAATTAGTGCTCCTCTAGATTGTCACCTTGTTAGATCCGTATCGCAGTGAGATTACTGTCTGTTCGACTCACATTTGCTCCTCCGAGAACTGACGTTTGTTCCTGTCTTCCTCCGTTGACCAACGGATAGTTTACCACATTTGATCCGATGTAGATAGACATCTCGGGACCACAGTCCAGCGAAAACATGAATCGTGAATCAAACTTCTCAGCAGACAACGATGGCTCAACCAAATGAGCTTCTCCATCGGTTTTCTTCCGGGAATCACTGAGCAGCAACTCGTCGAGCCCATGAAAATCCGGATAAATGTAACGTATCAGCTGTTCCAGCGGCATGGTTTCCATCTCACTGATAGCGAATACGCCTTCACCCAAACTTGCTTTTATTGTTTTCATTCCGCCTCCACACAGTATCACAAAAAATTGCATTTAAACACTATTCCAACCGCACTGCATACTGAAGCAGACATGATTCTGATAAACCGCAGCGCATATCACATTTGGGAAAAATCTTCGTATATCCAAATACTTGTGTGGCAAATTTCCCACCGTGTGCCAACATGGGCCACTAACAGTAACTCTTGATATGCATTTCCATCCACGCACAATATAGCACAAAATTCCTTCCCTTATCGCAGCGATGAAACACAACAAAAACTCAGCCACGGTGGCCCATGGGGAAAAAAGTTTAAACACGCCGATGGATGGGCTGCTGTCCCCACTTGGACAGCATCCCACCGCTGTCACCACTAGTAGCGTTGCCTGAACGGTCTTGGCTTTCTTTCATACAACTAAAACTCGACCAATCGTTTTAGCGTGCAACTGTCGACTCTTTTATTTTTCCGAAATTAATTCTACAAACTAATTCTTCTACCTTCGAATTTCTGGGGAGGCGCCTGGAGTTACCCCGCTATATCTGCCGATAAATAATTATGCGCCGAGTAATCAAAAAATGTCCCGTGTGTGTTGAACTGCCACGAACCGAGTGGAAACTTGAGATTTGTTTCACTCGCACAAAAATAACAAAATTGATGTACGTAAAAAAAAAAGTAGACTCGGTAACAACATAATGTAATTAGAGAAGTGTTCGATTTTCGACAAGGGTGATGCACTTTTGGATCTTGACGACAAAGCGCAAGTGTGCTTCAATGAAATATGGAAAAATGGAGCGAAGCATTCTCCAAGCGTCTCTATAATGATGTCTGAAGCGATTAGGGCCGCTTCACATTAAACGTTGACATCGGCGTTTCTGAGGAACAGGTATAGATGAAGCAAAGGATCAGGATCACGGCTACCTAAGATATCCCGGACGGGGATCTCCGATTGTCTGCCTTGTGCTCTCAGTGCTCTAGAGAGCTAAGAGCGAGCAGTATGGAACCGGATACACGACCAGACAACATGAAATCACGACCTACATTCAATCCCTTGAACCATGCCCTCGTCGAGACCTTAGGGATAATCGTGTGTAACCAACGACCGAACTCATCTCCACTCCACATGCGCTGCCAACTTACGAGCGTGTACTGACGAGGAATGTGGAAAAATTCATTATAAGCAATTTGCCTTTCAAAAAGTGTGCCTTCTAAAGCGCCCACCTTAGCTAGCGAGTCCACTTTCTCATTCCCCGGAATCGAGCAATGAGAGGGAACCCATGCTAAGGTAATCTTGAATAATTTTTCGACCAAAACACTCAATAGTTGTCTTATTCTTTATCAACGTTTATATTAACATTTATTAAGCGTTTATCAACCTTCATTGCCTCTAATGAGCTGAGACTGTCTGAAAAAATAAAATAGTGGTCGATGGGCAATGTTTCAATGATCCCCAGTGCGTAGTATATCGCACCCAGTTCAGCAACATACACGGAACAAGGATCTTTAAGTTTGAAAGAGGCGATTTTGTATTCTTTATTTCTGATTGATTTTTTGGATCACCCTAGACTGGAAATGGACACTCTAAAGAAAGAATACAAAATAGTGGCTTGATATTTTGTGATGAGGAACAACACTACCGATTTTAACGAAAATCTGAGAGCCACTATATCGGATTGACATGGAATGGCTCTATAAGAGGTGATGACGACGTGAAGATAAAATGAACGAAAGCTTATGGTTGAAATTATGTATTTCAAATTTTCGGGCATCAGCCGTCCACGGGGGCTTTCAATCATCACATTTATACTAAAAGTCTGAAGATAATTATCAAGCTAATCGAAATAAAATCCATCTATGAAAAAAGCTATATAACCCATCTCAATTTGAATAATGGTCAAGTTTTTCTGTCCTTTGAAATATTTAAACGGACAATGCATTTATAACAGAATGACTCTAAACCCATCAAAGTGTTCTGTGATATCGTTTTCCCGCAAGCACTCTTCGATAATCTTCGATTACAAACTGCATGGGGTAATATTGGAACGTGTCGTCACTATCAAAGACCTTGGCGTCATGTTAGATTCCAAGCTGATATTTCGTGACCATATTTCCTAAAGGGTGTGTCACATCAAATTGCATCACGGAAAAAACGCTGTAGAAATTCGCCCAGTAGACCGATCCTTTTGAAAATTTTAGACAGTAAAATAAAAACTACTAAACAACTTTTGGCATTTTCTTTTTATTCATACTTCGAGCCCAAGCCCGTATGCTCGCACCTTCCTCTTTACCCCGTCCATAAGGTTCTGTACAACGTCAGGTTGTAGTTTTTTTTAAACAGAAATCCATTTTCTCTTGAAGTCCGCCTCCGATTTGACAACTTTTGGGTTCTTCCGGAGGGCCTGCTTCATAATCGCCCAATATTTCTCTATTGGGCGAAGCTCCGGCGCGTTGGGCGGGTTCATTTCCTTTGGCACGAAGGTGACCCCGTTGGCTTCGTACAACTCCAACACGTCCTTTGAATAGTGGCACGAAGCGAGATCCGGCCAGAAGATGGTCGGGCCCTCGTGCTGCTTCAATAGTGGTAGTAAGCGCTTCTGTAGGCACTCCTTAAGGTAAACCTGCCCGTTTACCGTGCCGGTCATCACGAAGGGGGCGCTCCGCTTTCCGCAAGAGCAGATCGCTTGCCACACCATGTACTTTTTGGCAAACTTGGATAGTTTCTGCTTGCGAATCTCCTCCGGAACGCTGAATTTGTCCTCTGCGGAGAAGAACAACAGGCCCGGCAGCTGACGAAAGCCCGCTTCGACGTAGGTTTCGTCGTCCATTACCAGGCAATGCGGCTTCGTCAGCATTTCGGTATACAGCTTCCGGGCTCGCGTCTTCCCCACCATGTTTTGCCTTTCGTCGCGGTTAGGAGCCTTCTGAACCTTGTATGTGCGCAGGCCCTCCCGCTGCTTGGTCCGCTGGACGAATGAACTTGACAAATTCAGCTTATTGGCGACATCCCGGACCGAACTTCTCGGATTACGTCTAAACTGCTTAACTACGCGCTTGTGATCTTTTTCACTGACGGAGCATCCATTTTTGCCGTTCTTCACCTTCCGGTCGATAGGTAGGTTCTCGAAGTATCGTTTTAGTACTCTGCTGACCGTGGATTCCCAGCATCTTGCCGATGTCCCGATGTGACAACTCCGGATTCTCGAAATGAGTGCACAGGATTAATTCACGACGCTCTTTTTCGTTCGACGACATTTTTCCAAATTTACGAAAAATTGACAGTGAAGCATGGCCAACGTGATCTGTACACTCTTATCTGATTATAAGCGAAAGCTGAAGATATAATTCCTAAAAATTTAATTTCTACAGCGTTTTTTCCTTGATGCAATTTGATGTGACACACCCTTTACAACACGTCTAAAGCGTCCTCCAAATCTCTTGCCTTCATTTTCCGCTTTTCAAAACAATTTAAAGATGTGCATTGCATCAATGCACTAGAGTGCGTTGGTACGATCAACTCTTGAGTATGCTTGTGTATTATGGTCACCATAGTACCAAAATAGTATTCAACGAATTGAATCAATTCAACAGAAATTTATCCGATTCGCCTTACGAAATTTGCCCTGGAATGATCCCTGTAATCATCCCAGTTATGAGGACCGATGTAGACTGACAAGGCTGGACTCACTACGTTCTCGAAGAGATGTTGCCACGACCCTATTTCAACATAAGCCGACGTAACGAGTGACCGTTTCGAATTGGCGAATACTGTATTTTAGATTTATGTTTAATTAATTTAAGATTTCGGAAAGAGATTTTAGTATTTCTCAATCTGTATTCCGAAAAATATTTTAAGATTCGTACTGAGAAATGCTTTTAAATATAAAATATTGAATTTGATTTTCTTTTTTGGAGAGTTTACACTTGGAATCTTAGGTTTGTTTTTCTAATTTCAGTTTTTGAATGTTAGGATCAATACTTATATAATTCATACTTATGCCTTATGTAATTCTTCGATTAATTAATTAATTTATTCTTCAACTCTTTATTAAGTTTCAAATCACAAATCATATGGTTCAATATAACGGAATATATGGTCGGTCGATTGGTTACGGAGAGGTTTTCTCGGTTGCAAAATCTCGGGTTTCCCGCAGAAGGGCCCTCCGTCGTCGCAATTAGATTCCTAACCGTGACGGCGAGATGATTTGTATGCAAGGTTTTATACACTTCATCTCGTCTTCGCCATGGGGTGATGGTCGTGATCAGGCCCAGAGTAGGCGTGATGAACAGCGATACATATCGCCGAGTCGATTGGCCTTGGAGGAGTTCTCTCGGTTACTTTCTCAGGTTTCCCAAAGTTATTTTTCTGCGAGTAAATTTCAACTAAGAAGATGCGTTAAATAATTAAACAATAGCTGGTTCAATAAATTGTGTAGACTTTCCTTCTCAGGTTACCTAAACATAATTCCTGCTGCGCGTTGTGACACATAAAGTTTTTGTTTCGTCATGTAGTTAATAGCTCGCGTTTACATAATCACATCACTTACCACAGTGAATCCTGATTTTTCTTAACCATTCCCACCGACAACTATCCCTTCCATGATAATCGCTAGGGAACCACGCTATAGAGGTGACCCTTCTGGCCTTCGGGCGGCGAATATCATACTAACATTCCTTCCCTTTCCCTGGTGGTTGTAAGGACGTGGCCGGCGTCGTTATTGACCATTTAAAAGTCAAATTACCGAAAATTGCACAACGAGAATGATTTGCTAGTCCCAAACGTCATTCTGTGTGTTCTTTGTGCATTTTGGTTGGTTCAGGTCAATCACGGAAAGCAACTACGAATTGTACAGTCTACCCAAGCTCAAGCTCAAGCTCAATTTAAACATTAGCCGACGTTATTTGCGTACCAATAATTTCTTGTTCCTCCCATAATCACGTACTAATTACGGTTATAATGAACCCGTTTCTAGTAGGTGTCGTGTGTTTAACCGATGTAGTTTCTGTTTCGATTGTCATCTATCTCGTTCGTCCCTTAAAGCTCTGTTTTCTGTAGTCCTCACGTAGATTTAGTTTACAAATGAGTTAGTTTTAAGAAGGTTTTTGACGTAGGACTACGTCTTTCATTTCTATACCGGGGTGTAAAATCAAAGTTTCGAAAACGAAAGCGTTACGCCGGAGACCGAGATTTTGAGCGTTAATAGCTCCTAAACAACTGAACGAAATAGTATGATAAACACTTCATTCGAAAGATAAAATGTCTACGCGTTCTTTACTTGTTACGTTTTGATCCAAAAACTTATTTCAATAGTCTTAAAATTGCTTTCAAAACAGGCTATTGAAATCACCAATCGGTATATAAGCGAGCGCCGCTCGGAAATCCACTCAGTTCTAATTGAACAGCGATTGGAGCATGTTGTCGCTGTTGTGGTGAAGCTCTTCGTTTATCATGAAAGCGCGGATGAACGGTGTCACTAAGAGCCTGTTTGTGCACCCTAGGCCAGAAGGGAATCCATCAGGAGGAGAGTGATGCCACGAACGGTTCCCCGGGAAGACATCGCTACATACACGTACACGCGCGAAATTCCGTTTGGATGCCATTCAGCATCGAGAAAGTTCCGGAAAGATCTAATCATTTCTGGAAAATAATCTGCCAGTTCCTCTGGGAATTTCAAAATACATTCATGTGAAAGAGTTTATTTTAATGTTTTCTAGCCATATAACACAGCGATCAAATACATTTGATTTTGTAATTTTTCAACCAAGTGTAATTAGCAGGAAAGCTTCTGAAGATTATTCTTCCCCAACAGTAGGATATTTCCGTATCCAATATTGTATGCGTACGCAATCGATTATTGCTCAATCGCCGAAAGTTTCGAGCGCAGAGAGTTCATTCCCCTCTAGTTTGCCTTCCAAATTGCCATCGTAAACCACTCCTTCTCTCGATTCAATCACACACAAAAAGCATACTTAAGCGATATTCTGGTGGTGAGACACATTCATTTTTCGTGAGGACATCGACAAGACAACATCGTTGCCTAACGTGCTGGAGGAGGTGGACGGCGAAGGATCGACACATACACGCGCAGAATTCTTTCCGTTTGGATGCCATTCAGCATCGAGAAAGTTCCGGAAAGATCTAATCATTGCTGGAAAATAATCTGCCAGTTCCTCTGGGAATTTAAAAATACATTCATGTGAAAGAGTTTATTTGAATGTTTTCTATCCATGT
The DNA here is from genome assembly GCF_029784135.1 of Toxorhynchites rutilus septentrionalis. Taxonomy (NCBI): domain Eukaryota; kingdom Metazoa; phylum Arthropoda; class Insecta; order Diptera; family Culicidae; genus Toxorhynchites; species Toxorhynchites rutilus. The sequence continues at coordinate 84,161,888 of NC_073744.1, forward strand.
AACACTGTGACCAAATATTTTTCAATCAAGTACTATTAACAGGTGGTTATCGAGTTAGTATTACCCACTGGTGGGTTTCCAGTATCGAGGAAAATGTGGAAATATCTAATCGTTACTGAAAATAATCTACCAGTTCCTCTGGGAATTTAAAAATACATTCATGTGAAAGAGTTTATTTTAATGTTGTCTATCCATGTAACACTGTGACCAAATACATTTGGTTTTGTGATTTTTCAATCAATCGCAATTAACAGAATAGCTTCTGAAGATTATTCTTCCCCATCATTAGGATATTTCCGTATCCAATATTGTATGCGCCCGCAAACGATTATTGCTCAGTCGCCGAAAGTTCCGAGCTAGAGTGGGCTTCCAGTATCCAGGAAAATGTGGAAATATCTAATCGTTGCTGGAAAATAATCTGCCAGTTCCCCTTGGAATTGAAAATTACATTCAAGCGAAAGAGTTTATTTTAATGTTTTCTATCCATAAAATATCCATATAATACATTTGGGTTTGTGATTTGTCAATCAAGTACAGTTAGCAGGAAAGCTTCTGAAGATTATTCTTCAGAACAAGGTTTTTCGTATCCTATATTGGATGCATAAAACCATGTGCCTCCAACGTAACGCTCTCGTTTTCGAAGTCTCCCAAATATTCATTTATTCATTCATTCAGAATGGAATTAGATTCAACTTCAAACAAATGATCTCTAAATCAACGATAGTCCTACGTCACCCTTGCGGTTATACCATAGATATAACCCACTTCCTGTTTTTAGATTAGTAGTTAAGCCTGTTGACGTTTTAAGAATAAATGTAAATTTAAATGATACATGCAGGTGGTTCCATCCATCAGATCTTTCATTTCTATAAAACAAATCGTCAGACATTATCCACTAGTGGAAGCATGAGCATACAAATGATCAGATAAAAATCTCATTAATTCTTATCTCTCTCCTGTTTGGATCATTCTTATCAAACGTTTATTCCGATGGCAACTTCTCTCTTATGGAAATTATCCTACAGACTCAAAGCAAATGGTACTCAAAATAGGGGTTATGTTCTTTTACAATGATTAAAGTAAATGGGTTATGAGCTGACAACTACAGACAGTTGCATTTTAATGCCCTCTATTTTCAGCGGAAAAACCCCTACAGAATGAAGTCTATCGGTCATTTCAATTATATCTGGATGTTACAATTGATGATTTACGTATTTGAGTATTTATCTGATTAAAATTTCACGAATCAATAATTGAAACCATTCAAACTACCATTGCTCATTGTCTTCCCATGTGTCCATATGACCGGTGACCGGCAGATGGACGGCATACCAAAGCTTCACATTATTCTACCCGTTTCCTTAGCCAATCCCGAGCCCTCAACAATGCTTTAGAAAAAAATATTCGAATCGGGAAAAAATGAAATTATATATTGGTCGGAATAAATCAGCATTCAATGATGGCTTATCATAATTAGTGGGATTATGGTCAGCCGTCTTGAGAAATGGAGCAATGAGAAAAAAAGTCTAATTATATGATATTTATCATTTTCCGATAGAAAAAGGTGCTATATTGTCGATTGGCGAAAAGAGAAACGGAAGAGACAAAAAAAAACTTTCTAAGTCGCAATTATCGCAAAAGATGGTATCTGGTAAGCTTTTCGTTATTGTATGTAATAGGAACCGTAGAAGACGGCTATCACATTTGAGATTTCCCTTAAGGCACTTTCATGATGAATTCGATTTTTTCAGATTTCACACATGATAAATTTCATGCCAACTCGTCTTAGGAGTTGACAGCATCATCCTCGATAACAGTGAAATGTTGTGGGAGTAAATACATTGGTCTTTTAAGAAATATTGCATACTTGAAATCTTCGAAAAAGAATTAGACTCTTTTTTAAAAAGTTTTATTTCTTAATTAATTTTTGGAAAAAAAAATAAGAAACAAAAATTATAATATCTACAGAACAACTATCATATCTACAATTGGTCAAAGAAATAAATATAGGAGATTGTTTAGATTTTAATGAAAAAATCCAAAAATTTAAAAAAATATTACACTGAAAAAAATTTATTTATGAAATTGAAATTCATTTTTTTCAAAAACATACTTTAACTCTAAATACTAAAGTTCCCAAACAAAATATAAATAGCCTTTACTATTTCCAACAAGTTATCCATACATCGGAAGATGGGCACTTTTACAGGGAAAAAGTTTTTCTAACAACGACCTTTTTTCATGTTTTCTCTGAAAAAAGAACTTATTCTAATTAATTCTAATTTTGCTCAAAGTCAAGATATAGCGATATAGTGTATTCGACAAAATTTTAGGTCTCATCAAAATATGAACTTTTGTCTAAGACTTAAACTTTTTATCTGTTATAGTTCTGAAATATATACCATTTTTGTATAGAGACTCCTGAAAAAAATATTTTTTACTCGTAACATTTTTGTGTGTAAATTCTTGCGATTGAAATGTCCTAGACATCTTTCTAAATAGAAAAAAGTTTGCGGAACATGTCAATCGCGATAGTTTACACAAAAAATGCTACGAGTTAATCATCAGTAGTAATTTTTCAATATAATATGTAAAAAGTTGTTGCTTGGAAAACTTTTTTCCTGTAGCAGTGACCTTCTTCCGATGTATTGATGTCGTTTTGGTAATCGTATGGGCTTTTCTTGTTTATTTTATTCACAATTAAAAAAATATATTTTTGAGAAAATAAATTTTTTAAATTATTTTTTAATGAATTGTTTTTTTTCATTTGTTTGATACTTTTTAATGCAAAAAACAAATAATTTGCAACCAACTTTTTGTAGTTTTTATTGTTTTTGAGTGAGATTTTTTTTAAATTTTAAGTTTTTTTTAACATTTTTTACTACTGTTGATTAACTCGTAGCATTTTTAAGTGTAAACTATCGAGATTGACACACAAAAATGTTACTAGTAAAACTATTTTTAAACGGTTTTATTTAGCTTGCCATGTAATCTGTTTGTATGTTTGAATGTTTGTATGTTTGTATGTTTGTAGCATGTTTGTCTGTAGCGCTGACCCACATTAATAGAAATTAGACCCCCTTTCTGTTGACCGATTAATCTGAAATTTGGAATACACCTTTATCTCTGTAGTCATTATGAAACTGCGTATTCCATGATCATGAAAATCCAAGATGGCGGCCGCTACAAAATGGGGGATCATATATTTCCTCAAAACCTCATCGATATGGGTTATCCAAAACCCCATCAATATGGGTATCAAATGAAAGGGCTTGTCTAGTAGAATACAGTTTATTATGAAAAATGAAAATCCAAGATGGCTGCCACTACCAAATGGTGGACTACATATTATGTCAAAACTTCATTAATATGGGTATCAACTGAAAGGGCTTGACTTGTAGAACACGATTATTTATGAAAAATGCAAATCCATCAAAATCCTATCAAATGGCGGACTACATATTATGTCAAAACCCCTTTAATGTGGGTATCAAATGAAAGGGCTTGAATAGTAGATCACAGTAGATCATGAAAAAACCAAATCCAAGATGGCCGCAATCACAAAATAGCAAATTACTTTATTAAACGGTTTTATTTAGCTTGAACTGTTTGTATGTATGTTTGTATATCTGTAGAGTTGTCCCACATTAATAGAAATTTGACCAACAGGAACTGACCGAATTTATAAAACACCTTTATCTCTGCTGTCATTTTAAAACCTTAAAAAATCTTTAAAAATCCAATTTGGCCGCCGCTACAAAATAGCTGATTGCATATCATCTAAAAAAAAAGGGTTGATTAAGATATGTGTATCAAACGAACGAACTTGACTTGGAGAACAAATTATGTATTTTCTGCAATCCACTCAATATCGGTATTAAATTAAAATATTTGACTAATAGAATACAGTACAATGGTTTTACTGTAGATAAATACTCTTATGGAACAGAAAATGTACTAAAAACTAGAAAATAAAATGAGTAAAAAAAACTTTTTAATTTAAACGGTTTAATTGTGATTAAACATAATAATGTACTAAAAACTAGAAAATAATTAAGCATGTAGCAGTTAGTAGTTATCAGTTCTGCCATTTTTTTCTGGATAAAACTGCCATATATTACAGAAACTATAATAGATAGAAAGTTGACGTCTTCGACAAAAGTTCATATTTTAATAAAATCTAAAACTTTGTCGAATACACTATATCGCTATCTTGACTTTAAAAACAATAGAATAAGTTGTTATTAAAAAAAACATGAAAAAGTTGTTAGAAAATTTATATTATCACTTGTTAGAAATTGTAAGGGATATCCATATATTTTTTTTGAGAATGTTTTTAAAAATACAATTTTGAGAAAAAATAATTTCAATTTTTGAAATATTTTTTTTCAGTGTATTTTTTTTATTTTGGCATTTTTTTTTATTAAAAATTCAAATAATTTCCTACATTTAATTCTTGGATCAAAATTTTGTAGCCATTATAGGGTTGGAGTTACAATTTTCTGTCAAAATTAAGAAAGAAAACATTGGCTCTTTTCAAAGGGTATTCTAATTATTTCTCGATTATTTCAAGTATGCAAAGTTGTTTAAATGACAAATGTCTTTACACGCACAATATTGCTGCCAACTCCCAATACTCCATACTCAGGGTGGCCGTCTTACCCCATTCTCCCCTCATGTTCCCCCTAAAGAACAAATACTAGTTTCAGCATGTAATGGTTAATGCAATCTAGGTAATACTGAAGATGAGTCACATGCAATTCGATAGGGTTGAACAACACATTTATCCTCGTGTCACAAAAGGTGAAAAAGGAGAAAATTCTCTTCGCCATAAGTCGAACCCTCCTGTGTGTTTGCATTTTGGTAAACTCTCAAATGAAGAAAGTTCGATCCAACACTCCCTTATGACTTTTACTTCATCGTCGTATATCGGATTACTAAAAAAAAAGTTCATACATATTTAATGGAAAATGGCGCTTGCGCTGTTTGTTTTACTGCCACTTATCAGAATAAAGACGTTACTGGGCGAACTACCAAAGGCTCCTCCCAAATGACATCTTTCGATGCAAAAATTCATTTTTTTTTTATTAATTCGTTTATTTTTACAGGCTCAGTTACTTAAGTTTGAAGGAGCCGAATTGTTAAATATAATTTTAAAACTATATATATAAACAATTTTCTTACATCTATGGTTAGTAAGGTGGAAAACCGATTACTCGCGGTGTACTCGAGTTTAGGAGGGTGACATATTTTTAGGAGAAGGATGGGATATAAGGAAATTGTAACAATGTTGATGAACATTCATTTCATAAATCTATTCGTATATTTATAGTGTATTTACATTTCAACTTATTCTATTATTTATAGCAAGGGAACGAATTGCCCGCAAAGGAAGGAAAGGAGGGTATAAGGATGTAGGGACAATCACACACGAAGATCTATAGCTTTAAGGAAAACGTATATATGGGACATGTAATCAAGGTCTAACCGAGCCAACATATCTCTCACCGGCACATTGGGCTGTCTTCCTCGGGCCCGAAGAGAGTTTTCTAAATTCGATCTGGCGACCAGATACACCTCGCACGACCAAACAATGTGCTCGATGTCGTGATAACCTTGGCCACAAACGCAGAGATTGCTGCTGGCAAGATTGAAACGAAAGAGTAGTGCATCTAACGAACAGTGATTGGACATGAGTCGGGAGAAGGTGCGAATGAAGTCCCGACTCAAGTCCAGACTTTTGAACCATGGTTTGAGGCTAACCTTAGGGATAATCGAGTGAAACCACCGGCCCAATTCATCTTCATTCCACTTGCGTTGCCAATTAGCGATGGTATTTTTGCGGACTAAAGAATAAAATTCATTGAAGGCGATTTGACGCTGATAAATATCGCCTTCAATTGCACCTACCTTTGCTAATGAGTCAGCCCTCTCATTACCCGGAATGGAGCAATGTGAAGGGACCCAGATAAAGGTAATGACATAACAGCGTCTGGACAAAGCACTCAAAATTTCTCGTATTCTCTCAAGGAAGTACGGCGAGTGCTTTTCCGGCCTCACTGAACGGATAGCTTCGACAGAGCTAAGACTATCCGTCACAATGTAATAGTGTTCAACAGGTCGTGAAGCGACGCTGTCCAGCGCCCAATGAATTGCTGCCAATTCAGCAATATACACTGAGCAAGGATTCTGAAGACTGTGTGAGGTGCTAAAAAATTCGTTGAACACTCCAAATCCTGTGGACTCGTTTATAGGGGACCCATTAGTAAAGTACATATTGTCACAATTGATACCCCCATACTTTTCATCGAAGATCGTTGGAGCGATCCTCGATCGTTGGTAATATGAATATCCATGGATATCTTACTTCATGGACAGATCAAAATGCACAGAGGAATTGATGTAGTCAGGGAAACAAACACGGTTCGGAATATACGAAGAAGGATCAACCTGCATGGAGATGAATTCATGATATGAACTCATGAATCCGGAGTGAAAATTTAGCTCGATCAGCTGCTCAAAATTTCCGATCACCAATGGGTTCATGACCTTACACCGGATGAAGAACCGAAGACATAATAAATTGAAGCGATCTTTTAGTGGGAGTAGGCCTGCCAAAACCTCGAGACTCATGGTATGCGTTACTAAATTCGCTCGAGTTTAATGAGATGTGTTTTGGCAGCTGATTGAAAACAGAAACTGCCATACTCCATCACTGAGAGAATAGTTGTTCGGATTGTACGGAAAAAGTTTATTCTTTGTTGGCATTTTTTACTCAGATACCTAATATGGGCCCCCAAGTGCATTTGGAGTCGAACCAGACCCCAAGATACTTGAATGACATAGCATGAGTGATCGGTTTACCCAAAAGTTGAAACTTTGGTTTTGCTGGTTTATGCTTCCTAGAAAAAAACACCATCTCTGTTTTCTCCGTGGAGAATTCGATCCCTAGCCCAATGGCCCAGGTTGAAAAATTGTTCAAAGTATCTTGTAAGGGTCCTTGCAGGTCGGATTCGTTTGATCCTACGACAGACACCACTCCATCATCTGCAAGTTGTCTCAGGCTGCAATTTTGTGTAAGGCAATTGTCGATGTCGCTTACATAGAAGTTGTACAAAAGGGGGCTTAAACATGAGCCCTGGGGGAGGCCCATGTAAGAGACCCGACTTACTGCCGAATCTCCGTGAGAAAAATTCAAATGCTTCTCACAAAGCAAGTTATATAACATATTATTCAATAGAGGCGGCAGACCTCGAGAGTGTAATTTGTCCGACAAAACCTCTATTGAAACAGAATCGAAGGCCCCCTTTATGTCCAAGAATACTGAAGCCATTTGTTTTTTTTCGGCGTAAGCCCCTTGCCCCTGCGGAACCCATATTGTGTATCTGAGAGTAGGCCATTCGTTTCAACCCATTGATCAAGGCGAAACAAGATAATTTTCTCCAACAATTTCCGTATACAAGACAGCATTGCTATTGGGCGGTACGAATTGAAGTCGGACGCGGGTTTTCCGGGTTTTTGAATAGCTATAACTCGTACTTGTCTCCAATCATCTGGAACAATATTATTCTCCAGAAACCGATTGAATAAATTCAACAAGCGATGTTTCGCCACATCAGGGAGGTTTTTCAGCAAGTTGAACTTAATTCTATCCGATCCCGGAGCAGAATTGTTACATGAAAGCAGAGCAAGAGAGAATTCTACCATCGAAAACTCGGAATCAAGATCGCACCTATCTTGTGGTATATCTCGAACAATTTTTTGCACAGGAGCGGAATCAGGACAAACCTTCCGTGCAAAATTAAAAATCCATCGATGTGAATATTCTTCGCTTTCATTCGTTGAAGAGCGATTTCTCATGTTTCGAGCCACTTTCCATAATTTTTTCATTGACGTTTCTCGTGACAAACCTCCCACGAAATTTCGCCAATAAGCACGTTTTTTCCCTTTGATTAGGTTTTTAAATTGATCTTCAAGGGCTAAATACGTTTGAAAATTTTCAGGGGTTCCACGTTTCCGAAAAGCTTTAAATGCATTCGATTTTTCTACATAAAGCTTGGTACACTGGCTATCCCACCATAGATTGGGAGGCCTTCGACGAATAGTGGAACCTGGGATGGGTTTCGTTTGAGCGCGAACCGCGCTGTCATAGATCAAACGAGAAAGGAAGTTATACTCCTCCAATGGAGGTAAACCATCTCTAGAATTGATGGCTAGAGCAATCGCGTCCGCATATTTTTTCCAGTCAATGTGTCTTGTGAGGTCATATGCCATGTTTATAGATTCAGAAGAATTCGACCCAATGGTGATGGAAATTTTGATTGGTAAGTGATCACTACCGTTGGGGTTCTGGATTACATTCCACTTGCAATCTAACGATAGTGAATTCGAGCAAAGCGAGAGGTCAAGAACACTTGGGTTAGCAGGAGGTTTAGGTACACGTGTTGTTTCCCCAGTGTTCAAAACGGTCATATGGAAGCTGTTACAAAGGTCATATATCAACAATGAACGATTGTCGTCGTACTGTTCCCCCCAGGCAGTTCCGTGAGAGTTGAAGTCTCCCAAGATCAATCGTGGCTCAGGAAGGAGTGAGCACATGTCATCAAGTTGTTTGCGGCTAACCGCAGCTCTCGGAGGCCAATACAAGCTGACAATACAGAGGTCTTTGCCTCTGATGTTTGCATGACAAGCAACAGCTTCGATCCCTCCAATAGGTGGAAGGTCAATTCTAAAAAATGAGTGGCACTTATTGATCCTCAAAAGCACCCCTCCGTATCTATCATCACGATCCAAGCGTATAATATTAAAATCGTGGAAAAAGATATCATCTCGCGAAGAAAGCCAAGTTTCGGACAGAGCAAAAACATTACAATTGAAGTTATGAATAAAAAAAATTGAATGTATCCAATTTAGGGATAAGACTACGACGATTCCACTGTAAAACAGTGATATCACCGACCTCTCTATTTGAATTAGACATCAAGAGAGATAATCATTGCAAGGAGGGGCCATGTTTGCATCAATTGTTGCAAAATTGTCTTTAATACTGGAAGCATTGAGATGACAATGGTTCTGATGGAGTCGGAAACATTAAAACACTTGAAGATTTGATCCAAAAGGTCAGACAACTTTATAAATCCCGATTGGGAAGTTGAACTGGACGGAAAAATGGGGACAGTTGGGGTTTTTGATGTCCCCTCAAGTGCTGGGTCGTTCGAAGATGAAATATTCCCACGGAAGCCAGGAGGAACCTGATTTTGCTTGTCCGCTGCACTCGATTTTTTGGGCAAGCTAACAGAGGATATAACCGTGGGGACTTGTTCTTGAAATTTGGGAGTGGTCACATTTTTGCGCCGGGGATTCCCTTTGAAAATAAACGGTGTGCCCCCGCTAGCTGTGTCCGCTTCCATTTCATCAACTGGCAACGTGGAAAAGGTATGGTGTGTTGAGATTGGTTGTTCTTGTTGTTGGGTCAGTGGCGAAGCGCCCTTTAAAATTTCCGCAAATGTGCGCTTCGAGCGTTCCTTTAAAGAGCGCTTCTGTTTCTCCCAGCGACTCTTGTAAGTTTCACAAACTGACAGCTCGTGTGGGGATCCCCCGCAATATGGACATTTATGCTCAGTCGCACTGCAGGATTTCCCCTCATGTTGCTCTCCGCAAGTGGCACGCTCGGCACAATAATCCGAAGTGTGACCAACTGACTTGCATTTGTTGCAAGTCATGGGCTTTGGCACGAAGAGTCGCACAGGTAGTCTCAATTTGTCCACCATAACGTAGTCAGGGAGGGCGGCACCAGCAAAGGTGACTCGAAACGAGTCGGACGGCGTAAATTTAGTTTGGTCCCCATCATGGGAAAGTTTCCCGAGTTGGCGACAGTCTAAGATTTTCACTTCCATTGAGGGGAGCTTCTTGAACTTGCCTTTTCCTTCAGCTTTTATTTGTTCGCTCGTCAGACCCGTTTCAGTAATCACCCCCTCAATTTCTACGTTATGGGAGGGTATAAATGTTCGATATTCGAGAGTGAAATGTTGATCAACAACAATCTCGTTTGCGTGTTTCCGGTCATTCACGACAACTCGCAATTTGTTCGGTCTAACCCTGCGAATTTCAGATACAGAAGTGTATCTGGCCAGATCTTTCATGATCTGAATCACGTTAAGGTTTTTTACTTTCGGTTTTGGCCGGAGGAAAACAACCCAAGGGCCAGTTCCAGGTGCATCTTCTGGATAAACTCTGATACGTGAAGCGGAGACAACAGAGGGGGAAGACGAGGACGAGGACGAGGACGAGGATGAGGATGAGGACGAGGACGAGGATTGGGTTGGATCGGAAGCATCAGAAGGGGGAAGCGAAATCGATGATGGGAGAGGGGGAGTGGAAGTAACAGTGGGTTGAGAAAGGAGGCTTGCAATTTTCTTAGAGGGGGGCTTGGTAGGATGAGCGGATTCGTCCCCAGAAGAATTTTCTTCCTTATGAGGGACTCGTTTATGTTTTTTCCCAGATCTTGTATGAGATTCATTATCGGAGATCTCCATCTCTGGAGATCCTCCACTATTCTCAATTTTACAAAAATTTCTGTCTTATTTCTAATTTATTATTGATTTTAACAATAATCTTAATATAAAAGTTGTTCCAATAATGCGCTCTACTGCCCTAATCAGGGAGAGACAGAGGCTACGCGTTACGGAGACAACACAATAGCGCAAGAATAGCTTACGGAGCCACGTGATGATGAATCCCGTTTGCGACAGTCACGCGATGGCGATCCCGTTATGCCGAATCAGTTCAACAGCCGCAATCCGGCTCGCTGCAAGAGCGCTGCTTCCTTTGTTCCTTCGTTCCACTTCACAAAAGGTCAGGTCGAAAGCGGACAGCAATGACCTTCACTCGTACACGATTCACTCGTACCAATAGCACAATAGCAAAAGTGGCAACGCACAATACCGACACTGAACTTCGCTCGTCAAGAGTTGGATAGCGAAAATTCATGAACATAATAGATTGATTCCGACATTGAAAGCAATTTTTTTCTCAGAAATTCTGCACTTAGATTTACTCACCAAATCTTGAGGTAACAAACAACTATTTAGATTCACAGGAAAATTCATATTTTAAGCACCCTCAGAAAAAAAAACAATCAATTTTTTTTTCTCTTCTACTTTACATATTAGGCTGTCAAAAAAGTCCTGCGGTATTTCCGCGAGGTGTCGTTGTAAGCGCGTAGTTCTAGTTGTATTCATTGTATCGAGTTATACTATAGCTTGTTGGAAAGGTTGGAAAGGAAAGGCGCTATAATATAGTCCTTGACAGTGTTTTGTTTGGTTAAGTCGTTCGTGAGTTATAGTGTCGCAAATATGGAACAAAATAAAAAGAAAATCCGACATATTTTACAGTACTACTATGACAAAGGCAAAAATGCATCTCAAGCTGCCAATAAAATTTGTGCAGTTTATGGAACCGATACAGTTTCCATTTCCACCGCACAACGATGGTTTCAACGTTTTCGTTCGGTGTAGAGGTCGTCGAAAATGCACCACGCTCCGGAAGGCCTGTCGTCGAAAATTGCGACAAAATCGCTGAATTAGCCGAGAAAGACCGGCATAGTAGCAGCCGTAGCATCGGCCAAGAGCTGGGGATAAGTCATCAAACCATTATTAACCATTTGAAGAAGCTTGGATTCACAAAGAAGCTCGATGTATGGGTGCCACACACGTTGACGCAAAAAAACATCTTTGACCGATCGACGCATGTGAATCGCTGCTGAATCGCAACAAAATCGACCCGTTTCTGAAGCGGATGGTGACTTGCGATGAAAAGTGGGTCACTTACGACAACGTGAAGCGCAAACGGTCGTGGTCGAAGCCCGCTGAAGCGGCTCAGACGGTGGCCAAGCCCTCATTAACGGCCAGGAAGGTTCTGCTGTGTGTTTGGTGGGATTGTCAAGGAATAATCTATTATGAGCTGCTTCCCTATGGCCAAACGCTCAATTCGGACCTGTACTGCCAACAACTGGACCGCTTGAAGGTAGCACTCATGAAAAAGAGGCCATCTTTGATAAACAGAGGCCGCATTGTCTTCCATCAGAACAACGCCAGGCCGCACACTTCTTTGGTGACGCGCCAGAAGCTCCGGGAGCTCGGATGGAAGGTTCTTTTGCATCCGCCGTATAGTCCGGACCTTGCACCAAGTGACTACCACCTTTGGTGACGCGCCAGAAGCTCCGGGAGCTCGGATGGAAGGTTCTTTTGCATCCGCCGTATAGTCCGGACCTTGCACCAAGTGACTACCACCTGTTTTTGTCCATGGCGAACGAGCTAGGTAGTCAGAAGTTAGCCACAAAAGAGGCCTGTGAAAATTGGCTATCCGAGTTTTTGGCCAATAAGGAAGCGAGCTTCTATAACAGGGGTATTATGAAGTTGGCATCTCGTTGGGAACAAGTAATCGAACAAAACGGCGCATATTTGACTTAAAACAGATGATTGTAACTAATTTTATGAACAAATGAAAATTCAAAAAAAATACCGCAGGACTTTTTTGACAGCCTAATATTTCTCACAACCGGAGATACAAAAAGCGAGACACACTTTTCAATAATTCGATGAATAATAAAAACTAAATGAGTTGAATGAAAGTAAAATTTTATTTCTATTGATAACATATAAAAACATACACAGCCTCCCGCCATTAGTCGATGCCGACAAGCGATGCAATCGACACAAAACACTTTTGGCTCGTCGAATGCTAGAAGAGCAATACATAACACTGGCGGGCGCGAACGAAAGAAGTAAAATGTGGATCTTCTTTCGGGATCATCTTATTTGTATCTTATTTAGCTGGTGCTTTTAGTTTATTCAGATAGATAGAAAAAGGCTATCTTTACATCAGTATCATCGTTACAGCATTAAAATTGACTACTCTGATAGTACCTCGAGATAAATATAAAATTCAGACATAAACTGCAGACGTAAACGGAAGAGCACAATTTCACGTCTGTTATAATAAAACGAGATATTTTCACACCATGTTTTGTACAATAGCGGTTTCGCGCGCTTGGCTTGGCTGGTTGGCAGTTACAGTGATAGATGAGCTTTTATGTTCATGAATGAAACAACTTCTTTGCTTTTATTTTGGAATATTTTTAAACTGTTTGATCAACTTCGGACAAACGAACTCTATTACTCAATACATATATTGAACTTTCGAATAGACAAGCAAACTTTCAGTACTAGGCAGTTCAAAACGAGCAGTGAGATAAATTAAACATTCCACCCATCCAATACTGTTTCGAGAAATAATATTGCTACTCAATTCCATCAATTCAACCGTATCAAGAAATGCATTCATTAAAATCGCCCTCATAAGTTTAATTCCGAAGATTTACGGCTTTTCAATCACTCAATTCTGTCCTGTATTCAATCTTCTTTAAATTATGTTCGTTGGGTGATTGTTAAGCTTCCAATTCAAGGAAAAACTCCAAACGCGCTCGGTTCGATCGCCATTTCATTCCACTCACGTCTCTGAAATGCTTAGCAAACTTAAACCGTACATAAGAACAGAAATTCTAAAGTCATCGCAGAAGCGCAGTTCTGACACAACAATGGTTGACCTTTCTTAAGATGTCATTAAAATTGAATTTGCATGTTAACAAGATGAACCAAACCGAAGCAGGGATTTGTAGTTAACGTAGCAGTTTTTCTTCCACCGGAGAAGTTTTAGTTGTCAATCGCCGAACTTGAAGTGGACTTGACCGAACGAACTATAACTCTTGGAGACATATTCTTTTCATGCATTTCTCAGCAAACTTATGTTGTTTTTTTCTGCTTGATATTCAAAAGTTTTTAACTAAATTTTGCTTGAAAAGATTCATTCGATGAAACAAATTATTTGCACACGAACTGTTGTGGAATCTATAACAGTTTCGCTCGTTTCATGAGGTGATGAAAAAATTAACTAACGATTTTTACTTTGTTGAATGGTTTTTGGAGGGGTAAGGTATTGAGTTTTTGACTGAATTGCTGCGATGAAGTGGTGACCATATCTGATTGTGTTATATGGAAACTCGGATACTCTCAATGTCGTTTTTCATCATCTCATAATTTGTTTCAATTTATTTTGTTCAATAAAAAATCTAGAACTGCTTCGTATTTTGACGTAGGACTATGTCTTTCAGTAAGGCCAAATCAGGAAACAGGTCACGTGTTTATAAAATAATAGTATTCAATTACCACAGTCCTACGTTTCGTATGATGTATTCGTGATGTTTAAAATTTTCTTCAAAGCCCGTAAGTATAAATAGCACACCTTCGCTATTTGCATCTGCTCCCGTGCTTTGTTGATGGTTTTGACAGAGTATTCGAAGAACATTTGCTCATAAACGTTCATTTTTGTGATGTTTGATTTTTTTTCGCTACATCAGCGTATGGCTCTGTGTACGAGTTATATTGGATGCTTGTTTGGTGGGGCAACTTATGCAGCTGCGATACTATAAACAAGAAAGGGAGATAACGAGAAGGAGAGACGAACGACGTTTGGGTTCGGGTTAAAGTGCCCTAAAAACAGAAACAGAACAGATTTGGGTCATTGTCTTGATAAAACTTGAATCGTTTGACACTTTGCTTCATATTTTCCTTCAGGATGCTCGAGTAAACATTCAGAAACCATTATTATGAAAACAGATAGCAAATCTTTTCACCCTCATATGACACTATGACATTATTTAAATAGGACGTTCCAAAAGCTTGTTGTCTTCCAAAAGAACGGAAAAGAGACCTGCATGATGGGGTACGAACTCAAGTTTGAGTCACTGTATGTTGGGAATCATAACGCTAGGCCATCGTCGGCTCACCCAGAAAATGAATGTCGTTCTGGAATTTTGTATGTGATTTGGCTCCGCTTGCCAGTAGCAAAACTTTCGATACTACGCTAATCTCGAGAACGAGAAAGTGATGCAATTCTTTTCGAGGTCCGTAATATTATCAGAAAGCGTTTCAATTAATCGCTTCAAATCTTTATAAAATTAACCTTCACCGTTTCGATTATGACCACTTTCTCTTTCTCTGCTCTACGTAATCAGATGAAAAAACTTTGTTTAGTTGCAAGCATCTCAAATCAGAAAAGCTTCAAATCGAAGGGTTGTATCCGAGACACGACCGCTTAGAACGAAGGACTGCGCAATCTTTTTTTGAAATTTGTTGGTTTATTATTTTAGATATTATTCGCGAATACGTCGAAATTTCATAAACAACTCTTTAGTAAGAAGTTGCGGGACCCTGAAAAGGTTTAATGGCTTGCGTGGATTTGTGGAATCATTTCGAAAAGCACCGATTCTTTCTTGCCTTTGCGAGAACAATACACTAATTGGTCATATGTCGCAATTTGTTTTCTTTATATCAATGCACGTATTGCACTGAGTATTTAACGAGAGGCATCTTTCGTGCATCCATTCAACAAGCATCAACACGCGTCTAACAGATGCACACAGTGCAGCGATAGAAATGAAACATCGCGAGAATGACCGTTTATGAAAAATCGTTTCTCGACACTCGGTCAAAACAGGAAATGAACAAGTTCTGAGTTTCGCGCAACGAACACAAGCAACACACACAAAGTCAAACACTAATGGCAAGAAGCGACCTATAATCATTTGCACTCTGCTCTTTTTTCGCCTGCTTTGCCATTTGCCAGTTGCACTTCAAGTGAAATATTCGCTTGCGTTCACAGCTCGAGGGGAAACATAAAACACAAAACGAGCAAAATAAGCGAACTTTGTTGTTTCGGGCACAGGAAGAGAATTTTCCTCAGAGGAGATGCAATACTTATACGCTAACGGCAGCTTACTTACTATGCAAGGGTGGAGTTTACTTTGCAAATATTCTCTTTTCGCTATCCCTCTTCGTTGTTTCTATTCTAGCGGCTGTTATTTAGAGCTCTGTTCGAGAAAGCACACAAATGGACAGAACAAGTATATGGGGAAATGGGGATGCTTCCAATTTTCATCAATTTAAACCATATACAGACTATGGGATTGCAATGTATAGCATATCAAACAAATCTTGGGTAGACTGTACACTTCATAGTCGCTCTCCGTGATTGACCTGAATCAGCAAAATTGCACAAAGAACACCCCGAATGACGGTTGGGAGTAGCGTTCCATTTTCATTGTGCATGTTTCGGTGATTCGAATTTTAAACAGTCAATAACGACGTCGCCCACGTCCTTACAGTCACCATGGAAGGAATGTTAGTATAATATTCACCGCCCGAAAGCCAGAAGGGTCGCCTCTTTAACGTGGTTCCCTAGCGATTATCATGGCAGGGATAGTTGTTAGTGGGGAGAGGTAAGAATCAGCATTCACTGAGGTAAGTGATGTAATTATGTGTATTGAAGAACTCACGACCACTCGAAGAAATTAGTCCCTAAAATCGAATGCAGCGATAGGTGTCCCTGGGTAACCTGATAAGGTGACCGGTAGAACTCTATTTACAATGTCTTGAAAGGGTGCATATATAAAAAAGGTAGGTTAGATATTCCTTAAGCCATCGTGCGAGGAACAAACAATCAACCGTCGGAACCCTAAAACGCATACAGAAAGGATAGTGATATATCCCGATATCCTAACACTGTGTACACATAAATAACTTGCAATCTTTGAACTGAATAATAAAACGATGGATTCTTAATAATTGGACGTTTGCTCCATACACGATGGCGAATCTTTCACGAAGCCAGTTTTAAAATCTTAAAATTTGAATGAAAATATTTACATCATGTTGTTTAATTACTTGAAACACGTATTTAACCATCTGTCTATACATTTCCGACATTTTTAATGACACTTTTCATTGTAATATGAAGTTGTCTTCAAAAACAATTTTCTTATCAGATTTTTTTCACCACCTGCGAAAAAAGTGTTTTTCATTAAAATAGAATACTAATTTGATACAAAGAAGTTAATTTTCGTTCATAATGTGAATTTTAAAAAAGGAACTTCTTTGTCGTAGTACACTTTGCTACATAGAGCTTCCTCTTTTTGTATCAAGCTGTGTTTGTATATGTGTGTGAAATCAGCATTAGGCATGAATGATATCGGCTCGTTTTGCAGAGCTTGCTAGTTCGCTCGCAACTGTGGTTTCATGCCATTCAATTTTTGTTTTCCGCCTCTACCTCTGAGAAGGGCTCTTGTGGGAAGAAATTCTACTCCATACTCCTTCTTCACCTGTCTAGAATGACAATTCACTTCCGCTTGACGCTCTCCGGCAACGATGTTGTCGATGACAACTGTACGCTCGTAGTAGCGTTGTCCGTGTCCCGTGATCGGGTCCCAATGGTAGAGTCTGTCCAAGGATGATTTTGTCCAAAGTGAATAACAGCACGTCCGTTTTCTGAGAACTTTATTCCGATAATGGCAGGAAAAACTGGGTTCCCCAGTTGAAAAAACCTGCTTCTTTTCATCCATTCTTCTCTATGTACAGTTCATTGTTTTAAATTGTATAAATTCGTAGTGTGAGTTCATTTTTTTTTTTTTTTTATCTTCGCTTATTTTTCGTCGGCCTATTTCCGCCACTTTAGTGCCAATCACCGACATCAGGGAGGCGACTCCACCTGTTCCTACCTATCAGACTCAACAACTCATGAGCCGGGCCAACTTCTTTTACTTCCGCTCCGAAGGAAGACGTAACCAGAGATTTTTCGCCTCAGAAAATCCCAACGACGCCAGCTGGGATTGAACCCAGGCCGATCGGATTGTGAGGCTGTTACGCTAACCATACAACCACTGGCGCCGTCATGTGTGAGTTCATTGTTACAATTGTTTTTAATCCTCGTGTAATTCCATTGGCGATTTTAATGTGTTGTGTTTTTGTTGTGATCAACTGTGATATTTTCGTTAAGTTATCCTAGTTGTGCATGGTAATAGAGTTGTGTAAAATGTGTACTGTAGGTGTTACAAATATAAATTATATATGTGTACTGTCCTATGTACTGTGAATGTTACAATAAGGAATTTTATTTTATTTCATTTATTTTTATATAGATGGAACAACAACCAAACGAGAAGTGGCGTGGCTTTAAATCGCGGATGGTTTTTTTTTACCAAATGCGTTGAAAACGGGCAGAAACGAATGTATTAGTTGCTCGTTATCGATGGTACGAGTAGGGTTAGCACACAGATCAGCAGAACAAATGCATGGGAAAATGAGAATGCTTCCTATTTTCATTTTTCAAACTGTTCAGGGATTAGTGAATTGTAATGTATAGCATATCAAACAACTTGTATTTCCGATTCCTTTGGTGTGGAAATCATCACAATTTGTACACTGTGAAAATAGTTATTAACGTAAACTTTATTTTATAAAAACGTGACCTGTTTTCTGATTTGGCACCCTTCCTGAAATATGTAGTTCTACGTCAAAAAAATATAACTTTACATGAGATTTTTCGTAAAACGAGCGAAATAAAAAATTGAAATATAATTTGCATTATAACAGAAAAATCTGTTTGTATGGCATTTCTGGATATACATCTTCCGAAAGTGATACTGCCAGAGGTGCCTGGTTTAAAGTAGAGATGAAACGGAGCTACGGATGAAAGTGACCTACGTTTTTAACGTTGGCCAAAAATGTCCAACTTTCCAATGCAGCTGTCAGATGACACCTAAAAACAATCGGTGTTTATTATTTAATTTGTTAATTTATTCATCAGCATTTTAGCCGCAACAGAGCCGGATACGATGAAACATGTTACAGTACAAATTACATATTTCTATTCAAATACCAAAATTCAACAACTGGTATCTGCTCAGAACTCAGCTGACAACGATCCCATAAAAGCCAATCGTGCCATACGTCTGTCATGTAGTCAAAGTCGATTCTTGATTTTGGCGCCATTTCTAAAAAACAACCTTTCGCCTAGAATTGATGTCAACATCTAGTTCAGTGATCATATGAGTCACTGGTTACAGTACACCTCTCAGCAGTTACCGCGAGTGCTGTCTATGTCAGCATTTGTACGGGAGTAAATCGTAGAAGAAACGATCCAAATATCGACATTATGAATAAAAATAATTTTAGGTAGTCTTTGGTGAGATCGAAATCAATGCAAACTGAAAAACAAGTCTACAAAAAGTTTTTCTGAGAACGAAAAAATCGAGAGAAAAAAATAGATTTTCTAGATGCTCTTGAGTACAAAAGACCGACCGAAAATCGAAATCGAAAACCGGAATGGAAAAGATCTATCTTCCTCGAATTTTGAACTTACGATCGATCGCTTAGTAAGCGAACTTGTAACCAATGTTGCTGATTCTAAAAATGAATTATCCTGGAAAATATAAATACTTGACGTACACAAGGTTATCACGAGAAAAAAAAAGTTTTACAAATTTCTTTCCTGATGCTTTTTTTTAATTTTTTTTATAATATATTCCTAACCAAGTTAATAGGGAATCTCATTAATCAAATTTCTTAGTTTTTCCCTAGAAAGCTTCATTAGGATCTTTTACTACATGGATATTTTCAATTGAATTAAAATTACCATTTCGTTTTCAATTGCGAATATGCAGATTTAAAAACATGAAGAAATTCTACACAAGGCCCGATTATTGCTATGACGAAAAAGATATAAATTTTGAACCTACACCCAAAATTGATTTTTTGCTCATGAGCGTTAAAATAACAGAAAATGTCATGACTCTCAAATACTGGTAAGCATTTGTATAATATATATGATTTACTTCAGTTTTTTTGTCGATTATATTCATAAAGCGAATTATCAAAGAGAAATCGTAACTAATTTTGCAAATTGGGTTGATTCGGGCGATTTTGCTCATATAATTATGTAGGTATATGCTGATCCCAAAAGCTGTAGGAGACCACTTCCTGCAATCAGATAGTGCCACAATTGTCTTCACACAATGAAATTTTCTGATTTTTCATCACAATGCAACGAAGTCGTCACCGCAGAATTTGCTCCAATGAGCATAACATCCTATTATCATAATTTCCAGGTTTCTCACGCTAGGTTAGAGAACGGATTCGATCGTGATAGCTTCTCCGGCGAAACTTCCTTACCATGCCAACGCAACCCGCAACTCGGGTTATAATGGAATTCATTGAACGGAATATATAAATTTTCCAATTTACAATGCAATTTACTCGCTCCCCTATTCTTTACTGTCTGCATCACCACCTCGCTAGTGATATGAACCCTGTAACTCAGCCAGAGATTTCGTCTTCGACCGAGTGATAAACTATGCACAGATTTCTTCCCGTTTTGTGGAATTTCCAACCTGCTCCAACAATCGGAGCGAACGCCCTGTCACCCAAACCGTGGAAACTTTTCGCTGCCTGCGCATACATGCACATCAAATATTCGATTCCACATTTCCCACAACTGTATTTGCAGGAATAAGAGCACCGTTTCGATGGAGATAACGGAAAACGACATTGACGTCGACAAAGGAGATTCGCGTGATAGAGGGGAATTTCCACATCATACCCATCCACACCTGCACAATGGTGGCAGCCGAAACACGCAAATGGAATGAACAATGGATCCTTGAGTCCATGTAGCGCGAAGCCAGGAGCAGGAAAAGGTCCCTACACACTTCATTAAACTTTACGAAATTCGTTATAACTTCTGCACTTTGCCATAATGAATGAATCCCCATTCCCACGCAATCCGAGCACTCTGTATAAATGTCTGAATTTGGCACTATAACGCAGAAAGAGTTTTGCAAAAGAAACGCATAGTTCCCCGAAATGATTTCGTAAAAGCTTTCATTGCTCAGTTGTTTCGTATTAAAATCACTTTCATCTGAGAGCATCTTTTCGCGTTTGGACACAGACAGTTACTTTGTTGGAAGGTTTGTTTGATCCTAACCCAAAAACTTTTGTTTTTGCTAAGGAATTGTTAAGTTTGAAAGAATACGATCTGTTGTTCAGAAGAGGATTCACAAATAATTAGAAAGTGTAGAATTTTTGTGCTTTGAGCAACCGTGTGTAAATGATCGTAACAGATAATTTTTTCATATTAATTTATTAGAGTATGAATCTCATCGCTACCAAACAATCAACTGTTACGAGAAATAAATCACATGCGTTCATGAAAAATTCTGTGGAATGAACACTTATAATACTTCCACGGTCAATTTCATGGAGTATTTCCTACGAATACGAATTTCATACTGGCACTCATATACAGCCAATCCATGCCAAGCCGATATAGTGGTTCTCAGATTTTCGTACAAAGCGGTAGTTTTATTCCTTATCGCAAAATATTTTTTTTTTTTTTTTTATCTTCGCTTGTTTTACGTCGGCATATTTCCGCCACTTTAGTGCCAATCACCGACATCAGGGAGGCGACTCCACCTGTTCCTACCTATCAGACTCAACAACTCATGAGCCGGGCCAACTTCTTTTACTTCCCTTCCGAAGGAAGACGTAACCAGAGATTTTTCGCCTCAGAAAATCCCAACGACGCCAGCTGGGATTGAACCCAGGCCGATCGGATTGTGAGGCTGTTACGCTAACCACACAACCACTGGCGCCGTCTTCGCAAAATATTAGACCCGCATTTTTTTATTTATTTTTTTTATTAGGGTGCTCATTTCTATTTTAGGGTAGTCCAATTCAATTTTTCCCTTTGTTCCCAAAAATCACTTCCACAACGTTTGATCTACTGGACCAATTCCGACGATCAACATATCAAATTGAAGCAAATTAGCTAGTCTTCTCTGAAAAAATACAATACATGCAAAACATTGGATTTTGTTTTCATTATTTTGTTTTGATTGTACTGATTGTTTTTGTTTTTCATAGTTTACATAGTCTCGGAACCAAGGGCGCTATTTTTTCATATTTTCTTTGAAAGCTGTGGTTCTTTCACATAACATATCCAAAAACCTGAGAGGCGTTATTTTTTGGTCCTGTGTTATGATTTATCAAAATAAACCGCTGGCTAGGCGAAGCTAGCCAGAATATTCACCTGCCCGCCAGGCTTCTGAATGTCAAAGAGGGACTAGGCTCTGCGCGTATCTGCATGCTCGTGCTTTTAAGTTCTGACAAAGGAATGACCGACTTTTGAATACCGGGCAATCCCTTCTCCATGTCAACACCTATAGCGCTTTGTTACGCCACAATAACGCGTGAAACTTAAAATAGTCTTTTCTATGTTTTTTTTTGTAGTTTATAAGTCCATTTTGTTTTGTTACAACTGGTTCTGTAAATGGAGAACGAAAAAGGAAGGTGATGAAGCGTTCGAAAAGGGACTTGGACTTTGAATGCGAAGCTAAACGGAAGTCAGAAAACGTTGAAGGGAAAAAACAGGAAGTGGGTTATATCTGTGGTATAAACGCAAGGGTGACGTAGGACTATCTTTCATTTAGTGATCAATTGTTTTTAGTTGCTTCTGAATCAATTCTGAATGAATGAATAAATGAATATCTGGTGGACTTCGAAAACGAGAGCGTTACGTTGAA
The DNA here is from genome assembly GCF_029784135.1 of Toxorhynchites rutilus septentrionalis. Lineage (NCBI taxonomy): Eukaryota > Metazoa > Arthropoda > Insecta > Diptera > Culicidae > Toxorhynchites > Toxorhynchites rutilus. The sequence goes on from NC_073744.1 coordinate 84,184,359, forward strand.
GGCATAATATTCAGCAAAAAAAAGCAATCACACGAAAGTTGTATAATACATAATACATTGCTTGTATTGGGATATGATTTGTATTCCATTTCCAATAGACAAAATAACTGTTGCATCAAATCAGTCTACATATTTTTTGCGTTCGCTCATTTTTTCTCACAACACCCATTTCTCGTTTGAGAAATTGTTGAGCAAACATCGTTTGCCAGTGCGCGTAAAACGGGAATTCCTTCTTAGGATTCATTGCACCTCTAATAAATTGCCGAAAGACGTGGTCTTATGTTAATCGCACTTGATTGAAAAATCACAAAACCAAATGTATTTGGTCGCAGTATTATATGGATAGAAATTTTCAATGCCAAGGGAATGAATTCCTCGATCCCTCGCCGTTCAGCCCGTCCAGCTCGTTCAGTAACGATGTTGTCTTGTCGATGTCCTCACGAAAAACGAATGCGTTTCACCACCAGAACATCGCTTAAGTATGCTTTTTGTAAGTGATTGAATCGAGAGAAGGTGTAGTTTACGATGGCAATTTGTAAGGCAAACTAGAGGGTAATGAACTCTCTGAGTTTGAAACTTTCAGCGACTGAGCAATCGATTGAAAATTATATAATTTTCGCGATACGAAACATTTTCCGTTGCGCGCGCATACAATATTGGATACGAAAATTTTCTACCGAGGGGAAGAATAATTTTCAGAAGCTTTCCTGTTAATTCAGATTGATTGAAAAATCACAAAACCAAATGTATTTGGTTGCAGTGTTATATGGATAGATAACATTAGAATAAAATCTTTCGCATCAATGTATTTTCCAATTCCCAAAGGAACTGACAGAATATATTTCAGCAACGATTAGTTCTTTCTCGATTTTCCTCGATACTCGAAGCCCACCAATGGTTAATGCTAACTCGATAACCACCTGTTAATAGCACTTGATTGAAAAATATTTGGTCACAGTGTTATATGGTTAGAAAACATTAAAATAAACTCTTTCGCATGAATGTATTTTTCAATTCCCAGGGAACTGACAGATTATTTTTCAGCAACGATTAGATCTTTCCGGAATTTTCTCGATGCTGAATGGCATCCAAACGAATATACTCCTTTCAGTTTGGCCTGTAAAAAACTTTTCTGAACTCTAATCCATCAAATTTGGAGCCCTGAAAAGGGCCGTTGATTATATGCCAAGCTAATATAGCACGCTCTCCTTGGATTCGACGGGCCAGCTGAATGTCCTTGGGCATGATGTGACGCGTTTTGCGTGGATAGCACACAAATTAGTATTCTCGAATAGGCTTCCTGCAGCGTCATAACCGCGGAACTTTTGAAGCGCAAGTCGGTTTTGAAGTCCTGAGCAATTCCACGAACCAAACGCTGCAAAGGTAGCTTGCGGATCACCGGTCGACTTCTGATAGCGACGAATTTCACGCAAAGTTCCCGGTCGATAGCGATGTGGCTTTTTAACACACTCACTGAGACTGGTGCGCTTATCCGAGCTGCTTTCGTGGTGCCTTACCACCGAAAGACTAACGAGCTGTCTGCTTAGTCCCTCAACAAACAAGTCCTCACGGTGCGAGAGTAGAGTAAGAAATGAACGAAAGCAAAGGAAGCATGATATTATAAACCATAAAAGTATAAAATATAAACCCCACCCTTATTATATTCGCTTACCCTGAGGGAGAAACGAATAACATCGAAGTAAGTATACAGTAAGCTTATATAATAAAGAGGGTGTGGTTTACATTTTATACTTTTATGGTTTATAATATCACGCTTCCTTTGCTTTCGTTCAGGGTAGAGGCGAATGAACTACAGAGTTTAAAGCCTCTTAAAAACAAATAAGAAGAAAAAGCTTTCGTTCATTTCTTACTCTACTCTCGCACCGTGAGGACTTGTTTGTTGAGGGACCAAACAGACAGCTCGTTAGTCTTTCGGTGGTAAGGCACCACGAAAGCAGCTCGGATAAGCGCACCAGTCGCAAGAAGTGTGTTAAAAAGCCACATCGCTATCGACCGGGAACTTTGCGTGAAATTCGTGTATCGCTATCAGAAGTCAACCGAATTGCTGATCCACAAGCTACCTTTGCAGCGTTTGGTTCGTGGAATTGCCCAGGACTTCAAAACCGACTTGCTCGTCAAAGATCCGCGGTTATGTCACTGCAGGAGGCCTATTCGAAGATACCAATTTGTATGCTATCCACGCAAAGCGCGTCACATTGTGCTCAAGGACATCCAGCTGGCCCATCGTATCCGAAGAGAGCGTGCTATATTAGCTTAGCATATAATCAACGGCCCTTTTCAGGGCTCCAAATTTGATGGATTAGAGTTCAGAAAAGTTTTTTGCTGGCCGAACTGAAATGAGCATTTAGCGAAAATCTTGGTGTCGATGATAATTCGATACCGATAGGGGCTATGTATATGGATTTGATAGTGAAGAATATGAAATACGTGACATGGTGTAGTGAATATTTACCCATATCGAAGATATCACTTCGATGAAACTGCATTATAAAATTATTTGTGTACGAATGCCGCAATCGATAGTCGACTCTAATTTACGCTGGGTAATTTCCTCGGAGGACTCGATTCCTCCTTTGAGCATTAATAATCGCTTTCTGGCAAAACGAAGTGGTATGAATCACATTATTCGAAAGATAAAATGAAGATGTTTTCTGCCAATTTCCTTCAACCTCCAAACATCTCTTTCTCCTGTTTGTAGTTTTCGCGTTCGCTAATCCTTTCTCGCAACACCCATTTCTCGTTTGAGAAATTGTTGAGTAAACATCGTTTGCCAGTGCGCGTAGAGCGGGAATTCCTTAAGATTCATTGCACCTCTAATAAATTGCCGAAAGACGTGGTCTTTCTTTGATCGCACTTGATTGAAAAATCCAAAACGAAATGTATTTGGTCGCAGCATTATATGAGTAGGAAGCAAATAATCGCTCGAAAATTACATGATTTTCGCGATGTGAAAAATTTTCCGTTTTTCATGTTATGCATCCAATATTGGATACGAAAATTATCTACTGATGGGGGAAAATAATATTCAAAAGCTTTCCTGTCAATTGCGATTGATTGAAAAATCACAAAACCAAATGTATTTGGTTGCAGGTTGTTGTATGGATAGAAAACATCAAAATAAACTCTTTCGCATGAATGTACAGGGTTTTCCATTTCGGGCTTCCGAAAGTATACAGCCCTGCGCTGACAACCGTTTGACATAGCTGTCAACCAAAGCGTCATATCGTTAGTTGAATGTCTGTCATTTTACAATATGGATCGTTTTCGCATCGCACAACGTGTTAATTTTGTTAAATTACACTATAAAAATGATGAAAAACCGGCAAATGTTTTTCGAGCATTACGGGCGGATTTTGGTCGTCATGGACGGCCTACAGAGCACACAATCGCTAATGTAGTGCGTAAATTCGAACAAACTGGATCCGTAGCGGATATTGTAAAACCTGTGCATCATCGTAATGTGCGTTACAAAACTGGTACAAAAATTAGAGCGTGGTGACCATGGAATGCGTCGGGCATACGTCGATTGGGTGAATGAACAACAGCAGCAAAATGCTGAATTTTCGCATCAAATTTTCTTCAGCGATGAGGCACATTTCGAGCTCGGTGGCTATGTGAACACCCAAAATTTCCGTATATGGGGCTCAGAAAATCCACAAGTGATTGTTGAGAGGCCATTGCATCCGCCAAAAGTCACTGTTTGGTGCGCATTATGGTCTGGTGGAGTCATCGGGCCGTATTTCTTTGAAAATGCGGACGGCGAGACGGTAACTGTGAATGGTGAGCGCTATGGTCGCATGTTAACCGATTTTTTTTGCCACAAATTGAAGATATGGATATGGATGACATGTGGTTTCAGCAGAACGGCGCCACGTGCTACACAACACGACCGAACATGGCCATATTGCGAACGAAACTTGAGGGACGCATAATTTCGCGTTTTGTTGATGCCAATTGGCCGTCCAGATCATGCGATTTGAACCCGCTAGACTTTTTGACGTAGAACTACGTCTTTCATTAAGGGTGCCATATCAGAAAACAGGTCACGTTTTTATGAAATAAAGTTAACGTCAATATTTATTTTTGCCGCGAACGGATTTTGGCGATTTACATACTAAACGAATCGGAAATTCAGTAAGATTTAATATGCTATACATTAGAATCCCCTGGTTTGTAAATGGTTAAAATTCATGAAAACTTTAAGCGTTTCCATTTCCCCATACATTTGTTCTGTCAATTTATGTGCTTTCCCGAACAGAGCTGTCAATAACGAGCAACTTATTGACGACCAACGGAGGGGAAATCGTAGGATTTAAAGTCTCCGTGAACAAAGGAAAATTAAAGAACGAAGGGGAACATTTTCCTAGAGTGTAAACAGTGGATCTCGCTGAGGCAAACTTTTATTCGGCATCGGACTGTTGAGCAATCCAGTTCACTTTGCTTTCGCTGCGCTTCGATGTACGATTGGACCCCACCAGTGGTAATTCAACTTGGATATCGTCGATTGGTTTTGACGTAGGATTACGTCTTTCGGGAACATATTGGGGTACAAATTGAAAAATGAAAATCGATCGCATCGTGAAAAATGTCCAATTTCAAACGCTTGTTACTCATTCATTTCATGGTGGATTGATGAGATTTTTGCATCAAACGATTACGGCACTCCATAACAATTTTTCACATTGAATAAAATAGTATATATCATATAACTAACTATCGAACAATTGTAAAAATTCAACCCCTATCCAAACAGAGATACCCAGTCCTGATTGGTCGAAATTGACGTCATTTCTTTTTCGCGCCCGATTTGTTCTCTCACCGGCTAGCTGCATGACAAATCGAGTAGGAGGCGCCTACTTCACACATACCAAATGATATAAAAGGATGGAGCGTTCGTGGATTTTATTCATTTTTACAACGGACGTGGAACGGACAACAACAAGTGGAGAGCAGCAGCAGTGAAAGCGGCTAATATATAGCCGAGCATAGAAGTTGAGCAGTCAAAATGCGAGCTGTGTCTCACATCGAGCTTCTATGGCAGCATAAGCAGCGGCAAACAGTAGCAACGGTTGTTGAAACCGGTCTACTAAAGGGTGTGTCACATCAAATTGCATCACGGAAAAAACGCTGTAGAAATTCGCCCAGTAGACCGATCCTTTTGAAAATTTTAGACAGTAAAATAAAAACTATTAAACAACTTTTGGCATTTTCTTTTTATTCATACTTCGAGCCCAAGCCCGTATGCTCGCACCTTCCTCTTTACCCCGCCCATAAGGTTCTGTACAACGTCAGGTTGTAGTTTTTTTTGAACAGAAATCCATTTTCTCTTGAAGTCCGCCTCCGATTTGACAACTTTTGGGTTCTTCCGGAGGGCCTGCTTCATAATCGCCCAATATTTCTCTATTGGGCGCAGCTCCGGCGCGTTGGGCGGGTTCATTTCCTTTGGCACGAAGGTGACCCCGTTGGCTTCGTACCACTCCAACACGTCCTTTGAATAGTGGCACGAAGCGAGATCCGGCCAGAAGATGGTCGGGCCCTCAATAGTGGTAGTAAGCGCTTCTGTAGGCACTCCTTCAGGTAAACCTGCCCGTTTACCGTGCCGGTCACCACGAAGGGGGCGCTCCGCTTTCCGCAAGAGCAGATCGCTTGCCACACCATGTACTTTTTGGCAAACTTGGATAGTTTCTGCTTGCGAATCTCCTCCGGAACGCTGAATTTGTCCTCTGCGGAGAAGAACAACAGGCCCGGCAGCTGACGAAAGTCCGCTTTGACGTAGGTTTCGTCGTCCATTACCAGGCAATGCGGCTTCGTCAGCATTTCGGTGTACAGCTTCCGGGCTCGCGTCTTCCCCACCATGTTTTGCCTTTCGTCGCGGTTAGGAGCCTTCTGAACCTTGTATGTACGCAGGCCCTCCCGCTGCTTGGTCCGCTGGACGAATGAACTTGAGAAATTCAGCTTATTGGCGACATCCCGGACCGAACTTCTCGGATCACGTCTAAACTGCTTAACTACGCGCTTGTGATCTTTTTCACTGACGGAGCATCCATTTTTGCCGTTCTTCACCTTCCGGTCGATGGTTAGGTTCTCGAAGTATCGTTTTAGTACTCTGCTGACCGTGGATTGGACGATTCCCAGCATCTTACCGATGTCCCGATGTGACAACTCCGGATTCTCGAAATGAGTGCACAGTATTAATTCACGACGCTCTTTTTCGTTCAATGATATTTTTCCAAATTTACGAAAAATTTACAGTGAAGCATGGCCAACGTGATCTATACACTCTTATCTGATTATAAGCGAAAGCTTAGGAAAAAATTAAAAATTAAATTTCTAAAAATTAAATTTCTACAGCGTTTTATCCGTGATGCAATTTGATGTGACACACCCTTTACTAGTGGCAGAAGCAAGCATCACGAGCGGATCGTTTCAGGCACGCTCTCTCCGTCAGAAGTGCGAGAACGTTTCTTGGCATCGTGAAAGTGCAGTATCGTATCTGAGCGGCCAACAATTAAGCTGTGTCTCACATAAGTGGCAGTAGCAGCAGCAGCGGCGGTAAACATCGAGGCTGAACCTCAACAATCGAGCTGTGTCTCGCATCGGTCCACTACTGTTGGCAACAACAAACATCATGAGTAGAGAGTTTCAGGCATGCTCTCTTTCTCTACTGCTGCTGCTGCTACTGCTACTGCTACTCAGTCAGATTTCTCATTCTTGTTGGACGCTCAGATCGATAAACATATGTGTTTCTAGTGTGCATTGCTGGTACTCCTGTTCACATCAACCAATACAATTGGATGCGGTTATGGAGGTAAAGGAGACAAAGGATCCGGTTGAGGAAGAGTGTATCGCAAGGTTCCACATGACAACATCCAGTGTATCAAACCCGCTATCCGTTGTTTAGCTCACCGTGATGGTGTCAACGAAACCCTTGCAAACCGACGCACAGAAGCCGAAGATGCCAAAGCCAAGGAAAGCCGCAGCGACTCAGAAAAAACTACCGCTGCCAAAAAGTTAACAATTGCAACATCCGACTGAAACCTCACATTAGCACGCAGCAGATTCCGTACAACCCATTTAACCATTCCAGTCCTTTTCAGGACTTTCGATATTGCTTTGAAACGAAAGAGTTTAATTTATTGTTTTCCACTTATCATAAAAATGATATAAAAAACTACGATCAAAAAAACTGTTTACTTTTACATTTTCTTTGATCATGTGCAACTAACAGGAAACTTATCACGTCAGAAACATACTTTCCATCAACCAACCTGACTGGATGCGGTAAGGGAGGCGAGTGACATATGTATGCATATATATATATATATATATATATATATACGGATTTTGGATATATATATATATATATATATATATATATATATATATATATATATATATATATATATATATATATATATATATATATATATATATATATATATATATATATATATAGCGAAACGGCTCCGGTCATGCCTCAAGGAATTTTCTAAAATAATATTTTGCCGATGCCTTTGCGCGAACTACACGGGCGAGTAGCACCATAATAGCAAATCAAATGTCGATGTTCGTGATATGGGTGCTCCGCCGAAGTGCGCAGCGTAGTATGTCAACTGCTTCCCGGTTAGAAAATAAATGAGCGACCCGTCCAATTTCAAAAGTTTATTGCTCATTCATTTCATGATGGATTGATGAGATGTTTGCATCATACGTTGTCGGCACTCCATAATAATTTTTCACATTGAATAAAATAATATATATCATGTAACTAACAATCGAACAATTAAAATATCTCAACCACTATCCAAACAGAAGATACCTAGGCCTGATTGATCGAAATTGACGTCATTTCTTTTTCGCGCCCGATTCGTTCGTTCACCGGCTAGCTGCATGACAATCGAGTAGGAGGCGCCTACTTCACACATACCAAATGATATAAAAGGATGGAGCGTTCGTGGATTTTATTCATTTTTACAACGGACGTGGAACGGACAACAGTGGAGAGCAGCAGCAGTGGACGCGGCTAATATATAGACGAGCATCGAAACTGTGTGGTCAATAGGCTAGCTGTGCCTCACATCAAGCTTCTATGGCAGTATAAGCAGCGGCAAACTACTACTACTCTACTAGTGGCAGCAGCAAGCATCGCGAGCGGAGCATTTCGGGCACGCTCTCTCCATCAGAAGTGCGAGCACACGCTTCTTGGAATCGTGAAAGTGAACTTGAGTGAACTTCAAGACGAACATCGAATCTGGGCGGCCAACAATTGAGCTGTGTCTCATATCGAACTTAAGTGGCAGTAGCAGCAGCAGCGGCGGTAAACATCGAAGCCTAACATCAACAATCGAGCTGTGTCCCGCATCGGTCCAGTACTGATGGCAACAGCAAACATCATGAGCAGAAAGTTTCAGGCATGTTCTCTCTTTCTGTTGATGCTGCTGCTCAGTCAGATTTCTCATTTTGTTCGACGCTCAGATCGGTAAACATATATGTTTTTAGTGTTTTGAGTGTGGTCACATCAGATCAACATCAACCAACATGACTTCATGCGGCAAGGAAGGCAAAGGAGGATCGAAGCGTATCGCAAGGTTCTACATGACAATATCCAGTGTATCAAACACGCTATTCGCCGTTTAGCTCGACGTGATAGTGTCAACGAAAACCAAATCTCGTAAACGTGCCTCGAAGCTGAAACAACTTTCTATCACTGATACCGAAACTCGATTGTAACACTGGTGAAATGAACAAAAAATACCCAACAACCAAACCAAACGGCCCTTTTCAGGGCCATCAGATCATTATCAAAGAGTTTAACAGTATATTTTTTCAAACATCCAAAATCAGCCTAACAGATAGCCTAACGTAATCCTACGTCAACTATGCGGTCGTGTCTCGGACACAACCTTCTGTGACTTTTATGACTATGTATAATATTGATTTGTTGATATTTTGAGTATAAAATAATAACTGTCAAGTTTTTTTGTTCGTTTTTCGCGTTATTCGTATCGTGTGTTTTTCTTTCCGCGTCTTAAATTGGACGCTTCGCGTAGTGTGTGATGAGCAAGAAGAAGAGGAAGGCAAGCTCGAGCCCTGCAAAAACCGAACGCATTGCCAGGGGCAATAAAATTTCGAGGCAAGCGTCATCTAATGATGCACGCGATGTTGGTGCAGTGAAAAGCGCTCGCAGTGAACCGAGCCTTTGCGAGTGTGAGACCGCATCGAACAACAGCGAAGTAGGCGATTTCGGCGCGTCGGTCGAAAATGTAAACGCCGTTACCCAGGCAGCAACCAAAATCAAGCTCATCCCGCTGGTGGTGAAGGCGGTCGCTCTTGACAAACTCATCAGCGAATTCGCATCGATGCGTGTTACAACAGAGTACAAGCTGTGTGGCATATTTCAGTCTTTTTCCAAGCCGTTAACATTGTTTGTTTTCCGTCATCATAAGGGCTTCGTTGGTGCCTTTTACAATGCATCAATGCATAAACTGACGCTATGGCGAAGCAGGCGTTAAGGTTGTGCACCAAAAAAATATTTGGGGAATACCAAATATCTTGAATGTCTTACTGGAATGTTATAAGTTATTTGGATTCGCGTGCCAGTCGCAAAACTGCCTTCAACTAGGATTTCATTTGCACTAATATTGATCATAATGAAGTATTGCTGCTGTTTTCGAGGTTGTTATCAACAAAAAACAGTTTATTTCGCTTGTTTAGTCACCAAGAAAGCAAATGTCGTTCTGGAATTTTGTATATGATTAGGTTTCGCTTGCCAGTAGCAAAGCTTCCTCCACTAAGGGTGACAGCTGCGCTTCTCTCGAGCATGAGAAAGTAATGCTTTTTTTCGAGGCCAGTAATATTAAAAGGAGCGTATCTTTCGAGAATAGCGCAAAATGATGCGAAGTGTTTATATTCCTAGTAGTTTCAAACCACCAATGTATGGCTCTGTATGCATGCTATGGCGAACGCTTGTTTGGCGCTTGGTTTACGTTGTACGAACGATGCCTAGAGGTGCGATTCCTTCGAGGCAATACTAGATAACATGTAGCATTGATATTTGATACTTGCAAGTGTTGTCATTGTTGTTGTTTCCATGAGGTGCCAAAGATATATTGATGTAGTTATGAGATGTGGAATAATGGTGCTGGTGCAACATGTATATAGTCGGCTGTAGCCGAGACTATGTCAATTTCGAAAAAGGCCACCTGAATAGCGTTCGAGGTAAATGCATTGACATGTTTCAATGCATTGACATGAAATAAATTGCGACATATGATCAGCAAGTGTATTGTTTTGCGAGGGCAAGAATGAATCATCAATCAATTTTTTTTTTTTTATCTTCGCTTATTTTTCGTCGGCCTATTTCCGCCACTTTAGTGCCAATCACCGACATCAGGGAGGCGACTCCACCTGTTCCTACCTATCAGACTCAACAACTCATGAGCCGGGCCAACTTCTTTTACTTCCGCTCCGAAGGAAGACGTAACCAGAGATTTTTCGCCTCAGAAAATCCCAACGACGCCAGCTGGGATTGAACCCAGGCCGATCGGATTGTGAGGCTGTTACGCTAACCATACAACCACTGGCGCCGTCGATCAATCAATTATCGTCAACTGATTCTACAATGAAAAAACCATTTCAGAGATTATTCTACTAAGCAGTTGTTTTTAAAATTTCACAGCATTACAGAACAATATCCGAAGGTATAAATAAGCGACTTATATAAAAAAAAGACGGATGGGTAATGTCGGGGACATAACCGGAGTGACGTAGGACTATACAAAGGGGACAGCTTTTGTTAAATATATATTTTAAATATATTGTTTTATTTTCTTCTCCTACGTGAATACCTACCTATCTACCTGAAAAATGGATTAGTTTACTGTTTACTCTTTATGAATATGTTGATGGTTCTGAAAAGAACCTTTGGTGTTGTTTTTTTGTTATCACTTGATATTCCCATCTTGTTCGGTTAAACCTTCCTGTTTAGCTATTGCGTTTGCCACTCGCCACAGCTTTCACAGTTGGAAAATTTCTTCCCATCCAGCTTGTGACATATTGTTCAGTAAATTACATTTAATGCGACGTGCCGGAGAAACACTTTGCCACTCACTGAAACTAATTGTTGCCTTGATGAGCGCCGAACCGAAGCTGCTCTTTTCTTGATGCGGGTTTTCTGATTGTCGTGAGCAGCTTTGCAAGCCAACTCGAGCACTCCGACGGCCGAAACTCTATAATCGCTGTTAGGTATACTGGTGCTCCGGCACCAATCCGTTCGGTCTAGTTACCCTTGCGGAGCAATCAGTGAATACGACCAACAGGGAACTGGAGACCTGCACGGTTCGAGTGAGACTTTGCCTTTCCCTTAACTTGTCCTCCTTTGTTACGTCCACGATGCCGATGCCGTACAACCACACGGGTTTACGGTTTGAAAGAAAATAAGATATTTTTTTGGGGTCCGCGTGTTTTATACTCTAGCGGTACACACTCACAGGATAGAGACAAATCGGCAGACTCAGCCAGAGGGGCGAGTCCAACGAGACGAACGAATGTGCGTTAAAAGGGAGCGATGGCAAAAAAATACATTCATTACGATTTGTTCGCTCGTTGGATTCACATGCAGGCTAAAAAGGGGCCTTTTCAGGATCACAAAATTATCTTCAATCTAAAGAGTTTATTGTTTTGTTGTCACTCGATATCCCCATCTTGTTCGGCTAAACCTTCCTGTTTAGCGATTTGTTGCCACTCTCCACAGCTTTCACAATTGGAAAATTTCTTCCCATCCAGCTTGTGACATGTTGTACAGTAAATTAGGCGATTTTAACCTGTAATTGAACATTTGTAATGACAGTGGTACAGTGTCGACTTTCAATGTGGGGTCATAATTTGGATCTCTATGTTTACAAAAATGTCCAACTAAATAAGTCGCATTACATGTCCGTCTAATTAGCTAAATGTCGAACTAATTGTAAATTACTGTACTTTCAATCTGGAAACAATTTAAGAATTGGTGAAAATTGAATAATCTGGAAAGTCCCCAACTATCAATAAGCTCAGAACAACTGCCAAATTCACATACTCATCAGATCCTGGCAAACAAATTATGAAAAAATCAATTTGTGTTTTATTATTATTTTGGATAATGTTTTAGAAAGCATTGAACTGTATTTCCTAAACTCTTCTTTGAAAGGTTTAATGGCCCTGAAAAGCGCCTTGTTTTATGGAATGGTTCCAATTTAGAAAACTTAGTACTCGTGGTTTTGAAAAAAAACCATTTCGAACGCCCTCGATGCCGCCTTGTTCTGGATTTGCCACCAAAGCAGTTTGTATAAAGAACAAACTTTTTTCTTCTGCTACCTGATGCCGTTTTGCGATTGCGTTTGCCACTCGCCACTCGCTGCAACTGCCTGTTGTCTTGATGTCCACCGAACCGAATGTGTTCTGTTCCGAATGCGGGTTTTCTTATCGTCGCGAGCAGCTTTACCAGCTAACTCGATTACTTCGGCGGCCGAAACTATATAACGCCGGCTAGGTGGACTGGTGCACTGGTACTAACGCGCTCGGCCTAGCTACCCTTGCAGGGAACTCCAGATCAACACGGTTCGAGCGGGATTTTGCCTTTCCCTTCACTTTTCCTCCTTTACCATGTCCAGACATGGCTGCTTGGGTTGGTTTGTTGATGTGTTGTGATGCGAGCCGATGTGGTGTACGGTTTGAATGAGAATGATCGTTACGGCAGCGGAGCGGGGATTTTTAAGCTGACTGGCTGGCTCGAGAATTACGCATGTGTGAGACTGCGACCAATGTTTCGTTCATTTTTTTCTTTTTCCTTTCCAATCGTGCTTCATTCTATTTCGCTGCTGCTCTGGTTGCCCGTTTTGGTCGGTACGATTTGAGGAGCACAAAATGGACCAATCAAAAATGGGCACATAGTGTATTTTGACAATGCTTGATATTTCACAATTATTCAATTATTTATCTCAAGAAAAATGAAATGTTATTCGTTATGATAGATGCGTAGATATATTTCCTATCAATTGATGCAAAAACCTTTGCGATCTATTGAGAAATGCTCGAGTTATAAGCGTTCCAAATCTTGCATTTTTTCCTACTTGTTCAGTGCCTAGATTTCCATTTCACCCCCTATATATTCCGGTTAGACGTAGTCCTACGTCAAAAAATAACAGCGTAGTTCTACGTCAACAATGCGATCGTGTCTTGGACACAACCTCCTATAATTTTTTGTGGGGTTATGCGATAGACCGTGTCTATGCCAACTCTCCGCAAACTCTTCAACATTTGAAAGACAACATTCGTGAAGTTATGACCGAGATACCGCCCCATATGTGCCGAAAAGTCATCGAAAATTACCTGTTCCGGATCAAGGTGTGCGAGGAAGTCCTAGGTGGACATTTGAATGATGTTGTATTTCACATATAATGGCATAAACCAAACTTTAATTTGAAATGAAGGTTTCATCGAAATTCGAATTCTAAGTGTGTTTTATTTCAATTTACTTTCGGAATTAAAAGTTGGAAAACCCTGTATTTTTCAATTCCCAGGGGAACTGGTAGATTATTTTTCAGCAACGATGATAGCAACGAGGGTTCCGCGCGTGTATGTGTGTGTGGCGGCTGCTCCGATGTTTCAAGCGGAACCGTGGCACCACTCTCTTCCTGATGGATTCCCTTCTGGCCTAAGGTGCACAAACAGGCTCTTGGTGACACCGTTCATCAGCGCTTTCGTGATAAACGAAGTTAGTTTCACCACAACAACGACAACATGCTCCGATCGCTGTTCAATTATAACTGAGTGGGTTTACTTTTTTTTTTACAACTTAAATGCATTTTTATTCAGATGTTTTGCTATTTGCATACATATTTTACAGTTCAAGTGACACAGTCTGGGCTTTACATCTTTGGTTCAGCTTTTGGATTTAAAATCATACTGTTGAGCAAAAGTTCCTTATTTTTAATTTGACAGTTGTTCACCATTTTAATGGTATTGTTTGAAATTCTGAGTGGGTTTACGAGCGGCGCTCGCTTATATACCGATTGGTGATTTCAATAGCCTGTTTTGAAAGCAATTTTAAGGCTATTGAAACAAGTTTTTGGATGAAAAAGTAACAAGTATATAACGCGTAGACATTTTATCTTTCGAATGAAGTGTTTATCATACCATTTCGTTCAGTTGTTTAGGATCTATTAATGCTCAAAATCTCGGTCTCCGGCGTAACGCTTTCGTTTTCGAAACTTTGATTTTACACCCCGGTATAGAAATGAAAGACGTATTGTAAAAGTGTAGACAGTTGGAGCAATACAAAGCTGAAAGTAAGTGGTGAAAGTAGAAAGCGGGAAAGATCGAGTGTAGTGAAAGAAAAGGTGCGTCGACACAATATCCTGATCCCTAGACAATCGTAGAGGAATCCCCAGCGAACTCCTGAAGCAGAACATCATTAGAAGATACCAAGAATCCACGCGAATTAAAAAGAAACGAGGTACGTCGAAAACTCTCTCTCCTCTCCTGACTCTCGAGGTTATCCAAGGGCCCCAGCTTGTGACATCCAGCGCCGCATCGATACTAACCCCACGTTCAATGAATAAAAAAAGACGGGTGGGTAATGTCGGGGACATAACCGGAGTGACGTAGGACTATACAAAGGGGACAGCTTTTGTTAAATATATATTTTAAATATATTGTTTTATTTTCTTCTCCTACGTGAATACCTACCTATCTACCTGAAAAATGAATTAGTTTACTGTTTACTCTTTATGAACATGTTGGTGGTTCTGAAAAGAACCTTTGGTGTTGTGTTTTGTTTTTATGATGTGATGCGATGCGATGTTAAACGATGCCATACAACCACACTGGTTTACGACTTGAAAAAAAAAGAGATATTTTTTTGGGCTCCGCGCGTTTTGTACTCTAGCGGTACACACTCACAGGATAGAGACAAATCGGCAGACTCAGCCAAAGGGGCGAGTCCAACGAGGCGAACGAATGAGCGTTAAAAGGCAGCGATGGCAAAAAAAAATTCATTACGATTTGTTCACTCGTTGGATCACATGCAGTTGTTTCTAACAAACACGAAGGCACCGAAGACTAGTGGAATAGTGGAAAAGCCGCCAAAAAGTTCGGCACGGCGCAGATGAATATTTCGGTAACCGACAATAAGAAGGAGAAGGAATCATATGCTATCTACATCATAAGGTGCTGAATCAGGATCATTCCGACACCGGTTTCTCATCAAAGGCGATGAGCGTCAATGCATCTTTGAGCGTATCGTAGCGCAAGCTCCGCGTCTGATCCACTACAATAAGCGGTCAACCATTACGGCGTGGGAAATTCAGATCGCAATCAGTCTGTTGCTGCCCGGTGAACTTGCATGCGGTTTCCGAAGGTACCAAAGCGGTGACGAAGTATATCTGCTCCAAGTAAAGAGCGTTTTCCGACAGCTGATCCGGAAGCAAACCCTAAAAAGGGTCCTTTTCAGGACCACAAAATCATCTTTAATCTAAAGAGTTTATTGTTTTGTTCATTGAGTTTATTGTTTTGTTATCACTCGATATAGGACACTGTCCGAGCAAATACCATCTCAAAAACATAGGTTTAGTGCAAGATGATATTTGTCGTTTTTGTAATACCGAAAGCGAAACCTCGGAACATTTGCTCTGTAATTGTGGAGCTCTAACTAGACGCAGACTTCAATACCTTGATAAGGCTATTCTGGAGCCCAAGGAAATTCGGTCTGCGTCGCCGATCAGGATTATAAAATTTATCAAACAGAGTATTCCTGATTAGCACCTATCTCGCTATAGCTTTCAGTCTACTTCTTCATCAATAAGCAGTAGGTAAGCTTGAAGCGGAGTACAAAAAAATGGGATATACCACAATAGTTCAGAATAATGGACGCAGTGGTTCACATCCAACAGGGGAAAAAAAATCACTCGATATACCCATCTTGTTCGGCTAAACCTTCCTGTTTAGCGATTACGTTTGCCACTCGCCACAGCTTTCACAGTTAGAAAATTTCTTCCCATCCAGATTGTGACATGTTGTACAGTAAATTACACTTAATGCGACGTGCCGAAGCACCACTCAGTGTCGCATTGGAGGCGATTTTAACCTGTAATTGAACATCTGCGATGACAGTGGTACAGTGTCGACTTTCAATGTGGGGTCATAATTTGGACCCCGATTTCTAAAAATGTCCAACTAAATATGTTTTTTTTTTTAAGTGATGATGATGGTCCCACCTCTTTCCCCTACAAAGGCTTGAGCGGGACGAGTTATCTTATTGATAATAATTGAGTTACTGAGTTTATTACATCATACTAACCAGTAAGCACATTAAATTGGAAAGAAAACGGACTGGTTATCCCGCAGACATAGATTACTAATCGATAGAACAATTTAAGCCTTTGTCTAAAGTATTCATTCCATGGCATGTCGAGAGAATTTCCAACCCGGGAAGACCCTAGACCGATCGGGAATTGAACCCAATGCCTATGTCAGTATTAGCCATGAATTTTCAAGGGAAATCCCGCTTTATCAGATCCCCGGCCACGGCCTGCAATTGCGATCGTTTCCGAGTTCTAGTAGCTGAGCAAACCCAAGCCTTATTCTAGCCGACACTTCAGGCCCATCACTTCACATATCCCAAGGCATGTCAAGAAAATTTCCAACCCGAAAAAATTCTTGACCGATCAGGAATTGAACCCAATACCTATGTCAGCATTAGCCTAGAATTTACAAAGGAATTCCCGCTTCACTGGATACCCGACAACGGTCTGTTAATCGTTTTCGAGACCAGACAGCTGAGCAAACCTAAGCCTAATTCCAGCCGATACTTCAGGCCCTACATTCAACCTGGGGTATAAACGTGTCAACCTGAATCTGCAATGAGATCCGCCACAACACAGAAACATCTTGATATAATTATCTGTTGAGAAGATGAATTTACAAGTATTCCGATTGAGCTATCCCTAGCTTACCTCAGGTTTCCACATTAAACCCCTTGGAATGACTTTGTTTTATTCGATCAAAAATTCTTTTGCTTTTGTTCAATCTCACGTTTCTCTATGTTTGCCAACGCGCGCGGGCTCAAACTATTGCAGACTTCACAATTATTTTTTAAATTTAATTGAATAACTAAGATATATATAAAAGCAAAAAAAAAAAAAAAAATACCATCATCACCATAGTCTTGACAAGAAAAATACACGGACACACATACACTCAAAAGACAATAATTTCCTCGTTTTATGAAATAATGAAATAATGATGATGATCTCCTCAAAAAGTTTGTACTGTACGAGTTCTCTTGTTGATCTTTATGTAACAATTATTAAAATAACCAGTAAGCACATTGAAGTAAAAAACAAAACAAACGGACTGGTTATATTACAAACATAGATTCCTAACTGAAGAACAATTTATGTTATCAACTTAACGTATTTAACCCATGGCATGTCGAGAGAATTTCCAACCCGGGAAGACCCTGGACCGATCGGGAATTGAACCCCATGCCTATGTCAATATTAGCCATGAACTTACAAGGGAAATCCCACTTTATCAGATCCCCGGTCACGGCCTGCATTTGCGATCGTTTCCGAGTTCTGGTAGCTGAGCAAACCCAAGCCTAATTCTAGCCAATACTTCAGGCCCATTACTTTACATATCCCAAGGCATGTCAAGAAAATTTCCAACCCGAAAAAATCCTTGACCGATCAGGAATTGAACCCAATACCTATGTCAGCATTAGCCTAAAATTTACAAAGGAATTCCCGCTTCACTGGATACCCGACAACGGTCTGTTAATCGTTTTCGAAACCAGATAGCTGAGCAAACCTAAGCCTAATTCCAGCCGATACTTCAGGCCCTACATTCAATCTGGGGTATAAACGTGTCAACCTGAATCTGCAATAAGATCTGCCACAACACAGAAAAATCTTGTTATAATTATCTATTGAGAAGATGAATTTACAAGTATTCCGATTGAGCTATCCCTAGCTTACCTCTGGTTTCCACATTAAACCCATTTGAATGCTTTCATTAAAAAGAATTGTTTTTGCATATGTTCTATCTCAAGTTGTCTATGTGTGCTAACGCGCGCGGGCTCAAACTATTGAAGATTTCACAAATATTGTTTAAGTTAACCATCATCATTATAGTCTAAAGATAAGAAAATACAAATATCCGTTAAACTTCGTCATCTTACACACTAACATTAATTATATGCAGGGTCAAAAATCTAAATCATGCTTCAAAAACTCTTTACAAATACTACGGAATATTCGAAGGCTTGTTGCTGTCTTTGCTTCATTTGGTAATGTGTTATACAGGCGATATCCTTTATAAAAAAGTGAGTTTTGGGTACATGACATTCGAAAGTTCATGGTTCTGAGGTCACTTGCTTGCCTTGTGTTATATCGGTGCATATCTCTTCCATACGTTATCGTGTTTTGTAAATAGTTCGGTGTCATGCCGCTAACCATCTTATATATGAACGTAAGAGTGCAATATTTGATACGCTGTCCCACTGACATCCATTGTAGGCATTCAAGCATAAATCTTCGTGGAGTAAGTCGATCGCATCTCAATATCAAGCGCATGGCCTTGTTTTGAACAATTTGCATTCTATTCATTTGCCTCTTATTTGCGAGAAATAGCACAGATGCACAATAATCGAAATGTGGAGCGATCAATGCTTTGTAGATGGTAATTTTACTTTCAAAGGTCAAGAATCGATTAATTCTACAAAGCACTCCATATTTTTGAGCTGCCTTCTTTATAGTATAGTTTATATGTTCGTCGAAGCGCAGCGTTTCGTCAAGAATAACGCCAAGATATTTGATTGAAGTCGTTCTTTCCACAGTTTGCCCATCGATAGTTATACTAAGACTATCACTGTCAAGATTGCGTGTCGATACTACCATATACTTTGTTTTGCTAATATTTAACTTAAGTTTTTTCCATCTCAACCATTCGTCTAAGTTTTGCAGTTCACGGTTCATCTTGACGAAGCAATCTTGCAATGTCTCAGCAACAATGAATA
This sequence comes from Toxorhynchites rutilus septentrionalis, assembly GCF_029784135.1. NCBI lineage: Eukaryota > Metazoa > Arthropoda > Insecta > Diptera > Culicidae > Toxorhynchites > Toxorhynchites rutilus. The sequence goes on from NC_073744.1 coordinate 84,203,434, forward strand.
TCACTGTGTCGTCAGCAAACAAGATTACGTCACTGTCATTTAACACCTGTTTAATGTCATTAATATAAAGCAAGAAAAGCAGCGGCCCAGAACACTTCCTTGAGGTACACCCAGATTCACTGGTCCCGCCGATGATTCACTGTCCCTGTAAATAGTGATTTGTGTTCGCCCGTTCAGGTAACTTTCAAACCAGTTCAATACAGGTCAAGTTACATTATAATTGGAAAGCAAATCAAGTAATTTCATTCGATCTACTGTTTCAAAAGCCCTCTTCAAGTCAATAAATACAGCCAATACTATTTTTTTCGTTTCGATAGCCTGTTTCCATTTCAGGAGTAATAAATTGAGAGCCGTTTCACAAGAGTGGTTTTTCCTGAACCCTGACTGTTCCTCAACCATAATTCCATTTTTCGTTATATGTTCCAACAGTTGGTCTTTGATAACGATTTCGAGGATCTTTTCGTATAATGGCAACATATTCACTGGTCTCCGGTCTTCTGGCTTGGACGATTTCGGATTTTTTGGAATCGGTATAACAACAGATTTCTTCCAAGTATGAGGGCATTCGCCCCGAAGCATAGATTCATTTATTATATATAGTAGATTTTCTTTGATTAGATCAAATGCATCTACTAATACGGTTTTATTGATATTCTCAACACCTGCACAGTTTTTCAAATCCATTACTACCTTCCTAAGAGTTGCCATGTTGATAGTTTTAAAGCATCTCAATTGTGAAGACAGGCCAGGGAAAACAAAATTCAGTCGATTTGATGGAGCTACAATACCATTGTGGATTTCTTCCACACTTGAAGTGAAAAAATTGTTGAGTTTCTCTGCTGTTATATTGTTATTTTCCTTTTTACCGTCAAACTCAATGTCGATATCCTTGCTGCCGCCTGGATTACATAATGATTTGATTTTTTTCCATAGCTTCTTCGGATCATGCTGTATTGTATTTATCTCATTTTGGATGAATTTATTCTTGGAATGCTTAAGTTCACGTACATAAATATTTCTCCATATTCTGTACGTGCTCCAATTTCCAATAGTTTTTGTGCGTTTAGCTATTATTAAGTAATAATCTCTTCGTCTCTTTATGTTAGCCAACGTAAAGTTATACCAGGCTTTGTTACTAATATTTCTGAGTACTGGAACGGCAGTCTGACTACCGGCAATTATCTGTTTCATTGAAGAACAAAGCGCTTCTTCTAGATTTTTTGCAACATCATGAAGAGAGATTCGTTCTCCAATCGGAGTTATTTTGTTCTGTAAAACAGATTGCAATATTCGTTTTGAATAATTGTTCCAACACTTATATGATTTTTCCTTTTTTATTTCAGAAAAGACGGGTGGGTAATGTCGGGGACATAACCGGAGTGACGTAGGACTATACAAAGGGGACAGCTTTTGTTAAATATATATTTTAAATATATTGTTTTATTTTCTTCTCCTACGTGAATACCTACCTATCTACCTGAAAAATGAATTAGTTTACTGTTTACTCTTTATGAACATGTTGGTGGTTCTGAAAAGAACCTTTGGTGTTGTGTTTTGTTTTTATGATGTGATGCGATGCGATGTTAAACGATGCCATACAACCACACTGGTTTACGACTTGAAAAAAAAAGAGATATTTTTTTGGGCTCCGCGCGTTTTGTACTCTAGCGGTACACACTCACAGGATAGAGACAAATCGGCAGACTCAGCCAAAGGGGCGAGTCCAACGAGGCGAACGAATGAGCGTTAAAAGGCAGCGATGGCAAAAAAAAATTCATTACGATTTGTTCACTCGTTGGATCACATGCAGTTGTTTCTAACAAACACGAAGGCACCGAAGACTAGTGGAATAGTGGAAAAGCCGCCAAAAAGTTCGGCACGGCGCAGATGAATATTTCGGTAACCGACAATAAGAAGGAGAAGGAATCATATGCTATCTACATCATAAGGTGCTGAATCAGGATCATTCCGACACCGGTTTCTCATCAAAGGCGATGAGCGTCAATGCATCTTTGAGCGTATCGTAGCGCAAGCTCCGCGTCTGATCCACTACAATAAGCGGTCAACCATTACGGCGTGGGAAATTCAGATCGCAATCAGTCTGTTGCTGCCCGGTGAACTTGCATGCGGTTTCCGAAGGTACCAAAGCGGTGACGAAGTATATCTGCTCCAAGTAAAGAGCGTTTTCCGACTGCTGATCCGGAAGCAAACCCTAAAAAGGGTCCTTTTCAGGACCACAAAATCATCTTTAATCTAAAGAGTTTATTGTTTTGTTCATTGAGTTTATTGTTTTGTTATCACTCGATATAGGACACTGTCCGAGCAAATACCATCTCAAAAACATAGGTTTAGTGCAAGATGATATTTGTCGTTTTTGTAATACCGAAAGCGAAACCTCGGAACATTTGCTCTGTAATTGTGGAGCTCTAACTAGACGCAGACTTCAATACCTTGATAAGGCTATTCTGGAGCCCAAGGAAATTCGGTCTGCGTCGCCGATCAGGATTATAAAATTTATCAAACAGAGTATTCCTGATTAGCACCTATCTCGCTATAGCTTTCAGTCTACTTCTTCATCAATAAGCAGTAGGTAAGCTTGAAGCGGAGTACAAAAAAATGGGATATACCACAATAGTTCAGAATAATGGACGCAGTGGTTCACATCCAACAGGGGAAAAAAAATCACTCGATATACCCATCTTGTTCGGCTAAACCTTCCTGTTTAGCGATTACGTTTGCCACTCGCCACAGCTTTCACAGTTAGAAAATTTCTTCCCATCCAGATTGTGACATGTTGTACAGTAAATTACACTTAATGCGACGTGCCGAAGCACCACTCAGTGTCGCATTGGAGGCGATTTTAACCTGTAATTGAACATCTGCGATGACAGTGGTACAGTGTCGACTTTCAATGTGGGGTCATAATTTGGACCCCGATTTCTAAAAATGTCCAACTAAATATGTTTTTTTTTTTAAGTGATGATGATGGTCCCACCTCTTTCCCCTACAAAGGCTTGAGCGGGACGAGTTATCTTATTGATAATAATTGAGTTACTGAGTTTATTACATCATACTAACCAGTAAGCACATTAAATTGGAAAGAAAACGGACTGGTTATCCCGCAGACATAGATTACTAATCGATAGAACAATTTAAGCCTTTGTCTAAAGTATTCATTCCATGGCATGTCGAGAGAATTTCCAACCCGGGAAGACCCTAGACCGATCGGGAATTGAACCCAATGCCTATGTCAGTATTAGCCATGAATTTTCAAGGGAAATCCCGCTTTATCAGATCCCCGGCCACGGCCTGCAATTGCGATCGTTTCCGAGTTCTAGTAGCTGAGCAAACCCAAGCCTTATTCTAGCCGACACTTCAGGCCCATCACTTCACATATCCCAAGGCATGTCAAGAAAATTTCCAACCCGAAAAAATTCTTGACCGATCAGGAATTGAACCCAATACCTATGTCAGCATTAGCCTAGAATTTACAAAGGAATTCCCGCTTCACTGGATACCCGACAACGGTCTGTTAATCGTTTTCGAGACCAGACAGCTGAGCAAACCTAAGCCTAATTCCAGCCGATACTTCAGGCCCTACATTCAACCTGGGGTATAAACGTGTCAACCTGAATCTGCAATGAGATCCGCCACAACACAGAAACATCTTGATATAATTATCTGTTGAGAAGATGAATTTACAAGTATTCCGATTGAGCTATCCCTAGCTTACCTCAGGTTTCCACATTAAACCCCTTGGAATGACTTTGTTTTATTCGATCAAAAATTCTTTTGCTTTTGTTCAATCTCACGTTTCTCTATGTTTGCCAACGCGCGCGGGCTCAAACTATTGCAGACTTCACAATTATTTTTTAAATTTAATTGAATAACTAAGATATATATAAAAGCAAAAAAAAAAAAAAAAATACCATCATCACCATAGTCTTGACAAGAAAAATACACGGACACACATACACTCAAAAGACAATAATTTCCTCGTTTTATGAAATAATGAAATAATGATGATGATCTCCTCAAAAAGTTTGTACTGTACGAGTTCTCTTGTTGATCTTTATGTAACAATTATTAAAATAACCAGTAAGCACATTGAAGTAAAAAACAAAACAAACGGACTGGTTATATTACAAACATAGATTCCTAACTGAAGAACAATTTATGTTATCAACTTAACGTATTTAACCCATGGCATGTCGAGAGAATTTCCAACCCGGGAAGACCCTGGACCGATCGGGAATTGAACCCCATGCCTATGTCAATATTAGCCATGAACTTACAAGGGAAATCCCACTTTATCAGATCCCCGGTCACGGCCTGCATTTGCGATCGTTTCCGAGTTCTGGTAGCTGAGCAAACCCAAGCCTAATTCTAGCCAATACTTCAGGCCCATTACTTTACATATCCCAAGGCATGTCAAGAAAATTTCCAACCCGAAAAAATCCTTGACCGATCAGGAATTGAACCCAATACCTATGTCAGCATTAGCCTAAAATTTACAAAGGAATTCCCGCTTCACTGGATACCCGACAACGGTCTGTTAATCGTTTTCGAAACCAGATAGCTGAGCAAACCTAAGCCTAATTCCAGCCGATACTTCAGGCCCTACATTCAATCTGGGGTATAAACGTGTCAACCTGAATCTGCAATAAGATCTGCCACAACACAGAAAAATCTTGTTATAATTATCTATTGAGAAGATGAATTTACAAGTATTCCGATTGAGCTATCCCTAGCTTACCTCTGGTTTCCACATTAAACCCATTTGAATGCTTTCATTAAAAAGAATTGTTTTTGCATATGTTCTATCTCAAGTTGTCTATGTGTGCTAACGCGCGCGGGCTCAAACTATTGAAGATTTCACAAATATTGTTTAAGTTAACCATCATCATTATAGTCTAAAGATAAGAAAATACAAATATCCGTTAAACTTCGTCATCTTACACACTAACATTAATTATATGCAGGGTCAAAAATCTAAATCATGCTTCAAAAACTCTTTACAAATACTACGGAATATTCGAAGGCTTGTTGCTGTCTTTGCTTCATTTGGTAATGTGTTATACAGGCGATATCCTTTATAAAAAAGTGAGTTTTGGGTACATGACATTCGAAAGTTCATGGTTCTGAGGTCACTTGCTTGCCTTGTGTTATATCGGTGCATATCTCTTCCATACGTTATCGTGTTTTGTAAATAGTTCGGTGTCATGCCGCTAACCATCTTATATATGAACGTAAGAGTGCAATATTTGATACGCTGTCCCACTGACATCCATTGTAGGCATTCAAGCATAAATCTTCGTGGAGTAAGTCGATCGCATCTCAATATCAAGCGCATGGCCTTGTTTTGAACAATTTGCATTCTATTCATTTGCCTCTTATTTGCGAGAAATAGCACAGATGCACAATAATCGAAATGTGGAGCGATCAATGCTTTGTAGATGGTAATTTTACTTTCAAAGGTCAAGAATCGATTAATTCTACAAAGCACTCCATATTTTTGAGCTGCCTTCTTTATAGTATAGTTTATATGTTCGTCGAAGCGCAGCGTTTCGTCAAGAATAACGCCAAGATATTTGATTGAAGTCGTTCTTTCCACAGTTTGCCCATCGATAGTTATACTAAGACTATCACTGTCAAGATTGCGTGTCGATACTACCATATACTTTGTTTTGCTAATATTTAACTTAAGTTTTTTCCATCTCAACCATTCGTCTAAGTTTTGCAGTTCACGGTTCATCTTGACGAAGCAATCTTGCAATGTCTCAGCAACAATGAATATCACTGTGTCGTCAGCAAACAAGATTACGTCACTGTCATTTAACACCTGTTTAATGTCATTAATATAAAGCAAGAAAAGCAGCGGCCCAGAACACTTCCTTGAGGTACACCCAGATTCACTGGTCCCGCCGATGATTCACTGTCCCTGTAAATAGTGATTTGTGTTCGCCCGTTCAGGTAACTTTCAAACCAGTTCAATACAGGTCAAGTTACATTATAATTGGAAAGCAAATCAAGTAATTTCATTCGATCTACTGTTTCAAAAGCCCTCTTCAAGTCAATAAATACAGCCAATACTATTTTTTTCGTTTCGATAGCCTGTTTCCATTTCAGGAGTAATAAATTGAGAGCCGTTTCACAAGAGTGGTTTTTCCTGAACCCTGACTGTTCCTCAACCATAATTCCATTTTTCGTTATATGTTCCAACAGTTGGTCTTTGATAACGATTTCGAGGATCTTTTCGTATAATGGCAACATATTCACTGGTCTCCGGTCTTCTGGCTTGGACGATTTCGGATTTTTTGGAATCGGTATAACAACAGATTTCTTCCAAGTATGAGGGCATTCGCCCCGAAGCATAGATTCATTTATTATATATAGTAGATTTTCTTTGATTAGATCAAATGCATCTACTAATACGGTTTTATTGATATTCTCAACACCTGCACAGTTTTTCAAATCCATTACTACCTTCCTAAGAGTTGCCATGTTGATAGTTTTAAAGCATCTCAATTGTGAAGACAGGCCAGGGAAAACAAAATTCAGTCGATTTGATGGAGCTACAATACCATTGTGGATTTCTTCCACACTTGAAGTGAAAAAATTGTTGAGTTTCTCTGCTGTTATATTGTTATTTTCCTTTTTACCGTCAAACTCAATGTCGATATCCTTGCTGCCGCCTGGATTACATAATGATTTGATTTTTTTCCATAGCTTCTTCGGATCATGCTGTATTGTATTTATCTCATTTTGGATGAATTTATTCTTGGAATGCTTAAGTTCACGTACATAAATATTTCTCCATATTCTGTACGTGCTCCAATTTCCAATAGTTTTTGTGCGTTTAGCTATTATTAAGTAATAATCTCTTCGTCTCTTTATGTTAGCCAACGTAAAGTTATACCAGGCTTTGTTACTAATATTTCTGAGTACTGGAACGGCAGTCTGACTACCGGCAATTATCTGTTTCATTGAAGAACAAAGCGCTTCTTCTAGATTTTTTGCAACATCATGAAGAGAGATTCGTTCTCCAATCGGAGTTATTTTGTTCTGTAAAACAGATTGCAATATTCGTTTTGAATAATTGTTCCAACACTTATATGATTTTTCCTTTTTTATTTCAGAAAAGTCAACATCAGAAAAATGGCAGACCATTCCAATTGTTTCATGATCCGAGATTTTGCTATTGTAAAAAATTTCAATCACACCATCGTCGAAATTCGTAAATACTAAGTCAATGGTCGTCGAAGATGTTCTGGTTATTCTAGTGTGATCATTTATTCTTTGTCTGAATCCAGCGGCTTGGGTGATTGCTTTTAATTCAAAAGATTTCCTATGCTCGACCCAATCAATGTTAAAATCACCAGTTATGACAATCATTTTTTGTTCATATACTTGTATGTGCTGTAGCCATGCATCTTCCAAAAATTCTAAGAAGTCCTTGTCACTAGCACTAGGCGAATGGTATATTCCAGCGTATATTCCTGAAATTTTGCATCCTCTGACTTCAACGGCTAGAAACCAATTGTCCCCATATGTTCCATTGAAAATTTCTTTAAAATATAAAAGGTTCGAAATATACATAGATACGCCTCCAGTATGGGCAGATCTCGACAAACAATTGATCATTGTGTATCCAACTACATTGAATCCATTCAGATCAGTCAATTCCGTTAAATGTGTTTCAACCATAATTAATAATTTCGGTTTTTCATTGGACAACAATATTTCTATTTCGTCGAAGTGTGTCCGTAATCCAGCCACATTTAGATAAAGCGCATCATATTTTTTCAATTCTCCTTTCTTGGGTGGCTAAATAGAGAAGTCCACCTGTTCCTTTTTCCTCTCGTAGTTTCGGAGGAATATAGGGCAGTTTGTACTCCACGCGAAATGTTTCGTATCTATGTCTATTCTTCGTTCGTTTTTAATTTTGTTACAATTTGAACATTGAATTTCTTCGGATGTACAGTTCTTGAATTCATGATTTTTGCCACATTTCGGACACACGCTGTGTTTTGCTTGGCAGTCGACAATTTTGTGACCATATTCACAGCATTTGAAGCATCTTAGAATCCTCAATCCATCAATAACTCGACATTTTTCAAACCCGCAAAATACTGATTTAGTCTCTATCATTTTATTATAAGTATCCCCATTATGCATTACATTAGCTAAATGTCGAAATAAATGTAAATTACTGTACTTTCAATCTGGAGGCAATTTAAGAATTGGTGAAAATTGAATAATTGCGAAAGTCCACAACCATCAATAAGCTCAGAACAACTGACAAATTCAAATACTCATCATATCCTGGCAAACAAATTATGAAAAAATCAATTTGTGTTTTATTATTATTTTGGATATTATTTTAGAATGCATGTTATACAACTGTATTTCGTAAACTCTGATAAGCGCCGTGTTTTATGGAATGGTTCCAATTTAGAAAACATAGTACTCGTGGTTTTGAAAAAAAACCATTTCGAACGCCCTCGATGCCGCCTTGTTCTGGATTTGCCACCAAAGCAGTTTGTATAAAGAACAAACTTTTTTCTTCTGCTACCTGCTGCCGTTTTGCGATTGCGTTTGCCACTCGCTACAACAGCCTGTTGTTGGACACCAAGCCACGGAACCGATTGTGGTCTGTTCTGAATGCGGGTTTTCTTATCGTCGCGATCATTGACGATGTTGTCAAGTCGCTGTCCACACAAAGAATGATCGTTACGGCAGCGGAGCGGGGATTTTTAAGCTGACTGGCTGACTCGAGAATTACGCATGTGTGAGACTGCGACCAATGTTCCGTTAATTTTTTTCTTTTTCCTCTCCAATCGTGCTTCATTCTATTTCGCTGCTGCTCTGGTTGCCCGTCTTGGTCGGTACGATTTGAGGAGAACAAAATGGACCAATCAAAAATGGGCACATAGTGTATTTGGACAATGCTTGATATTTCACAATTATTCAATTGTTTATCTCAAGAAAAATGAAATGTTATTCGTTATGATAGATGCGTAGATATATTTCCTATCAATTGATGCAAACACCTTTGCGATCTATTGAGAAATACCCGAGTTATAAGCGTTCCAAATCTTGCATTTTTTCCTACTTGTTCAGTGCCTAGACTTTCATTTCACTCCCTATATCTTCCGGTTAGACGTAGTCCTACGTCAAAAGTCAACATCAGAAAAATGGCAGACCATTCCAATTGTTTCATGATCCGAGATTTTGCTATTGTAAAAAATTTCAATCACACCATCGTCGAAATTCGTAAATACTAAGTCAATGGTCGTCGAAGATGTTCTGGTTATTCTAGTGTGATCATTTATTCTTTGTCTGAATCCAGCGGCTTGGGTGATTGCTTTTAATTCAAAAGATTTCCTATGCTCGACCCAATCAATGTTAAAATCACCAGTTATGACAATCATTTTTTGTTCATATACTTGTATGTGCTGTAGCCATGCATCTTCCAAAAATTCTAAGAAGTCCTTGTCACTAGCACTAGGCGAATGGTATATTCCAGCGTATATTCCTGAAATTTTGCATCCTCTGACTTCAACGGCTAGAAACCAATTGTCCCCATATGTTCCATTGAAAATTTCTTTAAAATATAAAAGGTTCGAAATATACATAGATACGCCTCCAGTATGGGCAGATCTCGACAAACAATTGATCATTGTGTATCCAACTACATTGAATCCATTCAGATCAGTCAATTCCGTTAAATGTGTTTCAACCATAATTAATAATTTCGGTTTTTCATTGGACAACAATATTTCTATTTCGTCGAAGTGTGTCCGTAATCCAGCCACATTTAGATAAAGCGCATCATATTTTTTCAATTCTCCTTTCTTGGGTGGCTAAATAGAGAAGTCCACCTGTTCCTTTTTCCTCTCGTAGTTTCGGAGGAATATAGGGCAGTTTGTACTCCACGCGAAATGTTTCGTATCTATGTCTATTCTTCGTTCGTTTTTAATTTTGTTACAATTTGAACATTGAATTTCTTTGGATGTACAGTTCTTGAATTCATGATTTTTGCCACATTTCGGACACACGCTGTGTTTTGCTTGGCAGTCGACAATTTTGTGACCATATTCACAGCATTTGAAGCATCTTAGAATCCTCAATCCATCAATAACTCGACATTTTTCAAACCCGCAAAATACTGATTTAGTCTCTATCATTTTATTATAAGTATCCCCATTATGCATTACATTAGCTAAATGTCGAAATAAATGTAAATTACTGTACTTTCAATCTGGAGGCAATTTAAGAATTGGTGAAAATTGAATAATTGCGAAAGTCCACAACCATCAATAAGCTCAGAACAACTGACAAATTCAAATACTCATCATATCCTGGCAAACAAATTATGAAAAAATCAATTTGTGTTTTATTATTATTTTGGATATTATTTTAGAATGCATGTTATACAACTGTATTTCGTAAACTCTGATAAGCGCCGTGTTTTATGGAATGGTTCCAATTTAGAAAACATAGTACTCGTGGTTTTGAAAAAAAACCATTTCGAACGCCCTCGATGCCGCCTTGTTCTGGATTTGCCACCAAAGCAGTTTGTATAAAGAACAAACTTTTTTCTTCTGCTACCTGCTGCCGTTTTGCGATTGCGTTTGCCACTCGCTACAACAGCCTGTTGTTGGACACCAAGCCACGGAACCGATTGTGGTCTGTTCTGAATGCGGGTTTTCTTATCGTCGCGATCATTGACGATGTTGTCAAGTCGCTGTCCACACAAAGAATGATCGTTACGGCAGCGGAGCGGGGATTTTTAAGCTGACTGGCTGACTCGAGAATTACGCATGTGTGAGACTGCGACCAATGTTCCGTTAATTTTTTTCTTTTTCCTCTCCAATCGTGCTTCATTCTATTTCGCTGCTGCTCTGGTTGCCCGTCTTGGTCGGTACGATTTGAGGAGAACAAAATGGACCAATCAAAAATGGGCACATAGTGTATTTGGACAATGCTTGATATTTCACAATTATTCAATTGTTTATCTCAAGAAAAATGAAATGTTATTCGTTATGATAGATGCGTAGATATATTTCCTATCAATTGATGCAAACACCTTTGCGATCTATTGAGAAATACCCGAGTTATAAGCGTTCCAAATCTTGCATTTTTTCCTACTTGTTCAGTGCCTAGACTTTCATTTCACTCCCTATATCTTCCGGTTAGACGTAGTCCTACGTCAAAAATAAAAAATTAACCCCCTATACGAGTTGTCTATCCTTCTTTCTCAGAACCAGTCCACTTTGGAAAAGGTGATTCTAGGTTTCCGTTTCGAGAAATAACGGGTTGAAGAGTTCTCCCGAGGTTTTATATAAAAAGAGAGGGGAGCTAAGCTGGGCGGGTTTCGCGGTGTAAGCCGCGAGAAACTTTCAGCTTCCAGAAGAGTCTTCGGAACAATTCCAGTTCCAGAGAGAACGACTCGAACAATTCTTGTGACCTCCCTTAGCCCCCACAGTTCTTTGAGTTCCACGGTCAATGTTCGGTACTTGCAAATTTTGCGACCGTGGGTCTCCACATTTTGGTTCAGCCGAATAGACATCAATGATGGTGACGTGTCGGTCGCTCTTGCCATAATATCTAAACGGTTGTGGTGGATCGAGAGGTTGGTCAGAACAGTGCGATCCCAGTACAGCTAGAAACGGTCATTTTCCAGGTCAGGTGCAGGCAGGCATCGGTAGTTGGGTACGTTGCATTCCAAAATACCACATTGGAGCACCAGTTGTCAATGGACAATGCGGGCCACGTTGTTGTGGCGCTCAGTGTAGGCTGCGTTGGCCAAAACGGCTTTCAGCGTACGGTGAAACCGCTCCACCATTCCGTTAGCCTGCGGGCTCTTAACGTAACGTTTTCTTTATATGCATTACGTAAATTAGAATAAAGTATAATTTATTGAACAAAACGAAAATAATAATTTAACAACTCAATCTTCATTTTCGTTCGATGTGTTCGATAATGAAGATATTTATGAAAATCGTCTGGCAACAACCATTTGCGTTCACTCGCGGCAAAACACTCCACAAACAGTTTCGCCGCACTGAAATCGCGTTTACTATTAGTGAATTTGTTTTTGTTCAGTTTCAACTCAGTGCCGCACTAACTGCTGTTAAAACGTTTTTTTATTCACTCAGTTTCAACCTAGTGTCGCACTAGGTTCGCCCCGAAAGCTGTCAGTTTCGCACTGAGATGTTTCACGGGTTGGCCTCGGGTTCACCAATACAACTATATTGAACTGTCAAGTTCCGAGTATTTTTTTGGAAAATCTAAAAATAAAGACTATGAAAATGGAAAACCTGGTGCTTTTGCTTTTGTATAATTGGAATTGTAATCCAATTCGAATTCTGATTTTGAAGAGTACAGTAAAACCTGTTTTTGTGCGGTTTTTTTGTGCGATTTTTTTTTTTTGTGCGATTTTCTGTTCTTGTGCGGTTTTTTAGTGCGATTTTTTTTATGTGCGGTGTATGAAAAGGAGCATATTTGACGAAGTTATCGTCCATATAGTTTTTTTCGATGGTTTATATGCGTTTCAGTGCGAAAAAAGCATATTTGCGTCTCAATTATATGCAATTGCTCTAAGTTTTTTTAAGTTTCGGCATGACATGATTTCTAACAGCAACATGTTTCGGCATGCAACCAAAAGCACAAAACAGAAAGCGCAACCGAAAAGGCAGAGTGTCCCATCGCAAAGCAGGGAAACAAAAGGAAATTGAACGGTGAATGGCGTAGATTTGAGTTATTTTCTCGGGGGAAACTTTTTTTATGCGGTCCCTATCTACCGCACAATTTATTTTTTTTTTCAAAATGTGTACCTAACATGATTTTTCAAAGCTGCTGGTGAAGTTTTGCAGGTTTTTTTATGCGCCTTTTTTGTGCGGTCCCTATCCCCCGCACAAAAAAAGGTTTGCCTGTATATTCGCGTAGACGGCATTAAGCTACGTGTGCTTTCATTGGGAGGCGAAAATAATGATGGATATTCAGGTGGAATAAACATGCTTTCAAAACTAAAATTGTGAATGAAAGTTTACTTTAACGTATCGAATATTTATTTTATGTGATGAAATAAGAGTTTTTTTCCGATATCGCAGAAACATATTAAACGAAAACTGTGTCTAATGATGATTGTATATTATAATAGTAATTATTTGATGAACAAACAGGAAATGTATCGACAAATGGTTAAGTGAGTGTCAGAACTACATGTGTTAGGTAATCAAACAATATGAAGTAAAAATTTTCATTCAAACTTTTATATTTTTACACTGCACTTGGCCCCTCTGATATGATAGAGAATAATTTACCTCCCAAGCACTAATATCGCCACCAGACATCGACACTGTACATTTGTCGTCGCAAATATAAACAAATCAGACCAACAAACCACTGCATTCGTGAAACTGAAAACGTTTTTTTTATTACAGAGTCAGTTTGGCACTGACTCAGTTTTAAGAACGAATTCACTATTAGTCGCGGCAATACATAGACACACTCTTTACAGATACACGGGCCGAAAGTTGTGCAGTCCACTGGCCATTCACCAAGAGCTGAGGATTGTACCACTCATGACAACTCTACACAAGCTGAATATTGGACCTTATTCCAGAAGACGAGATGAGCTGACGAGCGCTCGTCTCATTTGTTTTCATATTCCAGAAGCCGACCTCGACTAAAAACAGACGAGTAGCTCGTCTGGCTTGACGACCGTTTGGCCGCACTCGCCGATAAATCGGTCGTTTCGTCTAGTTTGTTTGATGTATTTGTTCACCTTGTTGATTTAAAGCATCGGGATTCTTTTGTTCCGCCTTTATCTTCAAAAATTTTTTCACGCCTAAACTAGTATTGTATAAGCAATGTATGTTTTCAACTGCAACCAACAAATTCAATTCAGTAATTGCCAAAATTTAACAGATTTTCAAATGGGCCTCTTTCAAACAACACAATCAAATGTAAACATTGAACTAATATCCAGGGGTGCCAGATGACTGTTTTGAATATATTAACACGACACGAAAAGTCTCTTAACATCATATCGAACGAAAATGAATAATTCAAATAATTCAAATGTGCATTTTTGATAAGCCAATGTTTTTTTTCTACTGATTCACATTTTACAATGATGCGTTTCATTCGTCGTACCTAAATGTTTCAAAGTTTATTGCTATGAATGCAAAAAAAAAACTAGACTACTTTATTGTATAACTGTAAATGGAAATACATGCATATAGATTTGAAACTTGATAAATCGTTGATAAGGTGAACAAACATAGATTTGAAACCTTTCTTGATAAATCGTTGATTAGGTGAACAAACATCGGTTTTAATAAATCCACAATAACAAAACGTCTGAGTGGTAAAACCATATTTCATTCTTGTGCTCGCAGAACAATACATGCTCGAGATAAGCGCAGCTGTCATCCTTAGTGGAGAAAGTTTTGCTAAGGGCAAGCGAAACCAAATCACATACAAAATTCCAGAACGACATTTACTTTCTTGGTGACTAAATGAGCAAAATAAGCTCTATCTGCATGCAACCCAAATAAATTAATGACTTATTATAACTTATTGAATAACTTGGTATTCCCCAAATAATTTTGGTGCACAACCTTAACACCTGCTTCACCATAGCGTCAGTTCAATGCATTGATGCAATGTCAAAGGCACCAACGAAGCCTTTATGATGACAGAAAACAAACAATGTTAACTGCTTGGAAAAAGGCTGAATATTTACCTCAATAGATTCATTACTAATATCCTAGAGTAAATAATTCCTTTCCGCTATCTCCCCTTCTTGTTTATATTTATCATTACAAATGGGGTTTTTGCGTTGCGAAGATGCACTATTTTTACGTACGAGTGAATCACGCACGTACGCACACAAATATCCATATATCGATGGCTTGAAGCAACTAAATATACACACACTTATCTCGGTTTTTCGCTCTTCTTAACAGAAGGCCTTTCTGTTATTATTGCCAGTCTAGATTAGCTTAGCTGTCATCCTTTGTGGAGAGTTTTCCTCCCATCACCAAATCACAGAAAAAATTCCAGAACATTTATTTTCTGGTGACCTGACGATAGCCTTGCTTGATGATTCCCCACACAATTGTCTAGCTCAGAACCTTAATGCAATGGCGTCATTTTGATGCAATGCTAGAAACATCAGTGAGTGAGTAATTTGGTCGTATCCGCAGCTCAGTCCGAAGCGAAGACATGAGATGGCGCAAAACAAGGAAGAACAAGCGATGTTCATTGTTTCGTATCTAGAACGATACTGAAAGTTTGCCTTTCCTTCCTTTCCTTGTTGAATTAAAGAGACTTTAAACTTTTTCAGTTCATTCGTCTCTAGCCTTCAAAAAGGCCCTTGGAAAACTTTATTCTTTCCTCATATTACTCCTCCACCCTCATTGCCTTGAGAAAACCACTCGATTCCTCGCCGTCCAGCTCGCCCAGCAACGGTGTTGTCCAGTTGGTGTCCTCACGAAGAAAGTGTTGTCCAGTTGGTGTACCTCAGCGAGATCCACTGTTTATACTCTAGGCAAATATTCCCCCTCGTTCTTCTTCTTTTCCTTTGTTCACGGAGACTTTACATCTTACGATTTCCCCTTCGTTGCTCGTTATTGACAGCTCTGTTCGGGAAGGCACACAAATGGCTAAAACAAATGTATGAGGAAATGGGAATGCTTCCAATTTTCCTCTATTTAAACCATATAGGGGAAAAGGGGGGAATTTGGACCACCTAAGCAAATCACTTAATATTTCCAAACCAATACGGTCTAAATCATAAATGTCACATCGTATACTGAGCTACCCTTGTTTTCCTTCAATCAATAATGTTAATCATTATATCAAGCTTCAAACTACCAAATATATCATAAAATAAAAAAGATTATTTTTGGACATTAAAATTTGATGCGGGGTGATTTAGTCCAGTGTGTTTTGACGTAGGACTACGTCTTTCATTTCTATACCGGGGTGTAAAATCAAAGTTTCTAAAACGAAAGCGTTACGCCGGAGACCGAGATTTTGAGCGTTAATAGCTCCTTAACAACTGAACGAAATGGTATGATAAACACTTCATTCGAAAGATAAAATGTCTACGCGTTCTATACTTGTTACTTTTTGATCCAAAAACTTGTTTTAATAGTCTTAAAATTGCTTTCAAAACAGGCTATTGAAATCACCAATCGGTATATGAGCGAGCGCCGCTCGGAAATCCACTCAGTTCTAATTGAACAGCGATTGGAGCATGTTGTCGCTGTTGTGGTGAAGCTCTTCGTTTATCATGAAAGCGCTGATGAACGGTGTCACCAAGAGCCTGTTTGTGCACCTTAGGCTAGACATGAATCCATCAGGAGGAGAGTGATGCCACAAACGGTTCCCCGGGAAGATCACGAAGCAGCCGCTACACACACACACACATACACGCGCGGAATTCTTTCCGTTTGGATGTCATTCAGCATCGAGAAAGATCCGGAAAATAATCTGCCAGTTCCTCTGGGAATTTAAAAATACATTCATGTGAAAGAGTTTATTTGAATGTTTTCTATCCATGTAACACTGTTATCAAACATGTTTCAATCAAGTACTATTAACAGATGGTTATCGAGTTAGTATTAACCACTAGTGGGCTTCCAGTATCGAGGAAAATGTGGAAATATCTAATCGTTACTGAAAATAATCTGCCAGTTCCTCTGGGAATTTAAAATTACATTCATGTGAAAGAGTTTATTTTAATGTTTTCTATCCATCTTCTTCTTCTTCAATGGCACTAACGTTCCTAGAGGAACCTCGCCGTCTCAACGTAGTATTACTTGCGTCATTTTTATTAGTACTTAGTTGAGATTTCTATGCCAAATAACACGCCTTGAATGCATTCTGAGTGGCAAGCTCTAGAATACGCGTGATCACAGTGCAAGTCGGAGGAAATTTCTTTGACGAAAAATTCCCCCGACCAGAACGGGAATTGAACCCGAACCCCCGGCATGTTAGTTATGACGCTAACCACTCGGCCACGGGAGCACTTTTCTATCCATAACATATCCATATAATACATTTGGGTTTGTGATTTGTCAATCAAGTACAGTTAGCAGGTTAGCTTCTGAAGATTATTCTTCAGAACAAGGTTTTTCGTATCCTATATTGGATGCATAAAACCTTGTGCCTCCAACGTAACGCTCTCGTTTTCGAAGTCTCCCAAATATTCATTTATTCATTCATTCAGAATGAATTTAGATTCAACTTCAAACAAATGATCTCTAAATCAACGATAGTCCTACGTCACCTTTGCGGTTATACCATAGATATAACCCACTTCCTGTTTTTCATCGAAAAAAACATACTTATGTTTATGTAAAGTATTTTGGGATAATGTTACAATCGGTAACAGTGTTTTGGGATCGATACCAGGTGTCTTGGCCAGATTCCAGACCAGAAAAATTGGATTGACACCATCTCGAATTCTGCATGAATCTTTTCACTGTTGTTCGAGCATTTTCAAACACTTTCGTTGTTGATCAAAGAAAATCCGTTCTTGATGGCCTGAGTTGCTCTTTCAAGCTCCTCCGTTGTCTGCCCATTCTCTTTTTGTAATTCCGTGACATCTGGAATTAATTAGATCAAAGAAAAGCCTCAAACTGTAGGACTAATTCACCCCACAGAAACGTGTCCATCTCACCCCACACAACATGCAAAAATAAAAATGCAATTAATTTCATTTATTGTTATCAAACTAACAGTTTCACTGCATCAAATTGTTCCTCTTCTATAGGCGAACAAAACTATGCTGCACAATACACGAAAAGTTTGTTAAATCAGCGGGTAAAACCTTAAAACCACGATCGGAAAACTCACATTTTTTGACAATCAAAGTGCTTGTTGTTGTAGAGACAATAGTTAGTTGAATATTCCCAGGTATCCCTTATGGTATCATGCCAAAAGATAATCAATCAATAGACCGATAGAGAGAATGCATTGTAGAGTTACGATCTAGCCATCACTCCCCAGTATCCCCTATTATATCATATCATGAGAGAATATGAGAATAGATCGAGAGGGAGAGAGAGTAACAAACGAGCAAGCACCGAGCAGCGCGTCTCACGGCACGAGAGCTATTGGGAGAGTTAGTTATCGTTGAACCTTTGTAAAGGCAGTTGGCGTTAATGATTCTTGACGCGGAACCATGGAGTAATGAATGGACATTCAAAAGAACCAGAGGAAGATTCTACAGTTGTGTTCATGCTACCGTTTCCTTCCACCTGTCGAATTTTACCGAAGTTTTTTTACGTTAGTTACATGCGGTTCAATAATAAAAGAAAATGAAATTATAAAAAATCCAAGTTGAGCCGAACTTTTTGAGATAAAGGGGTGGTCCAAATCACCCCATATGTCCAACTAACCCCGTGTTACCCTACAGACTATGGAATTGTAATGTATAGCATATCAAAAATCAAAAATATAGCATATCAAATCTTAAGGTATTTTCGATTCGTTTGGTATGTAAATCGCCAGAATCCGTTCACGGAAAAAAATGGATGGGTTATATCTATGATATAACCGCAAGGTTGATGTGGGACCACCTTAGCTTAGCACTTATTTGTTTGTATTGATTAATTTTTTGATTGAATAAAACAATTTCCGAATTCAGTTGAATTCAATATATTTGCTTTGTGAGTCAAAAGATTGTATAATGCCATGTGAGGTCAATTCTTGCATTTAGATAGATTATGTTCTTCGTTACAAGTAAATTTAATGACAGTTCTTTTACGTTTGGTATGATGACATCTTGGTTTTGAAGTCTGTGTTAAACACATTTCAGTCGGAACAAAAATGCCCCCGATTTGCATGCATTTGCAATTCCGAGTTCTCCAGACACCTTCGTTTAGAAGTCTGTAATAAGTAAACACATTTCAGCCGGAATAAAAATGCCCCGAATTGCATGTATTTGCAATGCCAATTTCCCCACGCTCCATGGATTTGAAGTCTGTGTTCGGGAAACCGTAAAACGGGCCAATCAAAACTAGGCAGTTAGGGCGTTTAGATAACGCTTGACATTTCACAGTTACTCAATTGTTTATCTAATGAAAAATAAAACTTTATTAATTGCGATAGAAGCATAGAAATATTCCGTATCAATTGATGCAAACATCTTTCCGATCCAATAAGAAATGTTCGAGTTATAAGCATTTGGAATCATTCATTCTTCCTGCATGTTCTGTATTTAGGTTCTCATTTTACTCCCCATATACTCCGGTTAGAAGTAGTCCCACGTCAAAATAGTTATTAGCGTTAATTTTATTTAATAAAAACGTGACCTGTTTTCTGATTTGGCACCCTTAATGAAAGACGTAGTTCTACGTCAAAAAACCAATGAAACCAAAAGATATATGAATCTTATTCCTTTTTGTTATGATTTTAGTATTTTGGCACTGAGAAAAATAATAATGGTCAGCTGCATCCCAACAGGAAGTATCCCCTGTCTGGAATACGTACAGAGCATTGGAGACTGCAACATCCCAATTATGACAATAAATTGTAATACCAACCTTGAGTCATCCGCGAGTAATCGGTTACATATTACTAACATAGATGGTAAGAAAAATTGTCAAAATATTGAACTCCCGGCCCCGTCATGCTAAGGCCGAGGACATAGTGAATGCGATGCGATGCGGGCTCGTTTGCGAGAAAGCTCTTTCGCGGCGAAACTGTTTGTGGAGTGTTTTACCGCGAGTGAACGCAAGTGATGGTTATCAGACGATTTATCTACAAATATCTTCACAACCGAGCGCATCTAACGAAAATAAAATTGAGTTGTTGAGAAAAAAGTAACCAAATGCCACTGAGAAAAATGCTGGGAATTTGCTGTACTTTCAATTCAACCGTATAGAATGAAGATGTGATATCGTATCTGGAATCGTTGTGCTGGGTTGTTTACATGTTAAATGGAGTGGGATGAAACATCAGAAAATGCGCGATGTAAAGCGATCAGTATGTTTCAATTAATCCCATCGCAACGTACCGCGTTTACTTGTCCTTGGAAAAAAGGGTTTATGAAAGATGGTTATGAATAGATCTGGCGGTCAGTAATTCAAAAGTCTTTATTGGCAAACATATCGGTTCAAAATTTAGGAAATACAGGTTATTTTTAGATAGAACCAACCGTGAATCGCTTTTCGGCATATCGGCAAACCCGAGCGGTACGTCCACATTTAGTCGGCTTTAACGGGCGGCCAAGGCCGATTGACGTGATGTGGACGCGTCTTTACGAAACAACGAGTACAAAAATAAAGATACATTTAACGGCTCAAAAATCTATGTCAAACACTATTGTTTGATTCATTCGATCTGACATTGGCACTACCACTTGATCTTTAAGCATAAACGAGCACTCAAACATATCCATCTCGTCGAAACTATCCTGTAATTCCGGTGGTGGAACTTCGAGTGGTTCGAAAAAGAGGCTTTCCTCCCTTAGCCAATGAGACCCATTTAGCAATGAGATATTGCAAACGTCTGTTGCATGAATATTAATGTCTTTCTTCAGTAAAAGTCTTCTTTCCACATTTGCATTCGACTCCGCGATGTTTTCCATTTCGTCAATTCTGACACTCATGGCTAGTAGTTCCTCTACTCCAAAGCGGGGCTGTACAATGTCGTTTCCTGAAGAGCACTTCCCATAGTTAGGGTCACACACGCGGTCAATAACATCGGATAGACATGAGTCTGAATCATCATCCGGATTCTCATTCGCTATTCGTTCAAGAATGAGCGTCATATTCAAGTCATCTGAATAAAGAAAATCATAAATAGCAGTTAGCAGCAAACTGATGTTAAGAAATATCACCATTTTCATCTGTTCTTCCCGAACATGTGGCTGCCGCTGATGACCCATTTACGCAATCTGTACGGTCGACATCCTCGAATTCATCCGCCCTCATGCATTCCCATAATGTGGGTTGATCTAAACTGCTGGTTTGTTTGGACCCACTGATTTCCTGTGCTTTTTTGTCGTTTGTCGTTTTCTTTTTAGGTTTACTTTCCGATGCTAAAAACGACTCAACCAATGTCGGATAAACCAGTTCGACGAGATCCTTTGGCTCGATCGTGCTCCACAGCGTATCCATCGTATTTCCCGACACACCCAAGAATGTTGCAATCTGTCCATCTCGAACTAATCCCGCAAATAAGAATGCCTCGTCACTCCAAACGATTTCATAGCTGGCGACTCCTTTGGGGAAGCGTTTCTTCTTTATGTAACTCGGCACGAGCATGACACTAAGTTTCCCAGCTGATTTCTGACTCAGAGTTACCAGTTGCCATCTCGTAAACAAAGGAAGCAGCTTTCGGAAGCAATGTATTTCATTCCATTGAAGCAAATCTCTCATTTTTTGCTGCAAAGGGGGAGAACGTTAGAAGTTTATATGAAACAGAAGGGGTATAATACAAACTATGAATTTAACCATATTTGGTTGCTTCCATCCAAGATCCAACGGCGGAAGCTTGCGCGGGCGAACCATGAATTCATCTATAATCGCTTCCGAAGGAAAGTTTGGGGTTAGCCATGATTTCCGTTTTATTTCCATTTCTGCTCTAATCTGAAGACGTTCGTTTGCCCATTTCGATTTATCGCAGCCAGTTTTGGTCTTGCAATCTGGACAGCCACTCCGTCGGTGGGCAGCAGACTTTCCGCGGTGACCACAATCCGCGCATGTGTTCTCTTCTCTCATTATTGCTTCTAAGTTTATTAAACGTTTCGACGGTTTTCCCCATGATCTCAATTTTTCCAGTATTTCGTTATTATCATAACGAGCGAGCAACTTTTGAACAGCCCCTGGACCAACGCCAGAGACACCTGGACAGTAATCACACCCCAAAAGTAAACCCATAGCAATTATTTTTGGCTGGCCCAAATCTATCACATTTCGAATCCTCTCCATATCATATATATCGACTGAGCCTCCTCTTTGGGTGGCGGAGAAATTCCGGAATACCTTAACTGCACCATACGCAAAGCAGTCCGAATCTTGACTTACCACACCGTAAACAAGATTCTCTCTGTTGAGATAAGCGCACAGCGCTTCAGCCTCTCCTGGTGCCTGGACGCAAGTGAGACCCATCGTACCCAGCAGCTCTTCACACTGTTTCATGACATGCTGGAAACGATTACGATGCTGTTCGGATGCACCGGAAGTTGTTCTTCTTGGGCGAGCCCCACGGAATTGGACATGATTTCTTTTGACGAGTATGTCATATTTGATGGGTGGTGCAGCCCCTTCGAGAACAAATATGGGAACTATCCCAACTTGTAGTAAATAGCACGTTCGAAAGAACAGGTTACTGGCACGAATGAAAGAAAACATTTAAATTTATAATGCAACTTTTTACCTGTATTATATTTACCGTAAATAAAACCGTGGATGGACAGAATAATCCACTACATTCAGACTTTCACAAATCCATCCCGACAAATCGACTGCAACAGTTTTGTCGTGTAACACAAACAGAGGTTTTCGCTCGCAGTGGGGTGTGAGTAAATCCCATAGATGTTTGATACCCATTTTATCTAAACTTTTCAGGATTTCATGCAATTCGAAAATACTTCTGAGAAGTTACAATTCGCGTTGACGGCATTGAGCTTCGTATTACGAAATGGGGGAGTAGGCATGACAATATGGATTTGCAGAAGAAATGAACACACTTTCAAAATAAAAATTCTGAAAGAAAATTATTTTTCTCATATCAAATTAGTACTCTATGTAAATGAAAATCACTTCTGCTTGTAAGTAATGAAAAAATATCATACAAAAATTGTGTCTGAAGATAATTTTATATTATAATGGTTAGTTTCGGTGAGAATATCTGGAAATTCATAGAAAATAGTTGAAATGAGGGTCAGAACAAGATACTTCTAGTAGATAATAAAAGCCAAGAAAAAATTTCATACAAACTTTAGCAATTTAAAACTGTCTTAGGGCCGACTAATTTGATAGAGAATAGTTAGCCTCATACAAACTAATGTCGTAACCAGATGTCGACACCTTTCCGCTGTTAACGCAAATTGCATCATGCTGCACTTTTTTCAATCGATGCGCAAATGAACTAATTCATTTGTGGGAACTCTCTGTTGGGAACAAATGAACAGCAGTTTCGTTTAAGGTACTCAGAACTACAGCGATTCACCTCTAATTTGACATATATCTAATTCGATAGACCTGGAATGCGACAAGAGTAATTGGACATCCTTTGTGCAAATTTCTACAATACGACAATTTTTTAGGAGGTTCTTTCAACCTAGATTATGTATTTTGCACACTTTTCTTATGGTTTTCTAATGGTCCAATTACAGGTCACCTCTAATGCGACACTGAGTGGTGTCTCTGTATGTCGAATTAGAGACAACTCTCTGTATATCCGGATAATATCATGGACAGAAATTCGCGTTGACGGCGGAATGGTGTCGACATCTGGATACGACATTATTTTGTATGACGTCAACTATTCTGTATCAGATTAGTCGGCCCTAAGGCAGTTTTAAATTACTAAAATTTGTATGATTTTTTTTTATTTGCGTTATTTACCTACTAGAAGTACGTTGTTCTGAACCTAATTTAAACTATTTTCTATGAACTTTCAGATATTCTCACCAAAATTTATCATTATAATATAAAATTACCTTTAGACACAATTTTTGTATGATATTTTTTCACTACTTGCAAGGAAAAGTGATTTTAATTTACATAGAGTACTAATTTGATTTAAGAAAAATAATGTTCATTCACAATTTTTATTTTAAAGTGTGTTCATTTCTTCTGGAAACCCATATTGCCATACCCATACCCACTCCCCCATTTCGTAATACGAAGCTCAATGTCAACGCGGATACAGTTGTACTAGCGTTGTACAGGTACCATCGAAGCATGACAGACATACTTTGATTGTACATTGTACCGCATGCCAAACTGACAATCAGAAATTTGACCAATTTTCACCACATATTTCAATGAAAAAGGTTTCTTTTAGGCGTCTAAACTATCAAACACAACAAACAAATTTCTATTCTGAGTTATCAACTCAAGAAAGCCAATGAAAAGAATGTTTACTAACAGTTTTGATTCGGTTTGTTCATGCTATCCACCACTTACCGTCTATGGCGCTGCGCATAGTACAGGGTTTTCCATCTCGGGCTTTCGAAAGTATACAGCTCTGCGCTGACAACCGTTTGACATAGCTGTCAACCAAAGCGTCATATCGTTAGTTGAATGTCTGCCATTTTACAATATGGATCGTTTTAGCATCGCACAACGTGTTAATTTTGTTAAATTATACTGAAAAACCGGCAAATGTTTTTCGAGCATTATGGACGGATTTTGGTCGTCATGGACGGCCTACAGAGCACAGAATCGCTAATTTAGTGCGTAAATTCGAACAAACTGGATCCGTAGCGGATATTGTGAAACCTGTGCATCATCGTAATGTGCGTTCGGCCGAAAATATTGCTGCTGTTGCTGCCAGTGTGGAGGATGACCCGAATGTTTCGATTCCACGGCGTGCTCAGCAATTGGGCTTGTCAAACACATCATTGTGGCGAATTTTGCTCTGGTACAAAAATTAGAGCGTGGTGACCATGAAATGCGTCGGGCATACGTCGATTGGGTGAACGAACAACAGCAGCAAAATGCTGAATTTTCGCATCAAATTTTCTTCAGCGATGAGGCACATTTCGAGCTCGGTGGCTATGTGAACACCCAAAATTTCCATATATGGGGCTCAGAAAATCCGCACGTGATTGTTGAGAGGCCATTGCATCCACCAAAAGTCACTGTTTGGTGCGCATTATGGTCTGGTGGAGTCATCGGGCCGTATTTCTTTGAAAATGGTAACGGCGAGACGGTAACTGTGAATGGTGAGCGCTATGGCCGCATGTTAACCGATTTTTTTTGCCCCAAATTGAAGATATGGATACGGATGACATGTGGTTTCAGCAGGACGGCGCCACGTGCCACACAACGCATAATTTCGCGTTTTGGTGATGCCAATTGGCCGTCCAGATCATGCGATTTGAACCCGCTAGACTTTTTTTTTGTGGGGTTATGCGAAAGACCGTGTCTATGCCAACTCTCCGCAAACTCTTGAACATTTGAAAGACAACATTCGTGAAGTTATGACCGAGATACCGCCCCATATGTGCCGAAAAGTCATCGAAAATTACCTGTTCCGGATCAAGCTGTGCGAGGAAGCCTTAGGTGGACATTTGAATGATGTTGTATTTCACATATAATGGCATAAACCAAACTTTAATTTGAAATAAAAGTTTCACCGAAATTCGAATTCTAAGTGTGTTTTATTTCAATTTACTTTCGGAATTCAAAGTTGGAAAACCCTGTACAACGGTAACCATGTACAGCGGTGAAACAGGTCGGTACAGATACAGCGATTGTACCGAGTTGTTTGCATGGTTCTAGCGCTGTACATGGTGACAGACATACAATTTTCAAAGTACAACCACGGCAGTGGAACTTCACACAAATCACTCGTCGAAAAGTGTCTCCTTTTGCACCGCTTGTTTACATCGACGAATATATTTTTTTCCACTATGTTTCGTAGGAGAGTGTATGCATACTAACAGATTTCTACTACGAGGTGTTTAATGAAGGATGAAAGGTGGGAATGTTTATGTTTATATATGATTTATCGTACGATTTAATTGAATGCATAAAAATTGTCAACAAAACTGGAGTTAAGCACATTTTTAAATTAGAACAAATATTGATAAGAGAATCCCAGCAATTATTGATGTTTATTGCGTGATTTGGTTACTGTATAAGTTGTTTGAAACGAAGGTTTAGTGTAATGATTTTATTTTGTGGATTATATTCACAAACTTACAAGTATGATTAATATAAATTGCATGTATATGATGCTCCTAGCCAGCCCATACATTCAAACGAGGAGGCGATATACATACATCCTAGAAAAAAATAAATCGTATAATTATCGTTTATATTACATCACAGTGTTTGGATTTCGATCAAAATCGAATGATACACAATGTGTCATGCAAGTAAACTCTCACGAACATATAACCAAATATGAGAGGATCATTCAGATACTTGTATGAATGGCAACAAATGGGGAAAGAGAGTAGTGTTGCTAGTAAAACTATGCGGTCTATATGAATATACACATTTCAAGGGATAGAGGCGTTAAAAATGGAAAATATAATCTGACTACCCTTCCGTTAACCTCTATCGAGCTAAATAATCATATAGTTTGCACTCTCTGAGACTTAAAAATCAGGATCTGCTACATTAGCTGAATATGAATCTTTCGCTTTGCGTTGTCCGTACGATCCTGCTGTTTCATGATGCATGGAGAGGTCGGTATGCATATGTTAGAGGCAAAGAAGAGAATAAGCTTTCTGCACCGAAAGCGTATATGATAGCTTTGCTTGCATGCTGGTGTGCAATGAAGTGCGAGCCGATGCAGAGTTGTCTCGTTCTCTTTTGTGTCGTGATTTGCAGCACATAACAACAATAGAATACCGCTGGGGGAAATGTTTCCTGAAAGA
Organism: Toxorhynchites rutilus septentrionalis; assembly: GCF_029784135.1. Lineage (NCBI taxonomy): Eukaryota > Metazoa > Arthropoda > Insecta > Diptera > Culicidae > Toxorhynchites > Toxorhynchites rutilus. The sequence continues at coordinate 84,230,027 of NC_073744.1, forward strand.
TCATATTTGAACGAACGAAAGCGATTTTTTCAATGAGTGGATCATTTGGCAAACATGAGGGGGCCAAATCAGAAAACAGGTCACGTTTTTTTGAAATAAAGTTAACGTTAATAACTATTTTTCCTACAAACGGATTTAAACGTTTTGTATACCAATCGAATTGAAAATTTTCTAAATTTTTTTTTGTTGGATATGCTATACATTACAATTCCATAGTCTGTATATGGTTTAAATTGATGAAAATCCATTTGCGTGCTTCCCCGAACCGAGCTTTCAATAACGGGTAACTTATGCAGCCGCTAGAACAGAAACAACGAAGAGGGATAGCGAGAAGAGAAAATTTGCGAAGTAAACCTCACCCTTGCATAGTGAGTAAGCTGTCACTAGCGTATAAGTATAGCATCTCCTCTGAGGAAAATTTTCAAAATTTTTCTGTGCCCGAAACAGAAAGGTCGCTTGTTCTGCTCGTTTTGTGTTTAATGTTTCCCCTCGAGCTATGAACACCATCCGAGTCGTGGCAAAGCAGGCAAAAAAAGAGCAAAGTACAAATTATTATAGGTCGCTTCTAAACATCAGTGTTTGGTTTTTTGTGTGTAGCTTGTTTTCATTGCGCAAAACTTAGAACTTAGAAACTTTGTTGACGATTTTGACCGAGAGTAGAGAAACGATTTTTCATAAACGGTTATTCTTGCGATGTTTCATTTTTAGCACTGCAACTATGTGCATCTGTTACACGTGTGTTTGATGTTTGTTTAACGGCGATGCGCTTCTTCTTCTTCTTCTTCTTCTTCTTCTTTTGAATTATAGACACTTGAAACTCAGAGAGTTCATTCGTCTTCGATGGCGATGCACGGAAGATGCCTCTCGTTAATATTCAGTGCAATACGTGCATTGATATAAAGAAACGAATTGCGACATATGACCAATTAGTGTACTCGCAAAGGCAAAAAATGATCGTTGCTTCTTGAAATGATTCTACAAAACTGCGCAAGCCATTAAACCTTTTCAGGGTCTCCGGAACTTTTTACTAAATAGTTATTTATGAAATTTCGACGTATTCGCAAATAATATTCGAAATGATAAACCATCAAATTTCAAAAGAAAAAAGTTTGCGTAGTCCTACGTTCTAGGCGGTCGTGTCTCGGATACAACGTCCCGATTTTTTTACGATTTAATGTTTGCTGGGCAGGCCCAAAGGCAGTTTTAAATTGTTAAAATATGAATTAATTTTTTTACTTCATGTTATTTGATTACTTGGAACATGTAGTACTGAACTTTATTCAACCGTTTCTATATAAATTTTGCGATATTTCCACTAAAGCACAATAAACAATCAGGAATGACGTATCCGATTACAACTCTTTCATATCATATGTAAGAGCTTTAATTGCCCTCGAATCATATTTCAGATAGCTGCGGCTTGATAATCCAAACAACCGGAGTTCAAATCCCATCGGAGAAATTCTATAACCGTCGCCACCATTCATATCAAACATTTGATTAATTCCTATTTGTACAAACATAAATGTTTATAAAGGTTCTATATACATACAAAAATAGTGATTCTCCGGGCCGAACATTTTACTTTAATATTTTCCGCCATTTTTTATGGCAGTGATGAATCGTATATTCGTATGACAACAGACTTATTTTGTTATTAGGTATTACCTAATAACTTTGCATGTACAGTAAGTTACCTCTAATTCGACATTTAGTTAATTAGACAGATATGTAATGGGACACAAATAATTGGACATTTTCATCTCTAATTGGATATTTTGTAAACATCGAGTTTGGTACCCAAAGTATGGTCCCAGATTGAAAGTCGCTACCAGACGTCGACATTGTACCACTATCATCGTGAATGTTCAATAACAGGCCAAAATCGCCTCCAAAGCGACACGACCACTCACAGTATAGTGTCGACGTAGGATGGCAACTTTAATATGGCGCCATAATTTGGGACCCGAACTCGATGTTTACAAAAATGTCCAATTAAACGTGTCACATTACAGGTCTGTCCAATAGTCTAAACGTCGCATTAAATGTAACTTACAGTATATAAATTTTTATTCCCAGCTGTTTTGAGGCATCTCGCACAAATTGACATTATCATTCAGTTATCAGTGCAAGTCGGTGCAATTTTGACGTAGGACTACGTCTTTCATTTCTATACCGGGGTGTAAAATCAATGTTCCGAAAACGAAAGCGTTACGCCGGAGACCGAGATTTTGAGCGTTAATAGCTCCTAAACAACCGAACGAAATGGTATGATAAACACTTCATTCGAAAGATAAAATGTCTACGCGTTATATACTTGTTACTTCTTCATCCAAAAACTTGTTTCAATAGTCTTAAAATTGCTTTCAAAATAGGCTATTGAAATCATCAATCGGTATATAAGCGAGCGCAGCTCGTAAATCCACTCAGTTATAATTGAACAGCGATTGGAGCATGTTGTCGCTGTTGTGGTGAAGCTAACTTCGTTTATCATGAAAGCGCTAATGAGCGGTGTCCCCAAGCGCCTGTTTGTGCACCTTAGGCCAGAAGGGAATCCATCAGGAGGAGAGTGATGCCATAAACGGTTCCGCTTGAGAGATCGGAGCAGCCACCACACACGCACATACACGCGCGGAGCTATTTTCGTTTGGTTGCCATCCAGCATCGAGAAGATTCCGAAAAGATGTCATCGTTGCTGAAAAATAATCTGCCAGTTCCCCTTGGAATTGAAAAATACATTCATGCGAAAGAGTTTATATTAATGTTTTCTATCCATATAACACTGCAATCAAATACATTTGGTTTTGCGATTTTTCAATCAAGTGCACTGAACAGGTGGTTATCGAGTTAGCATTAACCACTGGTGGTCTTCGAGTAGCGAGGAGATTCTGTAAAGAAATTATCGTTATCGTCAAGTGCAATTAGCAGGAAAGCTTTTGAAGATTTTTCTTCCCCATCAGCAGGATATTTTCGTATCTAATATTGGATGCGCGCAACAGAAAATGTTTCGCATCGCGAAAATCATATAATTTTCAATCGATTATTGCTTAGTCGTCGAAAGTTTCAAATTCAAAGAGTTCATTTGCCTTTAGTTTGCTTTCCAAATAGCCATTGAAACCACACCTTCTTTCGATTCAATCACGGTCAAAAAGCATACTTAAGCGATATACTGGTGGAGAAACGCATACATTTTTCGTGAGGACATCGACAAGACAACATCGTTACTGAACGAGCTGGACGGCGAGGGATCGAGGAATTCATTACCTGTCCTGACCTGACCTGACCTGACCTGACCTGACCCGACCTTTTTTTTTTTTATAGAGGTTAGGAACGCTCTTCCAGCCTTATCTGGGAAGGGATAACCCAGACGTCGAGAGGGGATCGCACCCACAAAAACCAAGCCCTCTACTCGTAGCCTCATTCCCCCCGGGACCACATCTAGGCGACTACTTCAGGGGGCGGCTGTGCTCATACACTTCACGAGTTTTCAACGCTAACTAGCGTTGATCCTTCCCTTTTTCTTTGTATATCTCATTTACGAATCCATTGTACTCCGCCGCGCACATCCGTTGCAAAGGATTCCTTTTACCCGTCGAGACGTGTACCGATTAGGAATTGCCCTCCAACTTGACGCGCAACCCGTCACAGTCACCCTCGCGGGGTTTCTCACCTGTCGAGACGTGAACCGATTAGGAAGCGCCTTCCAACTTGACGCGCGCCCCGTCACAGCCACCCTCGCAGGATTTCTCTTCCCAACGGAGCGCCGATTAGGCAGTGCCCTCCAACATAACGCGCACTCCGTCACAGCGACTCTCGTGGGGTACAGTCCGTTGCAGCAGCCCTCGCAGTTGTGTCTCTTCTACGGTCAGGGGTTATTACCACGCTGGTCGACCCTCCACTTCCGCTGTAGCTCGGACATGATGTGCACAATTACACTGTTCACAGCGTTCCAGGTGCCCTCCTCGCGACACATTTCCTCCACTATGTTCCCGGCATGAAGGGCAGGCAGCCCCTTGCGTCTTGCGGTGAACCTGGGACACTCGAATACCACGTGTTCTGGTGTTTCCTCCACGTCTTCACACTCCGAACAGAGTGGCGACGTTGCGTGCCCGAACCGGTGCAAATATTGCCTGAAGCAACCATGTCCAGACAGGAACTGTGTCAGATGAAAATTCACCTCCCCGTGCTTCCTCATCAGCCAGGTCGATAGTACCGGTATGAGCCCATACGTCCACCTACCTTTCTCCGCCGAGTCCCATTCCTGCTGCCACTTCAAGAGTGATTCTACTCTCGCTGTTTTCCGGATACCTCTGATTTCCTTCCGTCTGTAGCACTCTCCGTCTTTCGCCAGAGTGATGCCAATCGGGATCATGCCGGCGATAACGCAGACTGCCTCCAACGAGATCGTCCTTTACGCGCTCGCCACTCGCATCGCCATGAGCCGAAACGTACGGTCCAGTTTTCTACGATCCGATGGGTTTCGAGAGCCGCAGACCAGGCTGGTGCTCCATACCGCAGTATGGACGAGGATACAGCAGCCAGAAGACGTCTTTTGCTACTGTAAGGTCCTGCGTTATTCGGCATTATTCTCGCTATCGCGCTAATGGACTTCTCTGCTTTCTCGCAGACGTGGTCGACGTGGTTGTTAAAATTCAGCCGGTCGTCGATCATAACCCCCAAGTATTTCAATCTACGCTTAGAAGGTATCACGTGTTCCCCGACTGTAATTTCCGCTCGCTGCACGGCTTTGCAGTTACTCACCAACAATACTTCCGTTTTATTATGAGCAATCTGCAGTTTCACTGCTTGCATCCAGTTCTCTACTGAGACGATGGACTCGATTGCACGCATCTTCACCTCTTCGAGTGTCTCGCCTGCCACTGTGAGAGCGATATCATCCGCGAAGCCCACGATCTCCACGTCTTTGGGAAGCTTCAGATTCAGTACACCGTTATACATTACGTTCCAGAGCGTTGGGCCCAGGATAGAGCCTTGTGGTACGCCGGCCGTTATATTCAACGTTGTCCGCCCCATGCTCGTCTCGTAGACTAGGACGCGGTTCTGAAAGTAGCTTCCTAGAATTCTGCACAGGTACCCAGGAACCTTCATACGGTGTAGGGACTCGGCGATGGCTTCCCAGCTAGCGCTGTTGAAAGCATTCCTCACGTCGATCGTTACTATAGCACAATGTCGGTCGCCCCTCCGCTTTTGCTGTGATGCCTTCTCTGCTTTTTCAACCACTGTCCGGATAGCATCAACGGTGGACCTGCCTTTCCGGAATCCAAACTGCATCTTTGACAGACCATGGTCACTCTCTGTACATTTCGTCAGTCTGTTGAGGATAATCCTTTCCAAGAGTTTCCCGAGCGTATCCAGCAGGCATATAGGCCTATAGGATGTTGGTACCCCCGGGGGCTTTCCTGGTTTTGGCAGCAACACTAACTTTTGGATCTTCCATTTCTTAGGAAAGTGACCATCATCCAAGCATTTCTGTAGCACTATCCTGAAGATGTCCGGGAACGCCTGAATCGCCGTTTTCAAGGCCGCGTTGGGGATTCCGTCGGGGCCGGGCGCTTTCTTTACCTGCAGTCTCTTCGCTACTGCTACCAGTTCTTCATTGGAAACTTGAGGACGTTCGGTAGCTATTTCGGCGTACGGTGTCGGTGGCCATATCGTAGGATCATGCATCGGAAATAAACCCTCCACAATGACCTTCAGCTTCTCGGGATACGATTCGACGGGCGTCACAGGTCCTCTGATCTTCGCCATCACGACTCGATACGCGTTGCCCCATGGGTTGGCATCTGCCTCTCGGCACAGCTCCTTAAAACAGTTCGCTTTGCTCATTGTAATTTCCCGTTTCAAGGCGGCTCTAGCTGCTCGGTACACCGTATTACGTTCCTCTCTATCAGCACTGTTTCGTGCTCTCTGAACGCGTCTTCTGGCTCGAAAACAGCTAGCGCGAAGGTTGCGAAGAGAGTCGTTCCACCAGTAAGCTGGGCGTCTTCCATTTTTTGGTGCAACTTTCCTCGGCATGGTAGTGTCGCATGCTCTCACCAGTAGATCTGTCAACTTTTCTGCGTTCCATTCTGAAACTTCGCTATCTAGACGAAGTGCTTCGACGAAAAGGTCCTTGTCGAAAGCATTCGTCTTCCACTTCCGCTCACAGCTTGTTGTCCTCCGAACTAGCACGTGGTTTCGTTGACCGATTCTGTACCGGATCGCCTGGTGATCACTGTGCGTATACGACTCGCACACTTTCCACTCCGTACTCGCCAACAGCGACGGACTGCAAAAAGTAACGTCGAAGATGGATTCGCGCCCATCTTTCCGGAAAGTGCTGGTGGTACCTTCGTTCAGTAACGTTACTTCCAGCTTTGCTAGAGCTTCCAGTAGACTGTACCCTCTGATGTTGGTGCATCTACTTCCCCACTCCACCGCCCAGGCGTTGAAGTCGCCTCCAATGACGATCGGTGTTCTACCAATTAGTTCCTCGGTCATTGCGTCTAGCATCTGGTGGAATTGATCAGTTGTCCATCTCGGGGGTGCGTAGCAACTACAAATGAAGATTCCATTAATTTTGGCGATTACGAAACCTTCATGTGAACCTCCAACCACTTCCTGGTTAGGATATCTGCCCATCACCTGTATTGCAGCAATCCCTAAACTATCCGTCGCCCAGCTGCCGTTATCACGGGGTACTCGGTACGGCTCCGCTATGATTGCAACGTCGCATTTTGTCTCTGTTGTCGACTGCCACAACAGTTGCTGAGCTGTGTTGCAATGGTTCAGATTGATCTGAATTATCTCCGTTACTGCGATTCTGCTAACGCCTTCTTATACGAGGGACACTTGAAGCTTCCTGTCGCATGGTCGCTGCCGTTCTCTGGTTTGCAGAGCAGGCATTACGGTTGCTTCGTGCAGTCTCTCGCAACATGCCCTTTCTCACCGCATCTCCTGCACAGTTCAGACCTGTCGGGGCCTGTGCAGCTTCTTGCCTGATGTCCAAAGCCCATGCACTGGAAGCATCTCTCCATCCGCTTGGCCACCCGGGGCACCATCTTCAGCGAGCAAACCGACCAGCCAACTTTTATTTTGGTCGTTTCTACCATCTTATTGGCTGCGACTGTTGAGAGCCGTATCGACGCCGTTTGCGTACCACCATACGCCTTCCTCATACGGATCGTCATTGGTGTATTGTCCAGCTTACACTGTTCTATCAACTCGCGCCTTAGCTCCTCGTCTGTCGTGATTTCGTCCAGATTTCTGCATTCGACCACTGATTCCTGGGAAAGAGCCCTCACCTTCACCTCCTCACCGAGCGATTTCGCAACCAGTTCCTTGAAGGCTGAACTTTTGACCGCCGGGTCCCTCTTGAGCTCGAAGAGCATCTCTCGTTTCTGGGTACGCCTGGTTTTCACCACCTTCTCTCCCAGTTCTTTCAACTCCGGATCCTCCCTCACTTTCCGTAGGAGTGATGCATAAGTCACTCCTTCCTTCACCTCGACGATCAGGGCCTCTCCCTTACTTCGCTCGCGTCGGGGCCTAGGTTTTTTTGTCTCCTGCACCCCTTTCTTCTTTTCTTCTTTCTTCTTTCATTTCTCCGTCTGTTTTTCGAAAGTGCGCCATCCACTGCCTTCACCTTCCTTTTTGTTTCCCAGGTTATCATTTTTAACCTTCTTCATCCCCTGGAGTATACCTCTTCCTTTTGTCCGATCGTGGATTTCGTGGCGTCTTCGGCGTCTCCTGTATCTCGACGGACATCTTCACCCTTGCTTCAGCGAGTGCTTTTTCGACAACCTCTGCTCGCGTGATCATCTCCTTCTGTTCACGGTCAGCAGCCGTAACGGCCGATTTGATGCTTGTGACTAAATGTTTTATCTTAGTATGGACAGTATCCTTAGTATTGACCTCCATCAAGCTTGACCTCCCGACCTGCAGCCCTTCTAAAGAAGTGGTGGTGTTGGCTTTATGCGTTAGCACTTGTATCAGGCTACTCTCTCCTTGTTGTGGATCCTGTTGGTGTCCTGTAGGATTCGCTATGGCTGTCTGGTTGCGAATTGGTGATCTCTGGAGCTTACCGCTCCTTGCGAACACGCTCGCCTCTCCTGTTGGTGTGTCTTCATTCCCGTCGCTTCGTCTGTTGAATTGTTCGAAGGTATTCATGTCTGTTGGGTCCCAACTTTGGGCCGCTATCTCCGCTCGTTGTACATAGTCGCTATCAGTGATCCCATGGTTATCTATGCAAGCAGTGAGGCCATGCAGGGGTTGACACGGTCCTTCATGGGGACCGTGTTCAGAGCCAGATCAGCGCAAGTCAGGAATGTGACATCTGACGCCTAGTACCTAGTGCCTGAGTCTAGACGAGCATCGAACGTACCCGAAGACTTGCCAAGTTATTACCGGGACGGGGGCAATCGCACTATTAGCCCACACGCCGTTTCAGGAAGGTGTCACTCTTCCTTACTCAGGGAACAGGATAGTACGACTGTCAGCCTTCAGCGTCGTGTTGAAATCGTTTCCGTAACGTGTCCATTTTCCATGTCGTAACTAGTATGTCGTAATCAGGATCTTACTGGCGTCGATCCTGATGTGCTTGGCACTCCTTGCGTTGCTCCTGTACACGGTATTTCCCCCGTGCAATCTCCAATAGGCTTTACCGCGCCCTTACTCGCGTTGTCACCCGATAAGTCGCCACATACGACAGGGACAGGGACCAAGACCCGAAGTGCTATTCTAGGCCGGCAACTCCACGACGAACCTGACCTGACCTGACCTGGTCGGTGGTATGATAGCTTCCGGAACACTTAGCCGTCTTGGGGTGATTTTCGCTGAGCACGAGCTGGAAGAATTCGTTTCACGTTCCGCTCGGCTGCACTCAAGCATTTTTCCACTTCACTCTACTTCTATCAACTTTCGTCTATCTCACCTTTCTATCCTCTCTTCACCTTTTACTTCAACTGGGTATCAACTCTTTCTTAGTCGGTCTGATTCGTTTGATGGTTCCAGCAAGAATGCCCAAGCCACTCCGATCTATCCCTTCTCATCGCCTTTTCTTCCTCTCCTTTCACTTTCTCACTGTCTCTTCTTCCTGTAGCCGTTGACGGAACTTCCTCCCGTTCGTGCTGTCAACGCTGACAGCTCACCTTTCTCCTTCCATCGTTGTCGAATTCACGCATGATTAGTACGATACATTTATTTTGCTCAAAAGACTTTACATTTACCGACTATGCAACCAGTCCAAAACAAACAAAATTTGACTTACATACTATACAGAAAACATTGAACAGACAACTCTTCGTGACCGATAATAATAAATTGATCGGTAACAACATTCAAGCGAAAGAGTTTATTATGTTATATATCCATATAATACTGCGACCAAATACATTTGGTTTTGTATTTTTTCAATCAAGTGCGATCAACGTAAGACCACGTCTTTTTAGGCAATTTATTAGAGGTGCAATGAATCTTAATAAGGAATTCCCGCCCTACGCGCACTGGGCAACGATGTTTACTCAACAATTTCTCAAACGAGAAATGGGTGTTGTGAGAAAGGATGAGCGAACGCAAAAATTATGTAGACTGATTTGATGCAACAGATGTTTTGTCTATTGGAAATGGAATACAAATCATATCACAATACAAGCAATGTATTATGTATTATACAACTTTCCTGGGATTGCTTCTTTTGCTGAATATTGTGCTTTCAACGTAACGCTCTCGTTTTCGAAGTACCCCAAATATTCATTTATTCATTCATTGAGAAATGATTCAGATGCAACTAAAAACAAATGATCACTAAATCAACGATAGTCCTACGTCACTCTTGCGGTTATACCACAGATATACCCCCTTCCTATTTTTTAATAAACAAATAATCGATTTACACGCAATTTAGTTTGACCACCCACATTCCGTTTTGCCTGCCAAGATCGGGTCGATGAAATGTCAACAATCGACCTCAAATGCTGCCACCTTGCAATCGAGTTATCGACCTTTCATATGCATTCATCGAACAACTTGACGCCACTTTTTCGCCAACATGTGCAAGGCGTCGACCTGCTTGCAGCGCTGCTTCCAGCACTGCTTGCTGCTTGTTTGTATTGGTTTGTTATTGAAAATGAAAAGGAAATACATTGATCGATTTAAATCATTTTATTGAAAATAAATAATAAAAATCCATGTATAATAAAAATAATTTATATAATGGAATCGGTGCATCCGGGTTGTCTGGATTGACGATTCAAATCCGACTGAGTACATTGATGAATACCTCCTTGCCCTTGATGACACAGATATGTGGCTGAGGAGGATTCTTCAATGTGCGTGAAGCACGGGATCTCCAATGGGGAAAATTGCTCGAAATACTATCGATGGCCAGGTCCTGCTGCTGTTGCTGTTGATGCTGTTCCCCGGAATAGCACCCTGGACTTAAAGGATACTGCTGCGGGAAAGCTGATGCTGTTGGCTGGTGTGACAGAAGTGGAAATAAGCAATGTGGTGATGAGGGAAATCATCTTTCTCATTCGCCGATTGATTGAGTCGGATGTATTCATAGCTGAAACAAAATAAAATGATTAGTAAGTGAAAAGCAGACATGAATTCCCTACTCACCAGTTGTATGATCCGGATAAAAATGCGAACATTAAAATATCATGCGATTACGTTCGCTTACCTCGCCTATTTTCATTCTACTCTACAACGGAATCAGTGCATTCGGGTTCCTCCGGGTGGTAATTCAGCTGAGCAAGTTGATAAATACCTCCTTGTCGTTTAGTTTTCGTGTCTGAAGAGGATTTTTGAATGCGCGCGAAGCACGGAACCTCTAATGGGGAAAGTTCTTCGCAATACCATACCATGGTCAAATTCTGCTGCTGCTGCTGTTAATGCTGTCCCCCGGCATTGCCAACAGGGGTTGGAGGTTACTGCTGCAGGAAAATGGATGTTGTTGGCTGCTGTGATAGAAGTGGAAATCCGCACTGTGGTGATGGGAGAAATCATCTTTCTCACTTACCGATTGATGGAAGCAAACGAGTCGAATGTATTCATAGCTGATAAGACAAGATAAAATAATTAATAATTAAAAAGCCGAAATATATTTCATACTCACCAGTTGTATGATCCATTTGTTTTTGTTTGAGATGACAGTTTAGCGGAGTGGAAAAAAGAACCACCAGTGATGCCATTTGGTTTGTTCAATTATTCAGTATTTTCGCCTAACGAACTATCCGCGTTGGCGATATTGGGGAATAGGCATGACAGTATGGATTTGCAGAAGGAATGAATACACTTTTAAAATGAAAATTATGAATGAACATGATTTTTCCTTAATCAAATTAGTACTCTATGTAAGTGAAAATCACCATTGCCTGCAAGTGGTGAAAAAACGTAATAAAAAAATATGTTTTGAGATAATGTTATATTATAATGACAAGTTTTTTTTTAGAATATCTGAACGTCTATAGAAAATAATTCAAATTAGGGTCATGACAACGTACTTGAGGTAGAAAAAATTATGCCAAGAAAAAATTTTCATACAAATTTTAGCAAATATAAACTGATTCGGGCCGACTAATATGATAGTTTGCCTCATACAAACTAATGTTGTATCCAGATGTCGATACCTAATCGTCGTCATCGTGAATAGGTAACAGCGTTACGGTCGTTGTTAGGTCGATGTTTTTTTCGTCGATTGGATTGTGGGCACCCACAATTAGTCGGCCCGAATCAGTTTATATTTGCTAAAATTTGTATGAAAATTTTTTCTTGGCATAATTTTTTCTACTTAAAGTACGTTGTCATGACCCTAATTTGAATTATTTTCTATAGACGTTCAGATATTCTCAAAAAAAAACTTGTCATTATAATATAACATTATCTCAAAACATATTTTTTTTATTACGTTTTTTCACCACTTGCAGGCAATGGTGATTTTCACTTACATAGAGTACTAATTTGATTAAGGAAAAATCATGTTCATTCATAATTTTCATTTTAAAAGTGTATTCATTCCTTCTGCAAATCCATACTGTCATGCCTATTCCCCAATATCGCCAACGCGGATAGTTCGTTAGGCGAAAATACTGAATAATTGAACAAACCAAATGGCATCACTGGTGGTTCTTTTTTCCACTCCGCTAAACTGTCATCTCAAACAAAAACAAATGGATCATACAACTGGTGAGTATGAAATATATTTCGGCTTTTTAATTATTAATTATTTTATCTTGTCTTATCAGCTATGAATAGATTCGACTCGTTTGCTTCCATCAATCGGTAAGTGAGAAAGATGATTTCTCCCATCACCACAGTGCGGATTTCCACTTCTATCACAGTAGCCAACAACATCCATTTTCCTGCAGCAGTAACCTCCAACCCCTGTTGGCAATGCCGGGGGACAGCATTAACAGCAGCAGCAGCAGAATTTGACCATGGTATGGTATTGCGAAGAACTTTCCCCATTAGAGGTTCCGTGCTTCGCGCACATTCAAAAATCCTCTTCAGACACGAAAACTAAACGACAAGGAGGTATTTATCAACTTGCTCAGCTGAATTACCACCCGGAGGAACCCGAATGCACTGATTCCGTTGTAGAGTAGAATGAAAATAGGCGAGGTAAGCGAACGTAATCGCATGGTATTTTAATGTTCGCATTTTTATCCGGATCATACAACTGGTGAGTAGGGAATTCATTTCTGCTTTTCACTTACTAATCATTTTATTTTGTTTCAGCTATGAATACATCCGACTCAATCAATCGGCGAATGAGAAAGATGATTTCCCTCATCACCACATTGCTTATTTCCACTTCTGTCACACCAGCCAACAGCATCAGCTTTCCCGCAGCAGTATCCTTTAAGTCCAGGGTGCTATTCCGGGGAACAGCATCAACAGCAACAGCAGCAGGACCTGGCCATCGATAGTATTTCGAGCAATTTTCCCCATTGGAGATCCCGTGCTTCACGCACATTGAAGAATCCTCCTCAGCCACATATCTGTGTCATCAAGGGCAAGGAGGTATTCATCAATGTACTCAGTCGGATTTGAATCGTCAATCCAGACAACCCGGATGCACCGATTCCATTATATAAATTATTTTTATTATACATGGATTTTTATTATTTATTTTCAATGAAATGATTTAAATCGATCAATGTATTTCCTTTTCATTTTCAATAACAAACCAATACAAACAAGCAGCAAGCAGTGCTGGAAGCAGCGCTGCAAGCAGGTCGACGCCTTGCACATGTTGGCGAAAAAGTGGCGTCAAGTTGTTCGATGAATGCATATGAAAGGTCGATAACTCGATTGCAAGGTGGCAGCATTTGAGGTCGATTGTTGACGTTTCATCGACCCGATCTTGGCAGGCAAAACGGAATGTGGGCACTTTTTGATCCGAACACACTTTAATCTACGACAGTTCATAAATATTTCCATGCTCATATAAAAAGTCTCAAGGTTGTCATATACCGGTCTGTGGGTGAGTCAATAAACGATAAACAATGATTAAGTACGTTTGAGAAAGTACAACGAAAAGTGAAATGCACCATCATATCCGACACAGTCCATAACACTTCCTCAGGCAGTAGACCGATTCTCATCAGGACAAACAGCCATTCCATGACAACCCGATATAAATAGCTCTTCTTTTTTGGAGAAATATTACACTTGCAAAAAAATGGATTTTGTTTTCGTAATCATTGATTGTATTTGTTTTTTATTGTTTACATGGATTGAGACTAGATGACGCTATATTTTCTTTTTTTCTTGTTAGGTTGAGGTACGTCTTTCATTTCTATACCGGACCGGGGTGAAAAATCAAAGTTTCGAAAAGGAAAGCGTTACGCCGGAGACCGAGATTTTGAGCGTTAATAGCTCCTAAACAACCGAACGAAATGGTATGATAAACACTTCATTCGAAAGACAAAATGTCTACGCGTTATATACTTGTTACAATTTCATCCAACTAGTTTCAATAGCCTTAAAATTGCTTTCAAAACAAGCTATTGAAATCACTAATAGGTATATAAGCGAGCGTCGCTCGGAAATCCACTCAGTTGAACCAAAGATGTAAAGCCCAGACTGTGTCACTTGAACTGTAAAATATGTATGCAAATAGCAAAACATCTGAATAAAAATGCATTTAAGTTGTAAAAAAAAAAAGAAATCCACTCAGTTATAATTGAACAGCGATTGGAGCATGTTGTCGCTGTTGTGGTGAAGCAAACTGTTGAAAGGTGAAAGCGCTGATGAACGGTGTCACCAAGAGCCTGTTTGTGCACCTTAGGCCAGAAGGGAATCCATCAGGAGGAGAGTGATGCCACAAACGGTTCCACTTGAGACATCGGAGCTGCCACCACACACACACATACACGCGCGGATTTATTTTCGTTTGGTTGCCATCCAGCATCGAGAAGATTCCGGAAAGATGTTATCGTTGCTGGAAAATAATCTGCCAGTTCCCCTGGGAATTGAAAAAAACATTCAAGCGAAATAGTTTGTTTTAATGTTTTCTAACCATATAACACTGCAACCAAATACATTTGGTTTTGTGATTTTTCAATCAAGTGCAATGAACAGGTGGTTATCGAGTTAGCATTAAGCACTGGTGGGCTTCGAGTATCGTGGAGAATGTGAAAAGATGTTATCATTATCGTCAAGTTCTTCCCCATCTATAGGATATTTTCGTATCCAATATTGGATGAGCGCGCAACGGAAAATGTTTCGCATCGCGAAAATCATATAATTTTCAATCGATTGTTGCTCAGTCGTTGAAAAAAGTCGAAAAACCAGAGAGTTCATTCGTCTCTAGTTTACCTTCCAAACTGCCATCGTAAACCACACCTTCTCTCGATCCAATCACGGACAAAAAGCCTACTTAAGCGATACTCTGGTGGTGAAACGCATTCATTTTTCGTGAGGACATCGACAAGACTACATCGTTACTGAACGAGCTGGACGGCGAGGGATCGAGGGATTCATTACCTGACCTGAAACGCATTCAGTTTGTTTGGAACTGTGAGGGAGCGCAGAAAAGTCGATCCATCAGGAGAAGAAAAGAAGGCGACCTGCACTGCATTAGCCTTTTTCGATCTTAACTATGGGGCTGGTGCTAGCGGGCGCACTTTAGCCCAGTTCTCCTTTCTCTCAGCTCTCACTTCGCGAGCCGATCTGCCAGTATACCCGACCGGCCGGCTGCTTGAAGTGGTCTAGTTAGTAGTTTTTCTACCCGCATTAAGGAAACACAACGTAGGATAATAGAACCATCAACGTAAGACCACGTCTTTCGGCAATTTATTGGAGGTGCAATAAATCTTAAGAATGAATTCCCGCCCTACGCGCACTGGCAAACGATGGTTTTGCTCAACAATTTCTCAAACGAGAAATGGGTGTTGTGAGAAAGGATGAGCGAACGCAAAAATTATGTAGACTGATTTGGTGCAACAGATATTTTGTCTATTGGAAATGGAATACAAATCATATCACAATACAAGCAATGTATTATGTATTATACAACTTTCTTGTGATTGCTTCTTTTGCTGAATATTTTGCCTTCAACGTAACGCTCTCGTTTTCGAAGTCACCCAAATATTTATTTATTCATTCATTCAGAATTGATTCAGATGCAACTAAAAACAAATGATCACTAAATCAACGATGGTCCTACGTCACCCTTGCGGTTATACCACAGATATAACCCACTTCCTGTTTTTGACATAGGACTATGTCTTTGATTTCTATATAGGGGTGTCACTCTACGGTAACTTCTCCATTTACCGATAATAGGCATCAATTTTATATTACAATGTATGTTGTCCAATCAATTTGTGCTCAATTCATGTTTTTATCGTGTAGGTCTCACTACTAACAATTTGTGTAATTGTGGTCCAGGATGTCATAATATCGAGCATGTTGTTTAGTTATGTGAAAATGAAATAAATGAATTAAATGGCGGCTGATTTTGTAGATCGAAAGGGTATACCCGCGTAAATCAGATTATGATACCTTGAGTAGTCGCAATCTCACAGGCCTATAAAGTTATTACAAAAAAAGTTCCGGACAACGTGGTAACGAAGGAGATAATGCTATTTTTTATCTAGAATATATTTTTGTAGTCATAGATTGATTTGACTCAGGCTTATATTCATGTAGGTCTTAACTATTTAGACTTATGTTTAAAAATAATACATGATGACTCTTTCTCTTTTTCTGCATCATTGAATAAACAGAAGAAAAGGGTAGTAATGGCTTTAATGGTATTTTTCTGTACATTTTTGAACAGAATGCGGTACCGAATTCTACCACGTTATGTCATCTAACCCGTTTAAAGGATACAAGTACATACAGGAAACGGTTTTTCCAGTGCATCCATTTGATGTATCAAAACAGAAAATACAGGTTTTGAACAATGTAAACTACATTTAAATGCAGTTACTACACGCAATCACAGTCCTATGTCAAGATCCCGTCTGTGCCCCTAGGTTCAGACCCATCAACTTTTTTACATAACATATCCAAAAATAAGAGATTTGATTTATTCGATTTAGAGTTATGATTTTTCAAAGCTAACCGATGGTCCAGAAAATCATTTTTTGTCCTTTTGAATTGATTTTGTTTTAAAAAAAAATCGGTCTAATATTTTGCGATAAGGTACAAAACTACCATTTTTCGCGAAAATCAGATAACCACTATATCAGTTAGGCATGGAATGGCTTCAAAACTAGGCAGCGCTACATCCAGACGGTAGAACGAGAATTGATCATCCTCCATCCGAGGATACTCATTTCACGAATAAACATTCTCCACAATGGGTTGATTAGGAAAATTCATTTACATGCTCAATACATTCGAGGCGTCATCAAGCAAAGCAAAGTCCAGACACATTCATCATGTTGGAGATAAGGTTCCTGATATGTATGGTCCGATCCACTAACGAGCCACTATTGATCTGTGTTGCAATGCGTTATAAACATACAGTCATTGTGTGTTAACTAGAATCAGTAACTTCTCTCCCCTCTGAAATTGCTCCCGGATGGACATACAGAATAGTGAATGTATGTGACCATGTTTGCTCGTCTTCTTCTTCTTCTTATATGGCACTACGTTCCTAGAGGAACTCCGCCGTCTCAACGTAGTATTACTTGCGTCATTTTCATTAGTACTTAGTTGAGATTTCTATGCCAAATAACACGCCTTGAATGCATTCTGAGTGGCAAGCTCTAGAATACGCGTGACCACAGTGCAAGTCAGAGGAAATTTCTTTGAAGAAAAATTTCCCCGACCAGAACGGGAATCGAACCCGAACCTCCGGCATGTTAGGTTTGACGCTAACCACTCGGCCACGGGAGCACAATGTTTGCTCGTCGCTCCTTGCAAATATTCAATACGTGTTGTTTAGTGCGAAACGTAAAGAACGAACTCTTTGTAGGGCCCTACGAAACATTTGAATGCGGTATTCTGGTTACTCAATTAGTAATGATTATATGTCAATAAATGCATGATTACGACGCTTTTCAGGATACAATGTAGTATTTTAAATAACAAAATGCGGTTATATATATAAAAAAATAAGCATGCCGTTGAAGGTCAATTTGAAAACTGAAAAATAAAATCAGATCTATAGCTATTATGGTAAAATTTTAAATTATATCACTCTCATAAAACTAATAAAACGTGAAATGTATTCCTAATACTGCTCACAACTGAAATACGAACATCATAGTAAAAAAAAATATCACACGTGTGGCGGGCAATTTCAAGTGTTAAAATGTATCGACTGATCATCGTTGCTATCACAGCACGATTCCAAATTGTGGTGGACGTATTTTTTTGTCTATTCATTGGCTGTTGATACGTTTTGATACGATTACTGCAATCAATCACGATTGTGATATGATGTAATTCAACACTATTCGTTCAGCAATGATCCGTTCTACCGGTGGTAACCCATTTATAGAAATGAATTCAAAGAATGAATATGGTAAAAAGGATGTTTGGTTGAACTATTCCTTACACTAGGATGACGATACAATGTGAGTACAAAAAAATATTACTGGGATAATTTAGCAACGAGTTAATTTCACAAGTTACCCTATCGATAAATGCAACAAGTTGTTTCCAGGATTTATCAAACATCAACCACTATTTAAACAACGTAGATATATCTGCATAGAATAACACCGGTTTAAATAAACAGGAAAAGCCAACTGGCTTCCGTTGCTATTTTTCCTTCATCCAGCTTCATACAAAGCTCGTTTGCTCTCTACATTGTGCGTCTATTTTATCTATTTCAGATGCGCCCGTTTGCGCAACAAACCGTGTAGAATTGCAGGGTGCACTCAAGCACGAAACACTGCAGCTCAAGTGCGAAGTGGATGCATCTCCACCAGTTGGTAGAATCGTTCCACTGGACCTCTGACTTATCTGATGAACAAACGGAACTGCCGGCAAAAGTACATTAGAGTGGGGTAAGTTTTTTCACCCAACGCCTTTCTCCTACCTGTTCCGAACAAGACAAACAAAGAGAATGACGGGTAATTATCGTGGTAGCAGTTTATCACACATGAAACTATCAGAGAGTGCCGAAACGTTTATCTTTCGTTAATTAAAAATATCTCACCCTCCTTCCGTTACTACCGACAAAATGTTGACGAAGCAAACGATTCAACAAGTCTCGCATTCGTTGCAACAATCTTCAAAACACAATGAACTGATGAATCGACTATGAACAGCGACAAACGAAATAGAAGCCGTATGAAATATAAGTTTTGACGTAGGACTACGTCTAACCGGAAGATATAGGGGGTGAAATGGAAATCTAGGCACTGAACAAGTAGGAAAAAATGCAAGATTTGGAACGCTTATAACTCGAGCATTTCTCAATAGATCGCAATGGTTTTTGCATCAATTGATAGGAAATATATCTACACATCTATCATAATGAATAACATTTAATTTTTCTTGAGATAAATAATTGAATAATTGTGAAATATCAAGCATTGTCCAAATGCACTATGTGCTCATTTTTGATTGGTCCATTTTGTGCTCCTCAAATCGTACAGACCAAAACGGGCAACCAGAGCAGCAGTGAAATAGAATGAAGCACGATTGGAAAGGAAAAAGAAAAAAATGAACGAAACATTGGTCGCTGTCTCACCCATGCGTAATTCTCGAGCCAGCCAGTCAGCTTAAAAATCCCCGCTCCGCTGCCGTAACGATCATTCTCATTCAAACCGTACACCACATCGGTTCGCATCAAAACACTTCAACAAACCAACCCAAGCAGCCATGTCTGAACATGGCAAAGGAGGAAAAGTGAAGGGAAAGGCAAAATCCCGCTCGAACCGTGTTGATCTGAAGTTCCCCGCAAGGGTAGCTAGGCCGAGCGCGTTAGTACCAGTGCACCAGTCCACCTAGCCGGCGTTATATAGTTTCGGCCGTCGAAGTGATCGAGTTGGCTGGTAAAGCTGCTCGCGACGATAAGAAAACCCGCATTCAGAACAGAACACATTCGGTTCGGTGGACATCAAGACAACAACAGGCAGTTGCAGCGAGTGGCAAACGCAATCGCAAAACGGCAGCTGGTAGCAGAAGAAAAAAGTTTGTTCTTTATACAATCTGCTTTGGTGGCAAATCCAGAATAAGGCGGCATCGAGGGCGTTCGAAATGGTTTTTTTCAAAACCACGAGTACTAAGTTTTCTAAATTGGAACCATTCCATAAAACAATGCGCTTATCAGGGCCATTAAACCTTTCAAAAAAGAGTTTACGAAATACAGTTCAATGCTTTCTAAAACAATATCCAAAATAATAATAAAACACAAATTGATTTTTTCATAATTTGTTTGCCAGTATATGATGAGTATGTGAATTTGGAAGTTGTTCTGAGCTTATTTATGGTTGGGGACTTTCCCGATTATTCAATATTCATTAATTTTTAAATTGCTTCTAGATTGAAAGTACAGTAATTTACATTTAGCTCGACATCCAGCTAATTGGACAGACCTGTAATGCGACATATTTAGTTGGACATTTTTGTAAACATAAAGTTCGAGGTCCAAATTATGACCCCACATCGAAAGTCGACACTGTACCACTGTCATCGCAAATGTTCAATTACAGGTTAAAATCGCCTCCAATGCGACACTGAGTGGTGTTTCGGCACGTCGCATTAAATCTAATTTACTGTACAACATGTCACAAGCTGGATGGGAAGAAATTTTCCAACTGTGAAAGCTGTGGCGAGTGGCAAACACAATCGCTAAACAGGAAGGTTTAGCCGAACAAGATGGGGATATCGAGTGATAACAAAACAATAAACTCTTTAGATTAAAGATAATTTTGTGATCCTGAAAAGGACCCTTTTAGGCCTGCATGTGAATCCAACGAGCGAACAAATCGTAATGAATGTATTTTTCTTCTTCTTTCTTTGTTTTTAAGAGGCTTTAAACTTTGCAGTTCATTCGCCTCTAGCCCAGTGAAGGGCCACAATAAAACCAGTCCAGAGGGGACTGGCGAAAGGGAAACCAAAAAATCACTCATCAGATCTGTCCGCTCGACTCTCGGTTAAAGAAGAAGGTAGGAAGGGATCCTATGCTTCATATGATATTTAATATATGCTGTAAAGAAAAGTAAATATTTACTGATCCGAGGACCGAAGCTGTGACGAAGCACAAATGACCTAGACTCCAAGTGCAGGGCGTGCTCCAAAAACAAATAAAACACAAAAAAAGGCCCTTCTCAGGAGGATGGGAAGGAAAGGAGTGGAAAGGATTTGGGTGGGATAAGAGGAGTGGAAGGGGGTGGGAGTGGTATGGGAAGGAAAGAGGGGAGGAGTGGGGTGTGGGGTGTTTGTGAAATGAAATGAAATACAGTTTGAATAAAATATAGTGGTTTTGAATTTAATGGTATGTAGTAGAGCTGAAAAATGGAGAGGTTTATTTAATGAATTTATCCTCCTTGGTGAGTGTGGCTGTAGGAATAGGAAGTTGATTAAAGTATAATGTAATGGATAGAAGATATATGTGGGTATGAAAGTATATATTATATTATTAGTTATTTATTATTATTGAATTCCTTCCTTCCGACCCGTACATACATGTGTATACACACATAAACACGCATACATGACTGTGAAGTGGCAAACTTTGATAAGCAATTTCCAAGGTATTTAGTATTTCGATTTAGATTTTACCAAAGAAGTCGGTTTCTTTCAGAAACGCAATTAAATTGGTTTCTTGGGTCTCGTCTCTACTGAGGATATCTCGGAGACTCTGACCTATGTTGTGTCGGACTCGAACATCTTTGGTATGTTGACATTCAAGTAAAAGATGGCTAAAGGCCGTTTTATATTATCAGGCACGTAGCGTAAACGGCACGTACCGACACCGGCAGACAAATATATGATGTATTCATATCATCAGGCATAGCAACTTCTCTGTACGGACCGGCAGCGCAGACGGAGCGGAGAAATGCTACTGGTGATTAAACCGATGTCGTATCGAAGAGCGACGAACGCACCCACACCACGAACTTCGACGTTGGGTTTGTATGTATGGTGCTACTCGCCCATGTAGTTCGTGCCCGGCACAGGCAAAATATTCTTTTCGAGAATTCCTTCATGCATTTGTCTGAAGCGTGCTGTGTATGCCCGGAGCCGTTCCGCTATATATACGCATACACATTTGAAACACACGTAATAATATTTGTCTTGCATGAAACGTGCCGTGCCGGTTACGCTACGTGCCTGATAATATAATATTACCTTAACGGAAACCGGAGCTTCATTGCAAGCACATTGGGGTTTTTCGGCTCTGCAGAACAAGTGTGAGTGGGTGAAGTTAGTGTGCCCAATTCGAAGACGGGTAAGGACTTGCCTTTCCCTACTATTGAGACGGTCCTCCCAAGGGAGAGTGGAATTTTTGATTTTATGAAGATGAGTGGGACGGCTGTTTATCCAGCCTATGTCCCAACTTTCACGGACTTGCTGTTTTACCCAGCGGACAATGTCAGATGGAGGACAGGGCATGTCTGGGGGTTCCATTTTGCTGCCCTTGCCAGCCAATATGTCGGCGGCTGTGTTTCCGCGGATTCCTGAGTGACCAGGAACCCAGCAGAAGGAGATGTTTTTATCTGATGCAGCCTCTTCTGTTTGCTTAATCCATGGGTGTTTGCTGTTTCCACTTAGAAGGTCATGGAGACAGCTAGCTGAGTCGGAAAATATTGTGGTAGGAAGGAAATCATGGGTGCATTCTTGGGTAGCTATTAAAAGAGCGAAAGCTTCCGCACTGAAGATTGTTACCGATCATTTCAAAATTCTTCGGTCACAAAAGGTTGTTTGTGTAAATATTTTCTGTCTAGTGTGTAAGTCAATTTTTGTTTTGCTTCGACTGGTATAAATGTTGTTAAATGTACATACCTTGATTTAATTTATGTAAACATACTAACCCAACATCGCCCCGACGAGGTTGCGTGTCAGGCGAAAAGAGACATCTGTCAGGATTGACAGATGTCCTTCCGGTGGAAATGGGAGGGAGTAGGAGAAGGGAAGGAGCTGGATGATAGGAAAGGAGGTGACTTGGAAGGAGATGTTGGATTGAGTCGGTGACTTAGTCCGGAGTCAGGAAACGACACGCAAGTGAAGAATTTTGGTATCGTTGGAACAGAAATTTGAGGAGAAGAGAGTTGAAAGACAGTGAGTTGAGAAGATAGAAGAGAGTCGTGAAAGAAAAAAAGTGAGTGGTAGAGTGAAGTGACAGAGGTAGAGAGAGAAGACCTCTTGCGGAATAGGACCCTCAATCACGCTACACCATCCTCGGGCGTCCTGCCGAGAAACTCCGGCCACCTACCACCACGTTTTCAAGCGACGCTCAGTCCATTTTGCATAGGCAGCTTCTTGTGTCCGCATTTCGCAAATCCGCTTTGCTGGTGGTCCAACCGAGGTCGAAACAGTCCTCCCGAGGGCCAAAGCCGACCCTGAGAGAAATATAAAACACGAGGTGAGCTAAGCTGGGCAGTACGGCTAAAGCCGTAGTTAACAATTGGCGATCCTCCTAAAACAAAAAATATTCTAACCTTCAGTTAGAATATTTTTACGGCATCTCGGGGAGACTCGAGACATTCGTCTCGAATTAGATAAAAAGTCATTCATCTCGATTAATTTCTGCTTCGATTTTCGCACTGGAAGAGTGGGTGAAGTTTTAGGAAACCGTTTGATTCTTTGTATCGAAAAAAAAGTATCGATTTGAGCCGACTGATAACAGCGACGTGAAATTATATTGCGTTTGGAGATCGGAACAAGCCCCCATCTAGGATTGCTTGTGTCCGCAGGAAGTGAACACGTGTACTTACCTTATCATCGCAATTCTATTTCAGATCTCTAGATAAATTACGTAGTGATAAAGTGTAGATGAAGTGTAGATTCGATATGGATTCATCAAAGAAATTTACGAGTGATAATTTGAAGGAAAAATGGGTGCATATGAGAGTAGATTTTCTGGACGCAGAAGAGTTAGACTATGAATTAGCCATGAGGAACATATTCTTGTCAGGAGAACGTACAATGACTCGACGACGTCGAGCATTACGCGAAGTGCTAAAGCAGGAGAAGGAAAATATCGTGATCGAAAGAATTTTACCCCATGAAGAGGGAAAAGAATTAGAAATTTGTAGAGAAAAGTTGCATAACCTCGAATACTCATTAACCGCGAATCATGTGGCACCAAAATGCTATACTTCATTATTGCATATAGCAAATCGATTACTAGTGCTGATTGCGAATACAAACGAAAACGTGAAAGATAATGCGCATGAATTGTTGAAGAAAGTTTTAGATTTGCTTAATCGTCATTATGGAGAAAATGAAGATAATTATCGTGAAAATCCTGGTAGCGTGGGCGAGGATGAAGAAGTGACAGTGGACTGTAATCCAGTTGTGAGTGATTCAAATACAATACAAAGACAATCTCAAGCAGATTTGTTTTCCATTGAGCTAGATATGATGAATTGTTTCCAACGAATGGGTTTGATTAATACTTCGAAGTCGACAGACGTTACCGATTTGCGGGACGCATTATTATCTCTTGAAAAAGAACTGTTTATGTTGAGAAAATCTCAAATACCTTCCGATAACGATTCACCGATTGCTTCATCAATTCAGATCTCATCGCGAAACGATCAAAATTTTCATTCATTTAACCCATCTGTGTGTACTGCAACTTCAGTATCAAAATACACCGGTACGATTCCGAAAACTACTTACCCTTCCACCTTAAATACTGTAGTAGTCTCGCAATACTCGCGACCAATTTCGTCATTAATGCCATCATCATCGGTATATTCAACAGTATCGAACATGTGTTGCCCTACCGGGGTAGCTCCTGATAGGAACCGCGCCTATGAGCATTTTTCAAACTTACCATATTCAAATTTCACCAATACCTTTACCGCAAATAATCCGCTTCAGTTCTCAGACATCACTCATCCTCAGAATGTTGGGTCCTTCGGAATGAATTCCGCTCATCAGAACAAAGTCACGAACCCCATTCTGACTTATCCACAGAACGCACTCCACGCTACAAACAATTACAATCCACACTTTCCAAATGAACTCAATATGAATCGTCACAACTTCTTTACAAATTCCAGCACCTCTGATTCGAGACGTACCCCGATATTGAACAAGACGATACCGGTTTCACAGTGGAACATCGAAAAGTATTCTGGAAATGATCAAGGCATGAAACTCAACGAATTTCTAGTTATGGTAGAACAGTTGTCGCTTTCGGAGCGTGTTTCTGAAGAAGAATTATTTAATTCTGCATTCCATCTGTTCACAGGACCAGCATCAAACTGGTACATGTCCCTGCGCTCTAGTGGGAGATTGCATAGTTGGCAACACTTAGCTCAAGAGCTTCGAAAAGCTTTCGTTCATCCTGAATTAGACACACTGGTTCGATCTAGCATTTATCAAAGACGCCAGCAGAGGAATGAAACATTTCAAGATTTTTATTTTGATATGGATAAGAAATTCAGATCCATGATTACCCCAATGCACGATAAAGAAAAACTAGATGTACTGAAACGTAACCTCCGAACGGATTATAAAAAGGCCTTGCTGTGGAAACCCATTTACGATCTTCCACAACTCATCGAGTCTGGTCATCTCATTGATGCATCTAATTTTTCCATGTACCATAAAGTTTTCGGTAATGAAAAATCGGCGAATGTAATCACCCACAAGAACCCACCCAATACAAATTCGATACAACCGAACCCACTAAAGGGGAAATACAACAAAAGTAATAACTGGAAGTCTTCTAATGAAAGTGCTGAGTCCAGTGAAAAGCTACAATCTTTTCCTAAACCAATAAGGAAACCCAATAATTTACAATCAGTTGATACTGAGGATCCTAGAGAAGGTCCGTCTAAACAACACCGGACGCTTGAGTTTTTGGTTGCTGGATTCAAACCTCCACCTCCAAATGTGTGTTTGAATTGTCGGCAATTAAATCATCAATTAGATCAATGTCGTTCATTGAAAGGATTGATTTGCTTCGTATGTGGATTCAAAGGATTTGACTCACAACATTGTCCATATTGCAGAAAAAACGGATTTCAGGCGATCGAAAAACGCCGATCGTCAGACAACTCCGCGTAAGTCAAGATATTTCTAACTCAATTCCAGATTCTTGGGAATGTATTCCCTCGAATCAATACTGTAGTAAACCACAAATTTTGCAGATAACATTACCTGACGTGAACGACAATCGACCGTATGCTTGGGTCAGTATTCACGACGTGAACATAAAAGGCTTGCTCGATTCTGGTAGCAATCACACTATAATAAGTGATTCATTATACCGCCGTTTACCTCGTTGTAAATTGAAACAACCAGCTAATTCTTTAGAACTAAGATCAGCTGGAGGAGAATTTTTGAAAATTATCGGTGAAGTGTACATTCCGTTCAGATTTAACAATGAACTGAAGGTTGTACCCACACTCGTAGTGAATGGAATTGTAATAGACTGTCTGCTAGGAATGAACTTTTGGTCAAAATTTCGCATATACCCTAGCGTACAACAGTGTGCCACTATACATCACACTGATAACCTTTTGGAACCCACCCTGGAATCAACAACTTTATCCTCGGAAATAAACCTTGCCATTAGCGAAGTCAAGCTTTCCACTACTCATTTAACGGAACACACCATCGAAATTTCAGATGCGTGGAAATCCAAGGCGCCCATTCGACAATACCCCTACACAATGTCTCCAAAGGTTCGAGAGAAAGTTGCTATAGAACTTGACCGAATGATTCGTCTAGGAATAATTGAACGATGTCATTCTGACTGGTCTCTGAATGTTGTACCTGTCATTAAACCCACAGGACAAGTTCGCCTCTGTTTAGACGCTCGAAAAATAAACGAACGCACTGTGAGAGACGCTTACCCTTTGCCCCATCCTGGACGGATTTTAGGACAGCTCCCAAGAGCGAGCTACTTGAGCATAATTGATTTGTCGGAAGCTTTTCTCCAGATTTCACTGGCGAAAAGCTCGAGAAAATATACCGCATTCAGCATACAGGGCAAAGGGATGTTCCAATTCACTAGGCTGCCATTCGGCCTGGCTAACAGCCCTGCGACTTTGGCCAGGCTGATGGACCAAGTCTTGGGGCATGGTGAATTGGAACCAAACGTTTTTGTTTACCTCGACGACATCGTCGTGGTAAGCGAAACGTTTGAGGGTCACTTACAGCTGCTTCGTGAAGTTGCTCGGCGACTAACAGAAGAAAACTTATCAATTAACCTGGAGAAATCCCGATTCGGTGTGAATGAATTATCTTTCCTTGGGTATCTCTTATCCACCAACGGCCTCAGAGCAGATCCAGTAAAAATACAACCTATAATCGACTATGAAAGGCCAAATACCATAACCAAGTTGCGAAGGTTTTTGGGTATGGCAAATTATTACCGCCGCTTCATTGACGATTTCAGTGGTGTAACGGCACCCTTGAGCGATTTGCTAAAAACTAAAAGCAAGATCCTAGGATGGAATGACGAAGCTGAAAAAGCTTTCTGTTTGATAAAAGAAAAGTTAATAAGTTCTCCCATTCTAGTCAGTCCAGATTTTCAGAAGGAATTCTCAATCCAAACTGATGCTAGTGATGTCGCGGCAGCGGGAGTTCTCACGCAAAATCTGAATGGAAGCGAGAGAGTCATAGCTTACTTCTCGCACAAATTGACAACACCTCAAAGGAATTATCACGCGTGCGAGAAGGAAGTACTGGCAGCTCTCCTTTCCATTGAGGCTTTCCGTGGGTACATAGAAGGGTCTCACTTCACATTAATAACCGATTCATCCGCTTTGACACACATCCTGAATACAAAGTGGAAAACCTCGTCTCGTTGCAGCAGGTGGAGTCTGAGCCTACAGCAATACCACATGACTATTCTTCATCGGAAGGGCAAAGAGAACATTGTCCCCGATGCACTGTCACGCTGTATTGCTGTAGTCTCCGACGGCCCTGGGACAACGTGGTATGAGGACCTGAAAATTAAAGTTATAAATAAGCCAGATGATTTCGTTGATTTTCAGGTGAAAAATGGAGCTTTATATAAATTCGTTTCTACACCGGACGAACCTCATGATTTTCGATTCGAGTGGAAACTCGTTGTCCCTCAAGAAAATCGAAAGAAAATTTTAGAAGACAATCACGATCAATCTATGCATATGGGATTTGAGAAAACGTTAAACCGAATTAAACTGAAGTATTACTGGCCAAAAATGGCCAAAGACATTAGAGAATATGTTCAGAAGTGCGCCGTGTGTAAAGAGGTAAAGGCAGCTTCAGTACCCGTAATTCCTTCTATGGGAGAGCAAAGGATCACTTCCCATCCTGGACAAATAATAGCGACAGATTATATAGGGCCGCTTCCTAGAAGTAAAAGAGGCAATCAATATATTTTGATCATCGCTGACCTGTTCAGCAAATGGGTGATGCTTAAACCGTTGAGAAACATCAATAGTAGTTCACTATGTAGTACCTTGAAAGATCACTGGTTTTTCAGATTTTCCACTCCTGAAGTAATCATATCAGACAATGCGACAGTGTTTCTGTCTCGAGAGTTTAAGGCTCTTTTAGATAGGTTCGGAATTCGGCATTGGTTGAATTCTAAATACCATTCACAAGCCAATCCAGTGGAAAGGGTGAACCGGACAATCAATGCCGCGATCCGAACCTATGTGAAAAGCGATCAGAGGCTCTGGGACAGTAAACTGTCGGAAATTGAATTTGTTCTCAACACATCCGCACACGTTTCCACAGGTTTAACGCCTTATCTCGTAAATTTTGGTCATGAAGCTTTCACTAAAGGAACAGACCATCGTTGGTTCCTCGAAAATCAAAACTAAACACCTGAACAACTGATAGAATCGCGTAGAGGATTATTCAAGGACATTTACGATTTAGTCCAAAACAATTTGAAAAATGCCCACGAAGCAGGAAAATCTCGATACAATCTTCGACATCGACGCTACGCGGAACCCTTTCACGTAGGACAGAGGGTCTACCGAAGAAATATGAAGCTATCCAATGCTTCCGAACGATATAATGCCAAGTACGGGTCAATGTATCTACCCGCTACTGTAGTTTCCAGAATAGGCACTTCGTCCTATAAACTTAAGGACGATGATGGCAAAGACCTGGGAGTGTGGCCAGCAGCCCACCTAAAACCAGGATAATTTATTTAATTAAATAATATTTATACAGTTACCTATTGCATGTGTTTCTAGAATTAGGTTGATTATTTTGGTTAGGCGTTATTGGTTGTTTTGTTCCTCATCGTTTCTGTTCATCCGCATTTTGTTCCTTCAGGTTCAACTATCGTTTGGTCCGAAATGCTGAATTTTCAGTCCCAATCCTACCAATGATTTCGGATCAACTTCAGAAAAGGGATGGGAGCCTGAAAAAAATGCCAGGATAAAATTCAACCAGAGAAGGATACTTACCCCAAGCGCATTTTAGATCATCTTTAGCCACACAATACATCTGGTCTCTCAATTAGTTTGGGTTGTCTTAGAATGACAACTGTCATTTGACAGTCTTCAACCGTTACAACAATGAATTGCATTGTTTATGGCGGTTCACATCTCCGCTCTTTCTATTGTGATAGAGAAGTGCGTTCAGTAGATGTGTTTTGAATTTAACGTTATTCAAGGTAAGTGAGTACTTCGTTGATATAAATGCACTCCACTTTCGAACTCGTGATTCGAAGAGTTGGAAGTGTATGCAACGATAATTCATTATATCGTTAGAGCAATTTGTTTGGAACATGATTGACTAATTTGCTAGAGACCGGAGTCATTACGACGTTGATGGTCAGTAGCAGGCTATTTCAAAAAGGAAATAACCCTGAAAAACAGCGCGGAGTCGATGAATTTTGACGATGAAGCCCTATGACCCCGAATCAGTTACACAGTTCCTCAGCCAAATAGATTAGGCAGAAGCATTATATAGCCTAGTAGTGATAGTATCATACAGACGATAGTAACAGATTTTGTCTCTGTATGAGGAACGTTGAAGGAAATGAAAATAGGGAACGGTATGAATGAATCCGCATGTGAGGTAGAATGAATGAGGACGGACGCGTCCAGCGCATGTAAGAGTCGGATTGATAGATGAATGATTGAGAAGTAGGAAATTATTTCGTTCTTGATTTAGAAATCAGGATAGAGAGATGAGATTGATTTGATGATGGTGGGATGACGGCGTTCATTGATCGTGGCACATAGTGGTTTGAAATGGTGAGGCGCGGGAAGAAATTTTAATGTGGTATGGTGGATCGAGGTTGCCATCAGACGGTTCTTCGTAATTACCAAATCCAGTTTTCGGACCGAGCTCACTTGGACAAAGCGAACTTCAATCAGAAAGCGGTTTGACGAAAAATTATATTCACAATTTTTCTACCCGAACTCGGGGAGGATTGTTACCGATCATTTCAAAATTCTTCGGTCACAAAAGGTTGTTTGTGTAAATATTTTCTGTCTAGTGTGTAAGTCAATTTTTGTTTTGCTTCGACTGGTATAAATGTTGTTAAATGTACATACCTTGATTTAATTTATGTAAACATACTAACCCAACATCGCCCCGACGAGGTTGCGTGTCAGGCGAAAAGAGACATCTGTCAGGATTGACAGATGTCCTTCCGGTGGAAATGGGAGGGAGTAGGAGAAGGGAAGGAGCTGGATGATAGGAAAGGAGGTGACTTGGAAGGAGATGTTGGATTGAGTCGGTGACTTAGTCCGGAGTCAGGAAACGACACGCAAGTGAAGAATTTTGGTATCGTTGGAACAGAAATTTGAGGAGAAGAGAGTTGAAAGACAGTGAGTTGAGAAGATAGAAAAGAGTCGTGAAAGAAAAAAAGTGAGTGGTAGAGTGAAGTGACAGAGGTAGAGAGAGAAGACCTCTTGCGGAATAGGACCCTCAATCACGCTACACCATCCTCGGGTGTCCTGCCGAGAAACTCCGGCCACCTACCACCACGTTTCCAAGCGACGCTCTTTTGCTATACGGTCCAGAGCATCACTGACAGAACGCCTCCCCCCTCCCATCCGCACCGGTGAACCGCAGCGCGACGACGACGACCACGAAGGACATCGAAGGGCCCCAACGAAAACGGTACCGATACTAACCCTTTAAACCGAAAAAATATAGAAAATCAAAAACTAACTTCTCTGCTCTATTCTATTAAATAATCAATGCCAGTCCATTTTGCATAGGCAGCTTCTTGTGTCCGCATTTCGCAAATCCGCTTTGCTGGTGGTCCAACCGAGGTCGAAACAATCCTCCCGAGGGCCAAAGCCGACCCTGAGAGAAATATAAAACACGAGGTGAGCTAAGCTGGGCAGTACGGCTAAAGCCGTAGTTAACAAGATGGAGCATTGCGGTGGAAGAGAAAAGCTACCTATGTATCTACTCTCAAAAATTCCACATTCAACTCCATCGGCATTGACTGAACCATCTGTATATACCTGTTGATTGATTTGGAAATTGGTTGCAACGAGGTTATTGAAGCAATTATTTTTTTTAATTTTTTCCCGAGATGGGGTAGATTCTTAAGCATAGGGTAGCTGATGTCATCAGGTCCTGTGGATCCTTGTTTGACTTTGTTCAGTACCCAATCGAGCTCTTTGAGGGAGAGGTTTTTGTTGAAGTCAAATTCCACATCGGTATGAAAATCGATGGGAATTCTTTCGCAATCCGTTTTGTGGGTTAGAAAGGTTTGGTCGTAGTTTTGATTGGAGGAGGCGGATGCAAAGAAATCTCCAAACACCTCGGCGATGGTTTTCCGGTCATTGGTGTATTGACCGTTAATTAGAAGATTATATTCTTTGCTCCTTTTCTTGCCATGAATCCTGCCAATCTTACTCCATAGCTCCTTTGTTGACGCGTTGGGATTAATTTCGCTGACGAATTTAACCCAACTGTTGTGCTTGGCTGTGTTGATAGCAGTCTTAGATTCTTTGCGAGGCCTTTGGAACTCTGTAAGCAGAGTGGGTCTCAGTGGGCTGTCCGGATGGGCCTTTCTTAATTTGCGTAGGGCCTTACGTCGACCTTTGATCGCTGCCTTCAGCTCAGGCGACCACCATGGGACGCATTTCCTGCCAGGAATGCTACTGGTTCTGGGGATGTGCACCATTGCAACTTCTAGGACAACTTTGGAGAATTCCTCGGCTGTCCAATCTCGTTTAGCGGAGAGGCGGTTTTCAATGTCAAACTGATAGCCAGCCCAGTCAGCGTATTCAAATTTCCATCTTGGCCTTGTTGAAAACTCTGGAGAAGTTTGGCCGAAGAAAGTGAAGATTGGAAAATGATCGCTTCCGCAAGTATCATCGTGGGTGTTCCAAGAAAGTTTTGGAGAGAGTTTGTCTGATACTATAGTGAGATCGATGGCTGAAGTAGTACCAGAATAATGGATTCTGGTGTGTTGGCCGTTGTTAAGAAGGAAAAGAGAATGGTCGGATATGAAATCCTCAATGATGGATCCTTTTCGATCGAGGTATGCACCTCCCCAGGCGTATGAGTGGGCGTTGAAATCACCCATAAGCATGATTGGGGCGGGAAGTTGGGCGAACAGATGGTCCAGTTGGCCGCGTAGAGTGTTCGGATCGGAATTATTAGTGATGTAGATGCTAACGACGGTGACTGGAAAGGGGTGTTTAATGCGCACTACCACTGCCTGAAGGTCAGTGGTAATGGGAAGAAGATCATGTGGAGTGCCATCCTTGATTGCGATTGCAACTCCCTGTTTTGAGGGGTTGGGACCCTCTTTGAAATATGTGATGTATTTTGAGATGAAGTGTTTATTGAAATTGTTTGAAGTCATAGTTTCTTGGGTTCGAAATAAGCATTTTCAATTCTAGAATATTTTGTCGGATACTTCTGATGTTCCATTGTATCCCGAATTTCTGTGTTGGAGTGAATGTGTTGGTGTTTTTAACTCTAATTCCTAAGTCTTAAATGTGTGTATGTTTGAACTATTCAAGGAGAATTAGTTCGATGGTCCTTTACCCTTGGAAAGAGAAGCTTTCTTTGAGGTGTTGGTGTCGTTTTTGTTTGGTGTAGAAGTCTTTGGAGTGTTTGTTGTGTGTGTGTTGTTTTTTGTTGAGTGTGCGTTGCTGTTGTTGTTATTGTTGTTTTTTGTTTGATGTGTGTTGTTGTTGTTGTTTTTTTGTTGGTGTTGTGTTGTTATTTGTTGGTGGTGTAGTTCTTTGTTCGTTTTTTGTTCTTTTCTTGTCCTTGTTATTTTAGATTTCATCTTCGGATTTTTGATCTGAATCTGAAGATGAACCTTTCGCAATCTTTCTTTTATTTTTATTTTTGTTTGGAACATCAGAAGTGTCCATTGAAATGACTGATTCGTTCTCAGATTCAGCTGTTGAGCTATCAGTTGACGACTCTGTCATTGAGGTATCGATTGTAGTGTCGATTGGGGAGGGGGGTGCTTTCGCGGCTAGAAGAGGCCGAAGCGGCCGAGGCGCAGTTACATTTGCAGTTGCAACTGCGAGTTGGCTTTTGCAAGTTGGAGAGTCTGTCTTGCAGAACACTTGCAAAAGTTGGTCCATTGTTTTGTACGTTGAACTTTTCTTTCGCCTCTTTATAGGAGATACCATAGTCGATTCTGATTTTGGTTATATTGTTTTCAGATTGCCATACGGGGCATTTCCTGTTGGAAGAGGAATGGTCCCCTTGGCAGTTCAAGCAAAATGCTGAAGCGTTGCACGTTTTAATTCCATCCTTTTGTTCTGGATGTTCTTGACCGCAATTCCTGCAAAGCGGGTTATCGCGTTTGCATCGCTTACTCGTATGTCCAAATTTATAGCATTTGAAACATTGCATTGGGTTGGGATAGTAATTTCTAGTCCCAGCCCGAATAAATCCGAAGTTAATAAAATCGGGAACAACAGTTCCACGAATTGTCATAATGAGAGTAGCGGTTGGGATAACAATGTTATTCTCCTTCCTGGTGATTCGCTTGACATCGATCACACCTTGATCGGAAAGCTCTGTAATTAGTTCAGGTTCTTTGATGTCAATGACATCACGGCAAGTAACAACGCATTTACGTTGATTTAGAGTAGGGTGGTAGATTACTTCGATAGGGGTTTCGTCAATAAATTTGTTGATTAAAAGGAGCTTACCAATTATATCCTCGTCCTTGGCCGTAAGGATATACTGCGTCCTCTTTTTGTCGTCCCGTTGCGGTCGCGCTGTGTAGTATTTCTTTCCTACAGCGTTGGCGATCGTCTTACTCACGACGAACGGGTTAGTCGGGATCACGTTCTCTCCTGTGGCACGAAGTAACAGGATCTGTAGGTCGCCGTTCAGTGGGTCGGCCCACCTTGGAGCAGTACGTTGGGTAGGTTTACCCTCGTACAAATTTGTAGCCCGGCCTCCCGGAGGCCCGGAGCTACTGGAAGCCATGCTGTTGTCGGCTACCCCCTAGGTATAGCCGACAGATCGTTTTATTATTTAAAGGAGAGAACACTTATGAGGGCTTTTCACTTTGGGATATTATCTAGAAAAACACTGTCACTTTTTTATAGAGCTCTTACAAAAACCACCAATAATCGCGAACAATTTAGGGGAATAAACTTTTGAATTTGTTTTCCTTCAGTCACTTCACCGTCCGTAATGCGTGTTTTCTTTTTAGTTTTTTTGTTTATGTTAAAAATCACTACAATACTAAAAGAAAAACTGGCACCACTGCCCAAAGGAAAAAGGGGGCGTGGCGTCGGTGACGCCGCAAAAGCGCGCGCTTTTCCGGTTTGCCGGCAAGCGCCCGCTCCTAACGGTCGAAACTAGCCGTTGCTATCTGCTTCTTCTTCTGCTGCCACTTAAAGATAATTGAAATTAACTCCTTCGGAATCGCCAGGGGGAGACGTCCTAGTCCGCTGTCCAAAACGCCAAACTGCCGAGCTGAAAGTAAACGCGACCTTCTCGGTCGGAGGTTAAAATCAGTATGTTGATGTATTTTTTTGCCATCGCTCCCTTTTAACGCTCATTCGTTCGTCTCGTTGGACTCGCCCCTCTGGCTGAGTCTGCCGATTCGTCTCTATCCTGTGAGTGTGTACCGCTAGAGTATAAAACACGCGGACCCCAAAAAAATATCTTATTTTCTTTCAAACCGTAAACCCGTGTGGTTGTACAGCATCGGCATCGTGGACGTAACAAAGGAGGACAAGTTAAGGGAAAGGCAAAGTCTCACTCGAACCGTGCAGGTCTCCAGTTCTCTGTTGGTCGCATTCACTGATTGCTCCGCAAGGGTAACTAGGCCGAACGGATTGGTGCCGGAGCACCAGTATACTTAACAGCGATAATAGAGTTTCGGCCGTCGGAGTGCTCGAGTTGGCTTGCAAAGCTGCTCACGACAATCAGAAAACCCGCATCAAGAACAGAGCAGCTTCGGTTCGGCGCTCATCAAGGCAACAATTAGTTTCAGTGAGTGGCAAAGTGTTTCTCCGGCACGTCGCAATAAATGTAATTTACTGAACAATATGTCACAAGCTGGATAGTGTTACCGACCAATGACGCAACAGGGAGGGCAGTTCAAATTTTGTTCAATTAAATGTAGTAATCGTTCAAAAATAGTCTTTAAGTAAATTGTTTGTTTTGTTTATTGTTGGCTGGTTCATTAATAAGATTGTCGTTAAATGTAATTTTTTTGTATGAATTGTTAAATGTAATAACTAACATTAGTTTAAGTGTATATTGTACTAACTCAACTTTGTAATTTGCCACGATCGAAAGCCCCCTTGAGTAACATCGGCGGGCAAGCTGATGGTGTTCCGGAAGTAGGGAGAGAGAGAGAGAGAGAGAGAGAGAGAGAGAGAGAGAGAGAGAGAGAGAGAGAGAGGAAGGAATGAGATAGAGGAATATTTGGGAGAGGAAAGATTGAGAGAGGAGAGTAGACGGAAAAAGGAAGAAGGATTAAGGTTTCGTGGAGGAAAATGAAAAAGGCCTCGAGGACTTTAGCTGGAGTTTGGAAGCGACCAACACCTATCTAGGAAATAGCAAAGTTCAAAAACCGTTAAAAGTTTTGATTGAGAGTGAGTCGAACACTATCGGGCGTGTGATAAAAACCAGGGACGTTCCGGATCACGCCACGCTGTTTCCAAGCGTGCCCCCGGATTACGAACCTCCAGCCACCCGTGTGCAACATAAGTACTGCAGTGATACCGAATTCTGTCACGGATCCGAAAGCCAGCAAGCGAGCTAACCAGTGGAAGCGCATTTTAATCCACGAAGAAGGTACGTGCTACAGTCTCTCCTCTCTCTCACCGTTACACCAACCACGTGTCATCGAAGGGCCCCAACGGTCGACGAACGGCGCCGGAACGAAGAAATCGTGTCAAATAAATTGTAAATTGTAAATTGGGAGTCCCCCGTAGTTCGGAAGCCGACCCTGAGATAAATAAGATAGAGGTGAGCTATGCTGGGCGGTTATGGAGTAATCCATAACTTTCAATAGGAAGAAATTTTCCAACTGTGAAAGCTGTGGCGAGTGGCAAACGCAATAGCTAAACAGGAAGGTTTAACCGAACAAGATGGGAATATCGAGTGATAACAAAAATACAACACCAAAGGTTCTTTTCAGAACCATCAACATATTCATAAAGAGTAAACAGTAAACTAATCCATTTTTCAGGTAGATAGGTAGGTATTCACGTAGGAGAAGAAAATAAAACAATATATTTAAAATATATATTTAACAAAAGCTGTCCCCTTTGTATAGTCCTACGTCATTCCGGTTATGTCCCCGACATTACCCACCCGTCTTTTTTCTTCTCATATTTTTCATCTACCATATAAAAATATGGAAGTCCAATGGTGTTGGTAAGCGCAAAACCCGAGGAAAGAATGGTCCGATTTGAACCGTCTTTATTTTGTTGTATTCATCTGTTCCCGTAGAACAATGTTACGAAGAGAAAAATCGGAAAATTTTCGAAAAACTCTGAAGGAAAATGGGAAAATTTGGGAAATTGAATTCCCATATATTATCGATCTTTGTTCGGAAGTGGAAATGAATTTTCGGGTAAAATAACGCACCCTATATCATCAATCTATATAAATAAAAATGCAAAGGGTGGGATGTACATCATTTTAAAGCTTAAAAGGTTTAACTCTCAAGTTTGGAATATTTCACGAATGAATGTTTATCTTGGTGTGCGTAAATGTAGTGGACCAAAATATCGGGAAGAAATCAAAAATTGATTCTTCCAGTTTTTCCTAAAATGTTGTTGACTAACACCATTTTTTTGTCCACTGATTCAATAGAAAATCCAATTAACCTTATAAAAATTAATTCTTTCCGTTTTTTCCAAAAAAATTGTTGACTAACACCATTTTTGTCCACTAATTCAATAGCAAATCCAATAAGCCTTATCAACTAGCTCACAATTGATTCCTATAACATTCCGGTAGGACCTTTCAATTCAGGGATAATTTCTTTAAATAAAAAATTTCTCTTCGTATTTGATGATTAAGGAAGTATTCTAGTCTAGAAATTTGAGGAAAAAAAAAAATTCTTCATATTTCTGTAGTTTAGACATTCTAGAATATACCCTAAAAAGGACTTATCGAAAATCCTATTATTTACCGAGTTAGAGCCATTTTAGTGATGCGATATCTAACCTGGTACGGTCATACCAATGAACTTCAAACGCGTTTTTCTCGAGACTAGTTTTTCATGTGGCCGTGGTGCCTCAAAGTGACATTTGGTGCTGTCCGGGGGAATTGTGCTTCTGGTGTCCAGACGGTATTCCATCCGTCATATTTAAACAGTGCTCTACCAGTCTTTCGTCTGCGCTGTGCCTACTATTCAACCGCTCATTATCCTGTGCAAAATTTCACGTGCTTGGAAAAATTTATGTTTTCCCAGTCTACAAAAAGGGCAGCAGGAAAGATGTCAAAAACTACAGAGGAATCGCCAGTCTTTGTTCTGTTTTAAAATTATTTGAAATTATAGTTTTAGATTTCATCTCTCATGCCTGCAGAAGTTATATTTCCGAACAACAACGAACAACGGTTTTGTTTCCAAACGGTCCACTTCAACAAATTTGGTATTATACACATCATTTATCGCCCACTCTCTACAATCACGTTTGCAAATTGACGCTGTGTATACGGATTTCTCAGCCGCTTTCGACAAGATCAATCATGCTATCGCAGTGGCTAAACTTAAACGTCTCGGATTTTCTCGGCTCTCTTTTTTGAGCTGGTTACATTCATACTTGACAGATCGCATGACGGCAGTAAAAATCGGTGACACTATTGGCGATCTAACGTACAAATCTACACCTAGGCGGCGCTGCGGTGAAAGTGATGATGGTTGCCATGTGAGCTTATGGAAGGTTTGTAGTTCTTTCCATAAATTACAATGTTATAATCATAAAAGATTTTTTGATTGCGATGAGTTTGTAAGAAATTTAATTCTGCGCAATTTTATATATAACATGTTACTTATTTACCACTTTCAGTAGTGAAAACTATAAAAATGTTGACAATGGTTGAATTAAAGAAGGAAATTCGAGGGCACAATCAAACACAAGTAGAAAAATGCACGATTCCTGCATGTGAGAGCTACCTTGGAAAACCCGGAATTAAAATATACGTGATTTGTTTTTGAGTTTTAGGTTACATTAGCATCATTTTCTTAGTTCAAAAATAAAATCCAGATGTCTCACCGATCGTTTACGTTTTGCGTTAGATCGCCAATATCATCTCCTTTCGAAGTGACATCTGGCGTACCTCAAGGTAGTCACCTTGGTCCTTACATTTTCTTATAGCTGATTTACACATTGACCAGTAATTTGCGCAAGTTACTTGAACGTCAACGGCACGCCATATTCAGATCACCAGTTGACTGATCACCAGTTGACTGGTGCTGTGCGTTTATACACATTTTCAGCAACTAGATAGCTTGGCTGTCATTTTATTGGGTTTTATATGTGTGCGTTGACGATATTGAGTTTGATGTTCCGTGTACATGAAGAGAAATATAATAGAATCCGCGATGACATATGTAAAGTTCTGACGTCTGGTGGCGACATACGAGTTTGGGACCCAAACTATTCTCTATCAGTTTAGAATGCCCGAAGACAGATGTGAAATGATCAAATTTGAATGAAAACCTTCATGTCATGTTATTTGATTACTCAAAACACGTAGTCCTGACTCTTACTTAACCATTTGACATTATACATTTCCTAATATTTCCACAAAAAAACTCACCATCATAATATAAGATCATTATCAGAAACAGTTTTCATTGAACATATATTCACAATTCGCAAACGTGTTACTCTATTACACAGAATATACATTTGGTTCGGCAAAGTTTATTTTCATTCATAATTTTTATTTTATAAGTGTATTCATTCCCCCTGAAAATCTATTATTTTTGACGCTTCCCAAACATGGAGCACGAGCTCAATGTCGTTAATACCAAGACGAGTCCTTGGTACTAGGTGAGGCCGTTTCGTCACTAAGTGGGTTAGGGGAGCGGTATATGAAAACAGTACGGAAGAAAGCAGAAGGGGAATTATTTGCTTGTAGCGTGAAAGAGACAGACTGATCACGAGCGAGCTTCGCCACTAGCGTATTGTGTATTGTTTACAAACAAAACACAGTAGACTACCAAGATGGCTGAAGAGTCGTTTTAGCAAGTTGGCCCACCTTAGGATATACTTCTAGGCGCCTTGGTTAATACCAGGGACAGACATACAGCTGTACTTGCGTTATACGTGTACAGCGTTGTACAGGTACCATCGTAGCATGACAGACATACTTTGGTTGTACATTGCACCGCATGTCAAATTGACAATCAGAAATTCGACCAATTTTCACCTCATGTTTCAATGAAAAAGTTTTTTATTTAGCGTGTGAACTATCAAATACAACAAACAAGTTTCCAATCTGAGTTATTAACTCAAGAGAAAGTTAATGAAGATAATATTTACCAAGTATTTAGATTCAGTTTGTTCATGCTACCCACCACTAACCGTTTGTGGCGCTACGCACCGTACAACTGTAGTCATGTACAACGGTGAAACAGGTCGGTACAGATACAGCGATTGTACCGAGTTGCTTGCATGGTTCTAGCGCTGTACATGGTGACAGACATACATTTTTCGAAGTACAGCGCAAGTACAGCTGTATGTCTGTCATAAGTATAACGCGAACAGCGTAAACGTATCGTGTTCCGATTTTGGGAAGCGATTGGGACAATCGATTTTCAGGGGGAATAAGCACATTTAAAAATAAATTTTTTGAATGAAATTAACTTTTCCATGTCAAATGAGTATTCTATGTAAATAAAAATCACGTTTTTGTTGCAAAGTGGTGAAAAGACTTTATATGAAAATTTAATTTGAAGATAATTTTATATTGCGATGATAAGTTTTGATGGAAGTATCGGAAAAATTCTAGAAAATTTATTGAAATAGGGTCAAAATAAAGTTCTGTAGGTAATTAAATATCACGAAGTAAAAACTTTCATTCAA
The DNA here is from genome assembly GCF_029784135.1 of Toxorhynchites rutilus septentrionalis. Lineage (NCBI taxonomy): Eukaryota > Metazoa > Arthropoda > Insecta > Diptera > Culicidae > Toxorhynchites > Toxorhynchites rutilus. The sequence goes on from NC_073744.1 coordinate 84,270,091, forward strand.
AGTTCAGCAATTTAAAATTGCATTCGGACCTTCTGAACTCATAAAACGTAATACTTATGACAGACATACAACTGTACTAGCGTTGTACTTCGAAAATTGTATGTCTGTCACCATGTACAGCGCTAGAACCATGCAAGCAACTTGGTACAATCGCCGTACCTGTACCGACCTATTTTACCGCTGTACATGGCTACAGTTGTACTGTGCGCAGCGCCATTGACGGTTAGTGGTGGGTAGTATGAACAAATCGAACTAAAACACTTGGCAAACATTCTTATCGCTGACTTTCTATTGAGTTAATAACTCAGACTGGAAATTTGCTTGATAGTTTGGACGCTAAATTAAAACGTCATTGAAATATGTGTTGAAAATTTGAAAAATTCTGATTGTCAGTTTTACATACGGTACAATGTACAACCAAAGTATGTCTGTCATGGTACGATAGTACCTGTACAACGCTGTACTCTTACAACACAAGTACAGCTGTATGTCTGTCCCTGGTATAATATGCTTCATAAACACGTACTATGGCACCAGATGTCGATATAGTACATTCGTCATCGTGGATTTGGGTTTTGAAGTCTCATTTTGAAATAGATTCCTAGCTTCGGGAGATGTAAACAAATTTTTAAAATAAATTTTAGAAATTAAATTTACTAATATTATATATTTCATTCGTTTTAACAGATGGCAGAAATACAAAGTTTAGCAGCCTTTCGAAAAGCAGTGCGTTCTGTTTCCTCGATAATTTGAGGGGAGCTCTTGGAAATGTGTGCCGATGAACTTGAAAAAAAAATCGGAAAACATGGATCAGACGCTGGATGAACAGGAAGCATCTAGGGGCATCACAAACGATACTCAAAGAGCTTTACGTTAACGACCCACAGGAGTATAGAGCTATAATGAGATTGACCGCAGATCAATTTGATGAATTGCTGGACCTGATTGATCCCATAATTGCGCGTGTCGACCCTTTATGCGAGAAGCTTTACCTTCGAGGCTAAGATTAGAGATAGTATTAGCCTTTCTTGCTTCCGGAACAAACTTTAGAATGTTATCAATTATGTTTCGTGTCTCAATAGCATCTATTTTAAACATTATCCCCGAACTATGTGACGCCATCTTCTTGGTTCTGAAAAAGTACATAAAAGTAAGTACGATATTATTTATTTTCTCAAATTACATCCCACCTGAAAATATAATTTCTAGAACTATTCTGAAAATAAAACAGTTATTTCATACCAAACCGATATAGTGGTTCTCAGATTTTCGTGAAAATTGGTAGTTTCGTTCCTTATCGTTTTCGTAATTATTGATTGTATTTGTTTTTTATAGTTTACATCGTCTCGAGACCAAGGTTACCTATATTTTTTAAATATATATTTTTTCTAGAAAACTGAAGTTTTTTTTACGTAACATATTCAAAAATCAAAAAGGTGTTGATTTTCGTTTTTGAGTAGTGATTTTTTGAATCTAACATGTTTTCAGTTCGTTCAATATTCCTATGCGACTAGACTAGAGCTGTGCGACTAGAATATAGTTTGTCTCGCAAGTGTGATTTTTTTTTCGAAAAAGACACATTTTTTTTATTAGCTTCGATTTGATACGTCGATCATCTGATACAGTCAGTAGTTCAATAGTTATGATTTTTTAAAAAGGTCATTTTTGGCAAAAGGGGAAAATGAAATATGATAACTTAAAAACGATTTTGGGATATATTGTGTGAAAATACCTAAGCTTTCAAGAGAAAGGATAAAAAATACAGCGCTGTTGATTCCGAGACCATATAAACTATAATCATACCGTATTAATATATTTTTCCAAAGTAGACTAGCCTTCTGGCTTCAATTTGATATGTCGATCATCTAAATCGGTCCATTGGTTCGAAGGTTATGATTTTTTGAAAAACGTCATTTTAAAAAAAGGAAGAGAAATTGATTTTTTGAATCAACCAAAACTATTACTACTACTTTTGGATTTCAAGAGGCTTAAAATTTGCAGTTCATTCGTCTCTAATATCATAGAAACATCAATCTAATCATACGAAAAAACCGCTCTCCTCTTGCGACAAATTAAACCGATAGCACGGGAATAATCGGGGCGTACATAAAATCCCCTACATTCGAATTTTTAAGTTGATAGGATCAGTAATTTCTGAATCTATTCAACACATGCATTAGTCGGACATACATTCATTTTTATATAAAAAGGTGATGTTAAATTGGAAAAGAAAAGTTAAATCATTTTATTCAATCAATGCGTTTTTAAACACTTTTATTTAGCTTGCCCTATAACGTGTATGTTTGTAACATGTTTGTCTGTAGCGCTGTATCACATTGATGGAAATTTTACCCCCTCCTGTTGACCGATTGATCTGAAATTTGAAACACATCTTTATCTCTGCCGTCATTATAAAACTGCGTATTTTATGATTTTAAAAATCCATTTTGGCCGCCGCTATAAAATGACTGATTTCATATTAGATTAAAGAAGTGTTAAATGGGACATGTCTATCCAATGAATGGACTTGACTTGGAGAATAAACTACATAATGAGCAACATAAGTTCAGAAAGGTCGCCGGCACAAAATGTTCGACTATGTAATTTTTTGCAAGCTCTTCACTATCGGTATCAAATGAAAAGATTTGACTAATAGAGTACAGTACATCATGAAAACTTTCCGAAAATTGTGAAATGTTTTTATTGTAGAGAAATATACTAATAATACAGATAATGTACTAAAAACTAGAAAATGAAAAAAAATAACAAAAACTTCTTAAGTTAAACGGTTTCATTGTGATAAAACATAAGAATAATACAGATAATGTACTAAAGCTAGAAAATCATTAGGCAAGTAGTATTTAGTAGTTATCACACCCCTTCCTTTAATCTAGGAAACTGATGAGACTAAAATAAAATTATGCATCCATGTTATGATACGTATGATCCGTGTTAGAATATGGTGCAGACGTCGGGTTCATATTCCTTAACCGGAAATTCATTAGTACTCTTTGTAGTTTGAAATTTGCCACCACCCTTTCGTGTGGAGGTAGCGCTCGAAGCTGGGCAGCAATATGTTTCCCCATGGTGTCACATTCGTCATCTTTGTCTCCTCTGGTTGTCGTAGTAGGTTTGTCGTTCAAGTCCTTTAGGTCACGTACAGCTTCAACCATTGCCCTCAACCTTCTGTCCCTACCTCTATTGGTAACACGGGAAGGTTGACGCAGAGGGCTTCTGCTCCTCGGTTGACTGTTGCTTGAGTACGGCTCAGCCAGTTATGTTTTCATTGTCCTGGGTCGCGTTGTCCTGGGTCGCATTGTCCTGAATTGCATCGTCCTGAAAAAAAAATGTTCGAACACTTCAGAATACTATACAAAACATATATTTTATTGAATTACATTATTAAAAAAAATCCCGAATTTTTGAATTATAACAAATTTGTCATGTGTCTAAATGTTAATATAAAACAGCCATGTACTTATTATATCTTCATTAAAAATATTTCACTAAATCGACTGTTTACAGGTGCCAAACATGGAAAAATGGGAGGAAATTCAAATAGGATTCAACGATAAATGGAACTTTCCTGGATGTTCCGGAGCTACTGATGGAAAACATGTGTTGATCAAAGCACCCCGAAGTGCTGAAGGTGAATATTACAACTACAAGGGCACAAACAGCATAATACTTCTTGCAATTGTCGACCACGACTATCTCTTCAGTTATATTGACGTTGGAGCTTATGGGCGGAATGCTGATGGTGGTGATTTCAGCGTAGCAAATTATATCCATTATTAGAAAATGATTCACTACTCCCAAAAGGAGGAGTATTACTGGGAGACGATGCCTTTCCTTTAAAAACATTTCTCACGAAACCATATTCGAAACCTAACTTGACTAAAGAAGAAAGAGTATACAATTACAGAACAAGTAGAGCACGGAGAATTGTAGAAAACGCATTTGGAATAATGGCGTCGTTTTCGAGTATTTAACCAACCAATAGCCGTAAAGGTCGAAACTACCATAAAAAATATAAAAGCTGCATGTGCTAATCCACAACTGACTACGCTCAACGTCACCCTACTCTTACACACCGCCAGGAAGTTTCGATTATGAAGACACTGTAAACGCTACTGTAATACAGGGGCAGTGGAGATCTCAAATAGCTCAGCAGTCAGATATTTTGCGCACCCGATCTCACAACAGGCCAACCAAGATCGCCCAACTTATCAGAGAGAGGTACAAGGATTATTTCCCTGGAGAGTGGTCAGTTGAATGGCAAGACAGTATGATATAATGATATATAGAAGGAAAAACGACGAACCAAAACGTTCATTCATAATGAATATTGATTGATCAGTTTATGAAATTACATAGTTGGATTGATTTTTGTTTTGCTAATATAATTCCTTCGGGGGTTCCTTTCTTTCTCTCCCATATTGTATGCAGTATATTGTTCGATTTCAGTTGTTTTATCTTGCTTTGTATAGCTTTTGTTTATAAATAATATTCACTTACGAATCATACGGTAACAAAATGTTTTCGATGGAAAAATTGTTTCATAGAGATCAATAAATTATTAGAAAAATAAAAAATCGTTGGGTTATATCTATGATATAACCGCAAGGTTGACGTGGGACTGCCTCAGCTTAGCAATCATTTGTTTGTATTGATTAAATTTTTGATTGAATGAAACAATTTCCGAACTCAATCGAATACAATATATTTGCTTTGTGAATAAAGAGATTGAACAAATGCCATGTAAGGTCAATTCATGCATTGTGATAAATTATGTTCTTCGTTGCAAGTGAATTAAGGGAGTCCTTTTACGTTTGGTATGATGCCTATGGCAAAATATGTGAGCGAAAGAATTATCAAACGATTGTTGCATTTTACATTTCCCTCTAAAGTTAATATCTCTCAAGTGTACGTACTTCTCGAACCGTGACTTTTCTTGATTTGTGAACTTCAGGCACTCAGTTTCGATTTTGACATGTACTTCAAATGTATGTTGTTTAATCAATAGGCGTTATCGCAGCAAATGGTTATCAACTTTTTACCTAATCACCAAATGGTATACGTAGAAATTCAGTGAGCAGAAGATATGAAGGTATATCCTTCAATGCGATCTTGAATAACCCAGCCAAAGCGTTGTGTTCGTATCCGTTTTTATAATCCGTGTTAGGAAAACAGTTTTCGGAGTGCATGAATCAACAACTTCAACTTCTACTTTTTATACTATAGAGGCTCTGAACTTGAGAGTTCATTCGCCTCTAATGTCTGCACGATTTTCCCAGGTTCCTAAGTTTAGAAGACCGTGTTAAGGAAACATACTCTATTCTGCACAAAGACAAACGAGTACAAAAGTACACGCAGTTTGCATTTATTTGCAAAGCCGATTTCCCTAGACACCTCAGTTTTGAAGTCTGTGTTGGGGAAACACATTTTAGCTGAAACAAAAATAGCCCCGACTTACATGAATTTGTAATGCCAATTTTCTACGCTCCATGAATTTGAAGTCTGTGTTAGGGGAACACATTTCGATGGGAACAAAAGCTCCTCCTACTTTAATGTATTTGCAATGCCGATTTTCCCAAGGCTGCATGATTATGATGGTTGTGTTTGGCAAACCGTGAATCGGACCAATCAAAACGAGGTAGTTAGGGCGCTTAGATAACGCTTAACATTTTACAATTCTTCAATTGTTTATCTGATGAAAACTAACATTTCATTAATTGTGATAGATGCGTAGAAATATTCCCTATCATTTGATGCAAACATCTTTCCGATCCAGTAAGAAATGTTCGAGTTATAAGCATTCGGAATCTTTCATTTTTTCCTGCGTGTTCTGTGTTTAGGTTTTCATTTTACCCCCATATACTCCAGTTAGACGCAGTCCCACGTCAAAACAAAAAAGGCGTTATCATTTATATAAATAAAAATGGAAAGCGTGTTGATAAGCGAAAATTCAAAGAAAAGAATGTTCGAAAGAATTCGTATAAAAAATTTTTTGGACGGGACGAAGTTCGCCGGGTCAGCTAGTTCTTTAGTAATAGTGTGAAGTTGTTTATTCCGACCATATTCCAACTAAACGTGGAGCTCTGACAGAAATATGGACGCCTATTGTACCATCTGGTCCTTATGGAGCACGGAGCAGTATCAAACGGGACCCTCTGTCTTCAACCGAGTTGATCTTGACGCGCAATAGAAGTCTCTCCGCTCTCATTTCATTCGTAACAGAAACCCTAATCATGTTGCAAACGAATGTTTTACCATTACGCTGATTGGTGACCATGGAAAATTCTACCGTATCACCGGGAGCAAGTTCAAGGGTACTAAAAAATTTTTTGGACGGGACGAAGTTCGCCGGGTCAGCTAGTTCTTTAGTAATAGTGTGAAGTTGTTTATTCCGACCATATTCCAACTAAACGTGGAGCTCTGACAGAAATATGGACGCCTATTGTACCATCTGGTCCTTATGGAGCACGGAGCAGTATCAAACGGGACCCTCTGTCTTCACCCGAGTTGATCTTGACGCGCAATAGAAGTCTCTCCGCTCTCATTTCATTCGTAACAGAAACCCTAATCATGTTGCAAACGAATGTTTTACCATTACGCTGATTGGTGACCATGGAAAATTCTACCGTATCACCGGGAGCAAGTTCAAGGGTACTAGTGTTCCCTATGAAATTGCTAAAGTGGAAGAATACATCCATCATGATCGATGGTCTATGTTTCCGTTCGCACAGCTAACTTTCATTATACTTGAATTGTTCATTGTGCGGTTGCCATTGTTCGTACCTATGCTTATACTTATGACAGACATACAGCTGTACTTGCGTTGTACTTCGAAAATTGTATGTCTGTCACCATGTACAGCGCTAGAACCATGCAAGCAACTCGGTACAATCGCTGTACCTGTACCGACCTGTTTTACCGCTGTACATGGCTACAGTTGTACTGTGCGCAGCGCCATTGACGGTTAGTGGTGGGTAGCATGAACAAGCAGAATCAAATCACTTGATAAACGTTCTTTTCATTGACTTTCTTTTAAGTTAATAACTCAAATTGGAAACTTTTTTGTTCTGTTTGATAGTTTAGACACTAAATAAAAACCTTTTTCATTGAAATATGTGGTGGAAATTGGAAAAATATCTGATTGTCAGTTTGACATACGGTACAATGTACAACCAAAGTATGTCTGTCATGGTACGATGGTACCTGTACAACGCTGTACACGTACAACGCAAGTACAGCTGTATGTCTGTCCCTGGTATTAGAGAATGCTGCTGCCGACGTGTCAGTAGCGAAGTAAGTTGAATCTGCTGTTTTTGAAAATTTGCTTAGAATCGCCAGCATTTATCGAAATTTGCTGCTGCAGTTTCAATCTTTAAAAAAATACATAATATTTTGTTTGTTTGTTTTGTTTTTAGGGTCTCAAATTTAACCGATCCAAGAGGCAAATACTTTATGGGAATTGCACTCTGGCGTGTATTTGCGAAACTTGAACCAGGAAATTGCATGACGGTAAACTCAACCTCGTCATCGATGCATATATCGCGACTCATTTCCAGCACCTCACTGCAACAACACCTTGTTCACGCTCCTCACCGGAAAGCTGGAAGGTTTCAACCAAGGCGCCTTCATATATACCAGCTGAAACAATCATATGAAATGCACTTTCAGCCATATTGGAATTGCTGTCGGTATTGTTTACAAACAGCTCTGGTGAAAATCTCTACCCGGTCTGAAGAACAGGAAAATCATCAGAACGCTACCGGCGGCTCTCTACAAACTGCTACGACGCTTATTCGAACGATGCCTACTAGGTTCGGCTTTCGCGAATTTATGTGAAAAAGAAGGGATGATTTTGTAGAATTTCATTCTCATCCAGTTCATCCACTACTCTCGCATGTGAAAATGCAATAATGGCGTATCCTAGCAATAACAAAACAAACAACCCCCGCTCCACAAACCGTAATCCCCTTCTTATTGAAGTGATGATGTTGCTTCACCTGTTATACATTGATATAAGCGCCTTGGTTTCAACTAAGAGCGAAATTGACGTTGCTCGTTACAAATTTCTTCCCAAGTAGGCGCAGTTGATCACGGCGACCGGTTGCCAACAAAAACTGAACGCATTCACCGTGACGCAGTATAAAGTCCTTCTTTTGGTCCTTATCCTCGAATGACACTTCTACTTCAGAGTGATCAGCCGACTAAAACTAATTCGCCCGGGGAACGTATCGTCGCCTTGGCGCAGTGAACTGTGAAGTGCAGCTCTTTGCCCTGATTTCTTGTCTGTATGATAAACGTCGTCGTCTCCTCGGCGTAATTCGATGTTATCCGTCTCAAAGAAATGGAAGAAAATCTCTTTTACTACATCGGGACCTTCGATGAATCCAAAAGTATCCTTCATCAAGCTAACCACTCCACGGTATTTGACTGGATGAGCTGGTGTTTCCATTCGAATGTGGCATGCTTCCCATTGCCCCATTGATTGGTGGCGACCTGAAAGCTGACTTCATCACCAAGTCTCAAATTCACGTTCCCTTCAACATCATCTCTAATACGACTCGTAGTGGTGTCACTCGAAGCGTCTCTCACTATAATGTCACTATATTATCGGTCTCTCAAGTGCCCTAATTAGCATCGGCATCATTGCTACTCGGAGAACCTTCGCCATACAAGTTGTTATTGCTATAGTTGCCCCCATTACTGCCGCTACTGTTCAGTATTGAGTTCGAGCTGAACACACCAATCGTTCCACCGGAGCTCGAGTTGTTCAACACGCTCATCGAATCCAAAGATCCAAAGGTCGCGCTCTGGCCGACAGCATTGGACGACATGGAGGCCGATTCAAGCGATTTATTTTATAAATGATGGAATTAAAATATATTAAAACTAAATAAACAGTTCAATATAATATTTTTGTGATTACTTACATAATTGCTTTCCGTCTCTTTCTCTTTCACGTTAGCGGTGCGCATAACATAAGCCATGTCGTTAAACCATGGCAATGTTGGTGTATGTATAAAACCTGATCCAGCTCATCTTCTTCTGCTCTTCTCAATCTTCTCTAGCTCCAAACTATAGCATGATCTTAATGATTTTATTTTTCTCGGTACATCCTTGGCCGTGAAATCGGGAATTTCCATATCCTCGGCTATGGTCTGCAATGAAACAGCTCTCACTTCGCGGTTTTTATAGTCCGGACTAAAAACATTCCATAGATTTTCGTTTTCGCGATATAATTTCACGAATTTCACGGTTTTTTCGAAACTCCAACGTGATGAAGCCATGGTGAAAAATAGTGTAGTGTTTTTATTACACCAGAGATGCCAGATGTAAAGATATCTTCATTTCAACGACACTATTTGTGAAGAAATTTAATTTTTTGAAGACATTTTGGATAGACTTTTTATATAAGCAGAAGCGGTGTTTTTAGAGTTCATTTTTGGTTTCGCAGACAATGACAAAAATATATGCCAACCCTGATGAAAACATGACATTTTTAGTGGGATACGGTCTCGACAAATCACATGGCATCCTTGCATCACACACACGCATGTATAATATGACAAACTGCATGGAAGCAATTGTCATTTATCTATTGGTGCCAGCATCTAGAAAATTTTCTATTCGCTGGTGTGGTCAATTACTTGTGCGATACATGCGCAAGTAACTGGAGCCGGGTGTTTACATGGCTCAAGTAACAAGACTCTAGTGATTGGAGTGTACAACTAGCGCGATGACTGGCACCGTCTGAATCAGCCTTTACTTTATCTCAACGATGTTAACTCTTACGTGAAGTGTCAGAAACTCGCATATGCTGATGATTTCAAGCTATTTACATCCGTAAATTGCACTAACGACGCAGTATACTTACAAAATCAACTCGATCTTTTCTCTGAATGGTGCAATATCAACATAATGGGTTTGAATCCATCGAAATGCTCAGTCATATCATTCTCGCGGAAGTGTTCACCTGTTGTCTTTTCGTATAAACTACGCAATGAGCATTTGAATCGCGTTGAGATCATCAAGGATACTAGCGTCATCCTTGATTCAAAACTATCATTCAGAGAGCACATCTCGTACATCACCACTAAAGCATCCAGACTCCTGGGTTTCATATTCCGCATCACAAAACACTTCAAGGACATACACTGTATCAAAGCTCTCAACTGTGCACTGGTTCGCTCAATCATTGAGTATGGTTGTGTTGTATGGTCGCCTTACTCCCAGCGCATCGAGGCAATTCAGCATAAATTTGTTCGTTTCGCTCTACGTAATTTACCCTGGAACGATCCTTCAAACCTTCATAACTATGAAGCTCGTTGTAGGTTGATTGGGCTCGATTTACTGAGTTTACGAAAGGACGTCGCTAAGGCGACCTTCATATCTGACCTAATTCTCTCCAATATAGACTGTTCAGATCTTCTCGAATCCGTTAATTTCAATATGACATCACGAAATTTGCGCACTCGCACTCCTCACGTACCAATTACGGGTATTATGAGCCCGTATCAAGCATGTGTCGCGTCTTCAACCGTTGCTTCACATCCTTCGATTTAAACCTAATTCGTTCTAATTTAAAGAAGTCTTTTTATACCGCTCTTAGACAATAAGTATACAGGGTAACTTCGATATAACGTACATCTTACTTTCAAAATTGTACGTTGTATCGAATTGTACGTTATATCGAAGCATAATAACGAACTCTGAAACGTAGCTTATATTACTTTACTGTGTTGCTGTTTGAGTAAGGTTGATGAATAAAATCGAAATGTTGATTTGCACGATAATATACCCTACGCAAAATATTAGAAATTTCGGTAATTTCGGAAATATTGGCACATTCGGTCTTCATTTACTGGTGTCATAAACGTTAAAATTTGAGTCAAAAAAATGTTTTTTTTTGCACTTTCGCCTGAAAAATCGATTGTTGACAATTTTTTTATTATAACTCTACGTAAGTCTCGACGTGTCATGAAATTTTAAGACATTTGGCACCAATTTTTTTTTATAAAACCCTGATTTCCGGTGATTTTTCGGTTTTCAAAAAAACTCAAATTTTAACGTTTATGACACCAGTAAATGAAGCCCGAATGAACTAATATTTTGCTAGGGTATATTATCATGTAAATCAACATTTCGTAGCAAGTTCCGAATGAAAAATCGAGATAACTATTTTTATTGGCACCCAAAACCATACTTTTCGTTTCTTACTCCGAAAAAAAACTAAGTCCCAGAATGCCGATTTTTGACAAAAAAAAATATTTTCGAGATGACACTAGATCTTGACGTTTCATGCAATTTTAAGACATTTGGCATCGAAATTTTTTTTTCGAAAACCCCGATTTCCTTTACTTCTCCCTTGGGTGATTTATCGATTTTCAAAAAACTCAAACTTTGACCGCTTTGCGCCACTCTCCCTTAAGTCCGATTGAGCTGAAATTCGCCATAGGGTGTTTTTTCGACGTGCTGAACATTTTGTATAGGGTAACTTTTTGAAATTTTAGGGTTGATTTTTTCCCATACATTCATTGGCACCCTAACGAGTATCATCTCTTCGTGTACACAACAGATGTGTATCGTTCGCATCGAAACGCGACGATGCATTCCTCAACGCATCACAAAATTTTACGTAAGAGGAGAGAAAGAGCCAATCCCAAGCTCGCGTGAAGCCCGGCCTCATCGCTTGCACATGGAAGGGTTGTGAGGAAGAAAAACAGGAAGTGGGTTATATCTATGGTATAACCGAAAGGGTGACGTAGGACTATCGTTGATTTAGAGATCATTTGTTTGAAGTTGAATCAAAATCCATTCTGAATGAATGAATAAACTAATATTTGGGGGACTTCGAAAACGAGAGCGTTACGTTGGAGGCACAAGGTTTTATGCATCCAATATAGGATACGAAAAACCTTGTTCTGAAGAATAATCTCCAGAAGCTTTTCTGCTAACTGCACTTGATTCACAAATCACAAAACCAAATGTATTATATGGATATTTTATGGATAGAAAACATTAAAATAAACTCTTTCGCTTGAATGTAATTTTCAATTCCAAGGGGAACTGGCAGATTATTTTCCAGCAACGATTAGATATTTCCACATATTCCTCGATACTGGAAGCCCACCAGTGGTTAATACTAACTCGATAACCACCTGTTAATAGCACTTGATTGTAAAATATTTGGTCACAGTGTTACATGGATAGAAAACATTAAAATAAACTCTTTCACATGAATGTATTTTTAAATTCCCAGAGGAACTGGCAGATTATTTTCCAGCAATGATTAGATCTTTCCGAAACTTTCTCGATGCTGAATGTCATCCGAACGGAAAGAATTCTGCGCGTGTATGTGTCGATCCTTCACCGTCCACCTCGTCCAGCACGTTAGGCTGGTTGGCGATGTTGTCTTGTCGATTTCCTCACGAAAAATGAATGCGTATCACCACCAGGGTATCGAGAATCGAGAGAAGGTATGGTTTACGATGGAAATTTGGAAGGCAAACTAGAGGCGAATGAACTCTCTGAGCTCGAAACTTTCAGCGACTGAGCAATAATCGATTGCGTGCGCATACAATATTGGATACGGAAATATCCTACTGATGGGGAAGAATAATCTTCAGAAGCTTTCCTGCTAATTACACTTGGTTGAAAAATTACAAAATCAAATGAATTTGATCGCTGTGTTACATGGTTAGAAAACATTAAAATAAACCCTTTCACATGAATGTATTTTTAAATTCTCAGAGGAACTGGCAGATTATTTTCCAGAAATGATTAGATCTTTCCGGAACTTTCTTGATGCTAAATGGCATCCAAACGGAAAGAATTCCGCGCGTGTATGTGTGTGTGTAGCGATGTCTTCCCGGGGAACCGTTTGTGGCATCACTCTCCTTCTGATGGATTCCCTTCTGGCCTAAGGTGCACAAACAGCCTCTTGGTGACACCGTTCATCCGCGCGCTTTCATGATAAACGAAGAGCTTCACCACAACAGCGACAACATGCTCCAATCGCTGTTCAATTAGAACTGAGTGGAATTCCGAACGGCGCTCGCTTATATACCGATTGGTGATTTCAATAGCCTGTTTCGAGAACAATTTTAAGGCTATTGAAACAAGTTTTTGGATAAAAAAGTAACAACTATATAACGCGTAGACATTTTATCTTTCGAATGAAGTGTTTATCATACCATTTCGTTCAGTTGTTCAGGAGCTATTAACGCTCAAAATCTTGGTCTCCGGCGTAACGCTTTCGGTTTCGAAACTTTGATTTTACACCCCGGTATAGAAATGAAAGACGTAGTCCTACGTCAAAAATCGATACTCGTCTCTAGAAATTGAAGCGCGCACAGCAAGTCTGCCTGCTCGGCTGCCTTCTGCCTCGCTCATTTGTTGCAGACAGCTCCCAATGACTTTGTGAGATACGAGACTGGATAACGCAAAGCACACTGTCTCTTTTGCGTACTGTGCGAGATCTTAGAAAGTCTAGTTTTGATTCATTTTTCCATGGATTTTCACCTCCCTAACTCGATTGATTTTCGCGCATATGTTTTTGTGCGTTATTAACTGTTATTTCAATTGCTCTTGAAAGTTGAGACAAAGTGTTCGTGTCATCAAGGAATTTCTTTTCAAGCATGGAAAACCACGAAAAATCTTTCAAGCGAATGATTAAAACGCTAATCATTGCGCAACCTTTGAGTATCATCGAACAGGTCGAAAAAAGCACAACCAACATGGACGGAAGCGATGAGCTGCCGTTACTGGTCAATGGAAATAGTAAAATCCACGATGTTTCAAAAAGAAGAAGTCATTACCAGGGATATACGATAGCAACACCAAGGCCTGTGTTCAGTCTCACGACTGAAGAAACCACAAAAAAACGAGTCTGTACATGTATAGGAGAAGTGTGTAATACGCACCCCCTAAGCGAGAATGGAATTATCTTCACAGTGCTCTTAAAATTTAAAGCAACAACTACGTCAGTACGTAGAGTAGTTAACCCTCAGTCATCAGTAATCGTTCTGTATTTTAGATACTGAATAACAAAAGTGCTACGAATTTTATTTTGTAAGGCGTCCAAATTCTAAATTTTCAATCATACAGTGTTAAATGGCCCAGCAGAAGTATAATATGCCCATGAGTTGTTTCTCTCAGAGACTATAAAGCTCAGAGAAACAGCTTGTATGAATGAGAGATTCCATCAATCTATTCCCTTCATGCCCACCAGCTTATACCATGAGTACCTTACCCACGACGTGCACCCTTCACCAGGCATCTCCAACCAAGTTTGCTTCCCATACTTCTGCAATTCCTCTGTCATTTTTGATCTGTCCATGCGACAAATAATCCATGGAATCCCAGATCACCTACGCTCCGATTCTTTTCCGCCGATATTTTCGGCAGAATATGGGAAAGTTGGATCTGATAAAATGTTCTTTACTGACGGTTCATTCATAAACGAGTCCACTTTCTTCGGCATCTTCAATGAAAATTCCAGTGCCTCTTTCAAACTCAAAGATCCTTGTTCCGTGTATGTCGCTGAACTGGGTGCGATATATTACGCATTAGGGATCATTGAAACATTGCCCATCGACCACTATTTTATTTTTTCAGACAGTCTCAGCTCAATAGAGGCAATCCGCTCAATGAAGGTTAATAAACGCTCATCTTATTTCCTAACTAGAATAAGACAACTATTGAGTGTTTTGGTCGAAAAATTATTCAAGATTACCTTAGTATGGGTTCCCTCTCATTGCTCGATTCCGGGGAATGAGAAAGCGGACTCGCTAGCTAAGGTGGGCGCTTTAGAAGGCACACTTTTTGAAAGGCAAATTGCTTATAATGAATTTTTCCACATTCCTCGTCAGTATACGCTCGTAAGTTGGCAGCGCATGTGGAGTGGTGATGAGTTCGGTCGTTGGTTACACACGATTATCCCTAAGGTCTCGACGAGTGCATGGTTCAAGGGATTGAATGTAGGTCGTGATTTCATTCGCGTGATATCTCGGCTTATGTGCAATCACTACAACCTAAACGCGCATCTCTATCGCATTGGGCTCGCAGCAAACAATCTTTGTGATTGTGGCGATGGCTACCACGACATCGAGCATGTTGTCTGGTCGTGTATCCGGTTCCATGCTGCTCGCTCTCAGCTCTCTAGAGCACTGAGAGCACAAGGCAGACAATCGGATATCCCCGTCCGGGATATCTTAGGTAGCCGGGATCCTGATCTTCTGCTTCATCTATACCTGTTCCTCAGAAACGCCGATGTCAACGTTTAATGATGTTTCCTTCGTTGTGTCCCCGTTTCATATCCCTCCTATCCGATCGATAAACTTTTACTTAGTCGCGGCAATACATACACACACTCTTTACAGATGCACGGGCCGAAGGTTGTGCAGTCCACTGATTATTCAACAAGAGCCAAAGGTTGTACCGCTCATGACAACTCTACACGAGCTGATGATTGCGCCGCCATTCTATTCTGGATTCCTCGAGTCGAGAAAGACGCACCACGCTAGATATGGGTTACAGACAAGGGGGGCGTTGCTGATTAATGGTCAGCTGCATCCCAATAGGAAGTATCCCGTGTCGGGCACACGTACAGAGCATCGAAGACTGCGACATACCAATTATGAGAACACTTGTAATACTAACCTCGAGTCAACTGCGAGTAATCGGTTACATATTACTAACATAGTCTAAGCAAACATTGTCAAAATATTGAACTCCCGGCCCCGTTAGGCTGACGCCATATGAGCCTTAATAAAATATATATCTTGGATAAAAAAAAAAAATACCCACCAGCGTAGAGAAGAAACCGTTCCTCCGGTGAGCGTGTTTTCCCAGTATTCGTGCATAAATTCTCCAGTCCGCGCTCTTGTTTTCCTGCATTCTCTGAGCACACAATATTGATGTCAGATGTGAAGACATGTTTTCGTTGTCAAGACATTAAATTTTGTGACATAACATACTAAGGTCATTTCAAAGTATGTGAAAACAATTGTTTGTGTGATTTATCGAACATGATTTAGAAATATCGTGATGGTTTGCTCATTATGTTCATTATGATTACATTTGAAGACATTTATTCGTGCCATGTAGAGATATTTGAAAAAATCGTCTGGCATCCATCACATACAAGCTATTCCTCTCGTGAGAATGTTTACGACCGAAAGCGAACAAATTGCCCCGATCGAGGGTATGCCATACTGCCCGATGGTAAGCTGATGCGGAAAATATCAAATTGAGAAGGAAATGAATCCTTTCTTATTATTTTCTTCATCTGAGATATTCACTGGGAACTCGACTCAATAAATATGACCCACAGTTACCGCAGCTGAATCGGTTTCAAGCAACAAAAACCTTATAGAAATGATGTAGAAAATTACATCAAAAATCGCTTCCAAAGAAAATTATTTTTCTTATTTTTTTAAAGCATGTTACAAATGTAAAACTTGCGTGGTAGGATTCTATCATTGACTAGCACGATTGCCAATATCCATTACATTTCTATTCTTGCTGGTTTACGAGAAAATCAGGCGGGTCAAATTGTCCGGCAGGCGCGTTTTAGACCCATCTCCTCTACATGTGTACATGTCTAGCAGCGCACGTGCAACACATAGCGTAATAACGGCAACAACACAAGAAGAAAAATGCTGTCCATCGCTATTGCAGCATTACCGCTGAATCAAAACTATGCGCTTAAGTCAATGAAACGCTCCTAGAAGCGAATGAATTGCAAAGTTTAAAGCCTCTTAAAAAACAAACAATTAATCAATGAAACGCCCTCACATCAAATTTTATCTTACAGCGCCAAAGTGTCTTTAGCCCGAACAGTTTTTCTTACAAGTGTTTCTTTTGACGTGGGACTACGTCTAACCGGAATATATGGAGGGTAAAATGAAAACCTAAACACAGAACATGCAGGAAAAAATGAAAGATTTCGAATGCTTATAGCTCGAACATTTCGTACTGGATAGGAGAGATGTTTGCATCACTTGATAGGGAATATTTCTACGCATCTATCGCAACTAACAAAATGTTGTTTTTCATTAGATAAACAATTGAATAACTGTAAAATATTAGGCGTTATCTAAACGCCCTAACTGCATCGTTTTGATTGGCCCGATTTACGGTTTCCCTAACACAGCCATCAAAACCAAGCAGCCTTGGGGAAATCGGCATTGCAAATACATGAAAGTAGGGGGACTTTTGTTCTCATCGAAAAATGTTCCCTAACACAGACTTTAAAACCAAGCAGCGAAATCGGCATTGCAAGCTCACGAAAGAGCCTAGAGGCGAGTGAACTGAAAAGTTTAAACCCTCTTAAAGCCAAAAAGAAGAAAAAGAACACACGAAAGTAGGGGGAGCTTTTGTTCCCACCGAAATGTGTTCCCTAATAGAGATTTCTAAACCAAGGTGCCTGGAGAAATCGGTATTTCAAATTCATGCAAGTCGGGGGTATTTTTGTTCCGACTGGAATGTGTTTCCCTAACACAGACTTCAAATCCATGAAGCGTGGGGAAATCGGCATTGCGAATTCATACAAATCGGGGGTATTTTTGTTCCGATTGAAATGTGTTTCCCTAACACAGACTTCAAAACCGAGGTTTCTGGGGAAATCGGCTCTGCAAATAAATGCAAACTGCGAGTACTTTTGTCCTCGCTTGCCTTTGTGCAGAGTGGAATATGTCTGTCCTAACATGATCTTCTAAACTTAGGAACCTGGGAAAATCGTGCAGCCACTAGAAGCGAATGAACTTCCCAGTTTCAAGCAAATTCGAGATTCAAGAAGTATGTACACTTTTGGGATGTAAACTTCAGAGGGAAATGTAAAATAAAATAATCGTTTGATAATTTTTTTTTTGTCTTTATTGGAAAGATTTTCAGCCTTAGGCTGGTTCATCAAACGTTTGATAATTCATCCGCACATATATTTTGTTCTAGTCATCATACCAAACGTAAAAGGTCCGTCATTAAATTTACTTGTAACGAAGAACAATCAATCACAATAAATGAATTGACTTTACACGGCATTTGTTCATTTTTTTCACTCACAGAGCAAATATATTGAACTCAATTGAATTTGGAAACTGTTTCATTCAATCAAGAATTTAATCAATACAAACGAATGATTGCTAAGCTAAGGTAGTTCCACGTGAACCTTGCGGTTATATCATAGATATAACCCACTAATTTTTTTTAATCTAGAATAAGTTAGTGTAATTTTAGATTAAGCTAGGGCAATGTAAACAAAAAAAAGGGTGGGTTATATCTATGATATAACCGCAAGGTTGACGTGGAACTACCTTAACTTAGCAATCATTTGTTTGTATTGATTAAATTTTTGATGGAATAAAGCAATTCCCGAATTCAGTTGAATTCAATATATTTGCTTTGTGAGTAAAAAAATGGGTGGGTTATAACTATGATATAACCACAAGGTTGACGTGGAACTACCTTAGCTTAGCAATCATTTGTTTGTATTGATTGAGTTTTTGATTGAATGAAACAATTTACGAATTCAACTGAATTCAATTTAATTGCTGTGTGAGTAAAAAGACTGTATAAATGCCATGTAAGGTCAATTCATACATTGTGATAGATTATGTTCTCCACTACAAGTGAATTTAATGACAGTCCCTGTACGTTTGGTATGATTCCTAGGACAAAATATATGAACGGAAGAATTATCAAACAATTATTTTATTTTACATTTCCCTCTGAAGTTTGCATCTCTCAAGTTTACGTACTTCTCGAACCGCTAATTTGCTGGATTTGATGAGCTTCAGGCACTCAATTTCGATTTTGACATGTACGTCGAACGCATATTGTATAATCAATAGGCGTTATCGTAGAAAATGGTTTTCAATATTTTGCCTATCCATCAAATGGTATGCGTAGAAATTCAGTGAGTAGAGGATATGAAGGCATATCCTTCAATGCAATCTTGAATAACCGAGCCAAAGCGTTGTGTTCGTAGCCGCTTTTGTAATTCGTGTTAGGAGAACGCTTTTTGGAGTGCAAAACAAAACATACGTGTGCAGAAGTATTACCGGCTTGCATGAATCAATAACTTCTACTTCTACTTTTTAAACTACAAATGCTTTAAACTTGAATGTTCATTCGCCTCTAGTGTCTGCACGATTTTCCCAGGTTCTTAAGTCTAGAAGACCGTGTTAAGGAAACATATTCTAAACTGTACAAAGGCAAGCGAGTATAAAAGATCTCGCATTTTGCATCGAAAGCCGATTTCCCCGGACAACTTGCCAATTTCCACACGCTCCATGGATTTGAAGTCTGTGTTAGGGAAACACATTTCAGTCGGAACAAAAATACCCCCGACTTGCACGTATTTGCAATGCCGATTTCCCCCGGGCACCTTAGTTTAGAAATTTCTGTTAGGGAACAAAAGCTCTCCCTACTTTCATGTATTTGCAATACAGGTTTCTCCAACCCTGCTTGGTTTTGAAGTCTGTGTTAGGGAACATATTTCGGTGAGAACAAAAGTCCCCCTACTTCCATGTAGTTGCCATGCTGATTTCCCCAAGGCTGCTTGGTTTTGATGGCTGTGCTGTGGAAACAGTAATTCGGGCCAATCAAAACGAGGCAGTTAGGGCGTTTAGATAACGCATAACATTTTACAATTATTCAATTGTTTATCTAATGAAGAATAACATTTTATTGACTGCGATAGATGCGTAGAAATATTCACTTTCGATTGATGCAAACATCTTTCCGATCCAGTAAGAAATGTTTGAGTTATAAGCATTCGAAATCTTGCCTTTTTTCCTGCATGTTCTGTGTTTAGGTTTTCATTTTACCCCCTATATATTCCGGTTAGACGTAGTCCCACGCCAAAAGATTGTATAATGCCATGTAAGGTCAATTCATGCATTGTGATAGATGATGTTCTTCGTTACAAGTAAATTCAATGACAGTCCTTTTATGTTTGGTGTGATGCCTAGGACAAAATTTGTGAACGGAGGCGTTATCGCAGCAAATGGTTAACAACATTTCGCCTAATCATCAAATGCAGAGATCGAAATGCTCACCGATTTGAGACGAAAAACATCCGTTTTCACCCACGGGGAAAAATAGCTGAAAATATAGGAGGCGAGAGAATGTTATAGGCTCACTTCGATTCTCGCGGGAAATTCAATGCCGATTTTTTTTCGTCGAGTTATGATTGCCGAAAAATGTTTTCGTTGTCAGTGACTCCTTGATGTCGATAATAGCTTTTCACTTTCTCAGTATAGCTGAAAACATTGCATGAAAACATGCGGCAATATTGGGTTTCATCGTGAAGTAAACATGAGATGGATTAATATTTGTACAATTCAGACGCTGTCCAAATGCAGATCGTTTGGACGCTGTCCTAACAGACTAACGTTGGTGAAGTTAGCTTTGATTTTTCGCTCCATATTTTCAGTACCGAATGAGAGACGAAAAAGCATTCTCGTTGAACTTCCGAGAAAGAATTTTTCCACATCTCTTTCTCTCTGAAAAAGAGTTTTCGGTGAAAAGGAAGAGACGAAAATATTAACAATACACGGTTTAATGAAAACTAGATTGATTGACTGAATATTTATCGCGCAGCCGAGCGAGAATTTCGATCTCTGATCAAATGGTATGCGTAGAATTTCAGTGAGCAGAAGATATGAAGGCATATCCTTCAATGCAATAATGCATAACCGATTCAAAGCGTTTTGTTCGTACCCGCTTTTATAATCCGTGCTAGGGAAACACTTTTCGGAGTGCAAAAAAATGGTGGCACAGAAGTACCCCCGGCTTGCATGAATTAACAACTTCAACTTCTACTTTTTATACTATAGAGGCTTTAAACTTGAAAGTTCATTCGTCTCTAGTGTCTGTACGATTTTCCCAGGTTCCTAAGTTTAGGAGACCGTGTTAAGGAAACATATTCTAGTTTGCACAAAGACAAGCGTGTACATAAGTACTCGAAGTTTGCATTTATTTGCAGAGCCGATTTTCTCAGACATCTTGGTTTTGAAGTCTGTGTTAGGCAAACACATTTCAGTCGGAACAAAAATACCCCCGACTTTCAAGTATTTGCAATCCCGATTTCATCACATTCCATGGATTCAAGGTTTGTGTTAAGGAAACACATTTTAGTCGGAAAAATAATGTCCCCGACTTTCATGTATTTGCAATGCCGATCTCTCCAACGCTCCTTGGTTTTGAAGTCTGTGTTAGGGAACTTATTTTGGTGAGAACAAAAGTCCCCATACTTTCATGTATTTGCAATGCCGATTTCCCCAAGGCTGCTTGGCTTCGATGGCTGTGCTAGGGAAACTGTAGATCGGGCCAATCAAAATGAGGCAGTTAGAGCGTTTAGATAACGCTTAACATTTTACAGTTATTCAATTGTTTATCTAATGAAAAATAATATTTTATTAATTGCGATAGAAGCGTAGAAATATTCCCTATCAATTGATGGAAACTTCTTCCCGATCCAGTAAGAAATGTACGAGTTCGAAATCTTTCATTTTTTTCCTGTTCTGTGTTTAGATTTTCATTTTACCCCCCATATACTCCGGTTAGACGTAGTCCCACGTCAAAAGTGTATTATAAAAGACAATATTCCGTGTATTGAATTTCACAGTGTTTAAGAGTTTCTATCTAGCAGCTGATTCAACGAGAGTGGCGTAGATCAGCGAGTGGAAAGTTTTGCAGCACGCAGCTTTTCAGCCAGCTACTTCCCGGCGATTGTGATTGTCGCATGCGTGAGGCATCACCTGTCGAGTTAGTTCGAGGAAAGGTCACGAGTACCTTTGCCTCCCCTTAATCACATACAGTCCACCATCGAACCACACAGCCTGGATCATGCAACTTGACGAAAAATTTTCAGAAGAAAACAAAAAGATATTTAATAATATTAAAGTGTTGAAAAAGCTGAGAAAAACGCTGAAGATAGTAATCCTATCGAATTGAAGAATATTCAGGAAGGTTCAGATGATTGTGTCGAAATTAGACCTTCGAACGTTAAATCAAATTTGAAGAATATGTCCGGAATATTGGAATCAACTGAAAATGTTCCTGTGCAACTATTTGAACATTTATTTGTGATTGAACAGTTCCCGCGTGATCGTTACAATTTAGTTTGAATAACATACTTAATCAATATTTTCTTCGTTAACCTTGTTCTTTATACAGGTCGGACTCGATTATTCGATCGATATTGCATTGAAATTAATAGAGATAGAAGACTAGAAGTTGAGTGTCAAAGAAAAAATTGTAGAGTGGTTAGAGAACTTTAACTTGATTGATAGAAACAATCAAGTTCAGTATGAATTTTTGGGATAAAACTGATAATTACACACTTAAAATTACTAACGTTTAAATTTTTTAACTTCTAAAATGTTTTAAATCCACTTTTAATTAGATGTTCCACTGCTATTGGCGATCTAACGCAAAACGTAAACGATCGGTGAGACATATGTTACTGTTTCGTTATGTAGGCTCTAGTTTGTATGTATCAAAATAAAGATAACGCTCTGGAAAATTACTATATATGTATGTTAGGAATAGTTTTAGTACAACACTCATACTACACACACACACTTACCTTCGGAAAGCTGCAGTCACTGATACACGAAAAGAACATCGAAAAGGGAATATAGATGATTAAAGAGGAAATGAAAAGCTATCGAATGAAGAGGAAGAAAATTGTAAGAAGCTACTTGGTAGGAGTGATAAGAAAAGGCTACCATTTCCTGGTTGAATTCTGAGCTGGAAGCACCAATCAATTAGTTTATTCTACAGTGCCATAAAATCAAAGCCTATAGAACAATAGGAAGTGTGAGCTTTATAAGCATTAAAAGAATCAGGTATAATTTCAAATTGTATCAGGAATTTTCAACCAGGTAACCTGGCGTAGCCAGTAGCCATAAATATTCCTCTTTGATAGGGCCCGTTATTTGAATCAAGGCATAATACTCCGTTGAACAACGTACTTATAGCACCGATTACAGCAACCCAGCTTTCTGAAGCTGGCCCGCAGCATAGCTTTGGCGATCCTGCCACTAGCTACCCGAGAGGACCTCAACCGTCAAGACACCGATATCCCGACATCGCGTGTATCAGCAGCAGCCGGCCGGCCATCACGACACACTACACACCTACACAGCAGCCATTGTACAATAGGTAACAATAAGAGAAAAAATATATATACTTACCTGTTTGATATTGGGGAAATTCCGAGCCCTTGACCCGCAAAATCACCTCAAATACGAGGGAAGCCGACCCTGAGAGCTAAAGGCCTCAAGCTCGAGCTAGCCACGGCAAAAAGAGGCCTTGAGAGCCCAACCTCAACGATCCCCGAGGCTCAGACCAGGGATCGAGGTTTAGAGGGAGGTCCGTCTGATCCCCCTTGAGAGCAATACATATGGATTTTGTTTTTGAACTAAGAAAATGATGCTAATGTAACCTAAAACTCAAAAACAAATCACGAATATTTTACTTCCGGGCTTCACAAGGTAGTTCTCACATGCAGGAATCGTACATTTTTCTACTTGTGTTTGATTGTGCTCTCGAGTTTCCTTCTTTAATTCAACCATTGTCAACATTTTTATAGTTTTCACTACTGAAAGTGGTAAATAAATAACATGTTATATATAAAATTGCGCAGAATTAAATTTCTTACAAACTTATCGCAATCAAATAATCTTTTATGATTATAACATTGTAATTTATGGAAAGAACTACAAACCATCCATAAGCTCACATGGCAAAATTTAAAACCATCATCACTTTCAACGCAGCGCCGCCTAGGTGTAGATTTGAACGTTAGATCGCCAATATCCTGTATTAAATTTTCTCATCTTTTAAATCAAAGCAACAGAATCGGCTTACGTAGCGTACTTTTCAATGAAGAGCCAGTTTGAGGCAACAGAGTCCGAAACAAAAAAAAAGTTTTATAACTCTGTCATCGTTGAAATTCGAACATATGCCTGGAAGGATTTTTTTCTCGTCAAATATAACCGTCTATCACTTCCTGAGAGATTCTGGATTTTTTTTTCATGTGAGAAAGGTGTTTTTTTGTTTTTAAGGGGATGAATCAAAAATTAAAATTCATACCATAATTGGGACACTTACCCTAATATAATATATTTGTAATTTATGATATAAAAAAATATCGAGTTAGGGAGAGTTGACTGTTTCCTTCAGCGCTGCTCAGAAACCGGAATGGCGAAATGGTATTGTATTTCCGAAGCCTGAAAACGAATTGTAAAGCATTCTTACCACTTTCACATTTTCATCTGGAACGATTAACTGTTCTGGTATGCGATTGAAACAAAAACAAGAATCTGCAGCTCATTCGCTTAAACTTCTTATCGTACTGTTGCTCGAAACCGCATTTCGATACATTCGGGCAAGGCAATAGAATCTGTTGCAACGCAATTATTGTACAACAATACCGTGATATCATTGAGTGTTACAATTCTGGAGGGTACATTCACGGCAACATCCACTTCCATAATAAAATTGACAACCGCACTTTGAAACTTGGCAGCTTTCCACTAGTTCAAGCTGATTGTTTTCGAAACCACTTTGTCCTCTCGGAATTGTATTTTCTTGGTCCAGTCGGTTTGCATTGAAGCAGGAAAGAGATTCATGGAACGTAATGTGCTTTTTCCATTAGGACATTTGCCTGCGGTGAATAAATTAAACCGTAAAGTATATTTATTGTGAAAATTTATTTAAGGACAGTACGAGTGACAATGTGATACGGAAATACCACTAGTCTTTTATTTGTTTTGAAGTTTACCCAGTCTTTCACTGCCACACCGTCTACAGGACTCTTCGTTTAACTGCTTTTTCGCTTCCCGAAGGTATTAGGGAATTTTTCCGTCGCATTCGATATTTCTTTCTGTCTCTCCGGTGGGCTCGTGATGAGAGTACTATCATGAGTAATTTATCTCGACGACGCAAATTAAAGGGAGGCAAGCGATATCGTTTAATTAAATGGTTAATTTAACACAGGACGAAGTTTGGCGTCCCTCTATAGTTACCAGGGTCACGTGCATTTTGTCCATTTGTGGTCTACGAGTGACTGGCTTGTTTGTGTCGGCGTAAGAGTTTGTGGGAGAGCTGTTCTGTAAACCGAGGCGTAATTTGTTATTACTGGTGGTCTAGCCGAGAAGGTTATATAACGTTTACCCAAAATAGGTTTAGTGGAACTGGGGTTAAGCCCCCAGTATTGAAAGTATTGCTTTGTTAGATTTGAGGGCACATACTGTTATGTTTCGCTCACGGAATCATTGCCCAGATCATTTTCCATGAGATTTTAGATATATCAGTGCTTTTAAACGGCAAATGTTCAAGTAATAGTCAATTTCCAAAGCTGACAAAAAAACAGAGTTTACCAACTAGTGCAGGTGAACCGGTGCTCTCCACCCCCCTCTCTAAGGGGGGGGCTACCATACAAATGAAACACAAATTTCTGCATTACTCGAGAATTAATCAAGCAAACTGAACCAAATTTGGCATGTGGAGGTTTTTGGGGACAAGAAACATTTCTAAAGTGGTTCAACACTCCTCCCACCTTTCTGAGGGGAAAACATTGTCCGATTTAGGGCTGTCTTTATTCTATCATATTTCCTGTATAAAACATTTATTCCATGTAACGGAGAAACATGTTATTTGCAAGTGGTTGAAAAATCTTGAACGAGAATTGTGTCTGAAAATAATTTGATATTATAATGATGAGTTTTGTTAGAAATACTAGGAATTTTATAGTAAAAGGTAAATTCAACGGGGTCGATTAGAAGATCAATCAATGAACAGTTCTGCGATTGGACCCATGAACTTGCTCACAGTAAGAAAACGTGAATGTTTGAAGGTATTGATAACAAAAAACAATTTTTGGACAAAATTTTCCGGGTTAGCTAGTAACATATAAATCAAAATATAACAAAAAAGCTTGGTGAAAGGTCTTTTTTATCTTTCATGCTACATGCATTTTTTGTGAATGAAAATTTCGTTATCTAAATACATGTGGAAAATAAAATATAACATATAAAAAATATAACAAAAAAGCTTACTGAAAGAACAAAAAAGCTTGTATATTGGGTTCCAGCAACAATTCAATATTGTCGTTGATACCAGTATTGAAGCCGCTGAAGGAAAAAGCATAAGAATGGTTTGAAAGAACTGGTTCACTTAGGAAAATGTTTAGCGACTAAGCCATTCAGCAAAGTAAACTGCTTTGCCCATATTCACTCCATGGTTTGGTTCCCTTATTCGTTCTCGGATGGTTTTTCCGTGGCGGACAAGGTGAGTCGATGCGTGTTAAAAATTATTCTACATTTGCTGATAGCAGGCACTTATCAGGGAGAGGAGAGGAGATGACTTGAATGAGATAACTTGGAATATGGCGACATTCTATGATCCCCACAGTTTCGACGAGAGCCTGGTTTAAAGGGTGAAACGTTGAAAGAGATACGTAATGTCCAAAATTTTGTAATGGAAGGACTTAATTGGCTACCGAATGAGAGCTTCGAAAGGGAAAAAGAATTCACAAAAATTTCACAAGGCACCCATGGTCATAAATATTTCTGTTAGGACGATTTTATCAATGATGATTTTTATGTAATTTGTCGAGATTGTCGTGTTAATGTTGATATATTCATCTGATTTCTCTTACAATCCGTTTAATGTTCAGTCAGTTCATATAAAAAAAGTCTAGGGCCACCATTTGGAGTTTTGAATGAGTCACATGCACAGATTTCTGAACATTTACAAAAACTCAATTCAAAAGCAATTGGGCTCAAAATCCTCCGTCATGTTTCCGTCCGTGCCTCTAGGCTCAAACTTTTTTAATTTTTGAAAAATCTTTTGATAGTAAATACTTAATGTAAAGTTGGAACATAATGACATTTGAAATTCAATGCGATAGAACTAACATATCTTCTTTCTTACCGATCTGTGTTGGGCACGGGTTTAGAAACATCTGTATGATGTAAACTGATACTAACATAAACAATTATAGAGGGCGGTGTTCAAGACGGTTGTGTCCCATTCACCATTCACCCGAAACACGTTTACCCGAAGCACATTTACCTGAATGTAATACATACCCGAATTACATTCACCCGAATGTGACAAATACCCACATGCAACGTTTACCCGAATGTAACAAATACCCGAATGCGACATTTACCCGAATGGAATGTTACCTGAATGAAGAAAATGTGAAAAGGAATAGATAAGAAAAATAATTGTACTTACGTATTTACCATCGCAGCGCAGTTTTAATCATGAATTTATTATTCCGTGATGAAATTTATTCCGAGATCAATGTAATGGGACAAAGTCCCCATTTAACGGGGATAAGGAACCGAGATGGCACCAAGCCGCTGAGCGTTAGCGAGCGTCGGACGGCATACGTTCATCTGGTGCATTACGTTTGCCCGGTTAATTATATTTGTCATGTATTTTGATCTCAGAATAAATTTTATTGCGAAAAAATAAATTAAAAATCAAAATTGCACTTCAGTGCCATAACGCGTATGTTCCAAAATTGTCAGGTTTCTTTTAAGTAAACGGGCTGCGTCTTCCATTAACGTGTTAAATAAAAAATGAGAATTTTTTCAATCACATATAAAATACATTTTTTTCTTTTTTTCATCGATTTCAGTATTTTTCATTAATAACATAATGTATTTTCTTCAAAAAAATTGTCAGTGAATGTTTGAGTAAGGGCCGTGGTCTGCGGTTCGACGCAACTTTGTCGCGATGCTCTCACAAGAACGTTGTACGGTACTACACTAGAACCAGAAGTGAAATTGCATATCTATGGCGACTTCAATCAAAATAAAGTAGACTTCATTCCCGATAATGATAATGAATGCATTCTACTCCCAGTCGTCGGGGAAAATGAAACCCTACAATATATATTTGACGAAATTGCACATCTCGGTCTTAACCAAATAAATCATGTAAATAATTTCCAAAAATATTATCTAGACCTATTATTCACTAACATCACCGACGACTTTTGTGTGAATGAGTCCATGACTCCTCTTTGGAAAAATGAAAAATTTCACACAGCAATTGAATACTCAATCTTTATACATAATAGACAATTGCCCATCGACTGGAAGTATGAAGAAGTACCGGAATATAACAAGACGAACTTTGAAGCAATCAAATGTAGCCTACAAGCCATAGAATGGCAAACTTTATTAAACAGCGAACGAGATGTCAACTTAACTGTACATATTCTTCACGAAATTCTGAATAACATAATATCAGAATTTGTGCCGAAGAAAAGAAGACGAAGAAATTCAACCAGCAAATATCCTATTTGGTTTAACGTTCAAATAATAAATCTACAGAATAAAAAACAAAAAGCACATAAAAAATACAAAATAGACAAAAGTCATCAAAATTTGCTTGAATATCCAAATATTTCCCAAGAATTAAATTTTGCAATTAAAAGTGCACACGAAGAGTACAATAGAAAGGTCGAAACTGAAGTCAAATCATGCCCGAAGAAATTCTTTAATTACGTAAAGTCTAAGCTCAAAAGCAATAACTTCCCATCGCAGATGCATCTCGATGAGGATGTGAGGAATTCTTCGAACGAAATTTGTAATCTCTTTGCAAATTTCTTTCAGGAAGTATATACCACATTTTCCATGCACTAAAAAAATTAGACGGAACAAAAGGACCAGGACCTGACGGAATAGCACCTATATTCCTAAAGAACCTGGCTGAGGAACTCACCCTTCCCTTACATTGCATTTTCAATATGTCACTACAAACTGGAATATTCCCAGAAAAATGGAAACAATCTTTTTTGGTACCTATCTTTAAATCAGGCGCTGAATCTGACGTACGTAATTATCGTGGAATTGCCATTATCTCTTGCATTCCTAAACTATTCGAAGCAATAGTCAACGAAAAAGTCTTCCAACAAGTAAAGAATAGAATTACGTGTATGCAACATGGCTTCTTCAAAGGCCGTTCAACTGCAACTAATCTGTTGGCTTTTGTGACTTTTATTTTGAATGCAATGAAAAATGGCAAACACGTAGAAACTCTTTACACTGACTTCAGTAAAGCATTTGACCGCATCGACATTCCATTACTACTCTTCAAATTGCAGAAAATAGGAATGGAACAAAGACTCTTAAACTGGCTCAATTCTTATCTAACAAACCGTGAACAAATTGTTCATTTTCAAAATTCTCTTTCAAATCCAGTAAAAGTCACTTCGGGAGTCCCACAAGGCTCTCATCTTGGTCCTCTTCTTTTCATTCTGTACGTTAATGACATCTCCTTCGTTCTCAAGCGTATCAATGTACTTGTGTATGCCGACGACATGAAGCTTTTCACGGAAATTGGAAATGAAAACGACATCGAAGCATTTCGAAACGAAATACATGTATTCCATACTTGGTGTGATAAAAATCTACTAACACTGAATGTGAAAAAGTGCAACTCTATAACATTTAGCAGAAAAAAACATGTACCAAATATTGTAATATGTCTTGGAAATCAAAATGTAGAAAAATGTGTAATAGTTAGAGATCTAGGCGTCGTCCTGGACTGTAAACTCACATTCATAGAACACTACAACTCTGTAATAAATAAGGCGAATAGTGTGTTAAGTTTTGTCAAACGCTTCTCACATAACTTCCAGGACCCATACACAATAAAGCTTTCATATATTACATATGTAAGGCCTATTCTGGAATACTGTAACATCGTTTGGAACCCGTATATGGTCGTACATGAAGAACGCATTGAGTCAGTCCAGAAACAGTTTCTTCTATTTGCACTTCGTAAACTCAACTGGACCTCATTTCCACTTCCTTCATATGAAGCACGTTGCATGCTCATAAATATCCAAACACTAAAAGAACGCCGTGAATTTGCAATGCTTTCTTTTGTTAATGACCTAATTTCGCAACGAGTACAGTCAGCTGAATTACTAGAAAAACTAAATTTCTATGTACCTGGGCGTCAACTAAGAACGCGTAATTTGTTTCTAACCAAAACATCCAGAACAAATTATGCAAATAACGCCCCTATCAATCGCATGATGCGTATATACAATCAGCACTGCGAAATAATTGACACAACAATGAATAAAAAACAGCTAAAAAGAAACATGTACCGCAAAAATAATATTTAACCTAAGAAAACATTGTAACATTAGTGTATAAGTGTGTAGTCTACATTTGTTTGACGAAATGAATAAATAAACTCTTCTCGATAGATTTGTTGGTTGATTGCCAGACCGCTCGGCTTAAACCAATGCTTTGAAATGCCCCGGTCGGAAATGGCGATGTGCAACATAACCTTTTTTTCAAACTTGTGCTTGAATTTGTATTTCACTTCAGGCGGTGTGGATGACTTGTCGCTGGAGTAGTTATTATCATTTCCTGGAATATGCGTTTTGGACAGCGGAAAATAGCTTTCGTCGTCCAGAACGAAAGACGTCCCGCGGTATTTTTGGTCATCCACCGACACTGTGATTTAACCGTCTCAATCTGCTTCTCCGTGTACTCCGGCGGCCTCGTCTTCTTCCTGCAGACGATTCCTTCCATCTTGAGGGTCCGATGGATCAATACGAAATATACAATATTTCCGACCGGCGTCACGCAGGCTGGTTGCGTCCTTGTTGTCAAACAGCTCCTTAACGATGTCTTCCTCTGCTTCGTCATTATCGTCACCGGACGACCACTTCCGACCTTCCGCTCTACGTTCAGGGAACCCAGGATACGATATACCGTACTGACAGGTACATTTTCTTCCTTAAAATGTGCCACCGTGAACTTTTTTCCTTGCTGGAAATGCGTTTCGTAGAACCATACAATGCGTTCGCGGAGCACGTGCTGTTTCGACGCCATCTTTGCTTTGACTAAATTCAAACTAGCAAAACCAAACACGCCTACTGTTTCTATGGAGCCCAAAGAGCAATTTTCTTGGAGAAAGAAAATTTTAGGCTCTTTATTTGAGTTACTGAAAGGTATTCAAAAAATTCTCATTTTTTATTTAACACCCGTTAGAATGAATAAACTTCCTAATACGTTATAAAACTGCATTCTTTCACTTTTCATTATTTTGAAAGGAATTTTATGCAACGCCCCTATTTCTCAAAATGCACTACCCATGAAAAATTCTTTTTGAATGGGAATGAACGTACGAGACAAATGTGATCTTCATATAACACTGATCAGAAATAAATATACAAATACTTCCTTATAATAAAATTTGCGTATTATTCGAATATATCCTTCGTTCGGGTAAGTGTCACATTCGGGTAATTGTTACATTCGGGTAATCGTCGCATTTGGGTGAATGTTACAATCAGGTAATTGTTGCATTCGGGTAAATGTCGCATTCGGGTATTTGTTACATTCGGGTGAGTGGAATTGTGCTGAATGTTTTTCGGGTGAATGTGACACAATCATCCAAGACACGATCGCATTGTTCACTTAGAACTATTAAATTTATCCAATTCGCGTGCTTGTCATTTCGAATATTATTTGAAAATGAACTTAATCCGACTATTAACGCGGTGAATTACTCACGGATACTATGATGAAGGCTGGAATGATCAAAATATGGATAATTTCAATTTGACGTGTTTCTTTTGAGTGTGAATTTTAAAAACCTGAAACCCCCTTATTTTGTCTTATTTTGAATAAACGAAAAAAGAAAAAAAACATTGTAAAAATTATATTTTAATAAAATTAAAACATTTGCTATTCAGATCTCTCGCACGCGAAAACACAAAATAAAAATCGAAAAATCTCGAGCAAGTTGGATCTCCATGCACGGTAATTATTATTTACGATAATTTTATATTTTATTATTTACGATAATTTTATTCCATCCGCATTCAGTTTCGGTACCAGAGTGGCAGCAAAAAAATGAGGCAAAAATAATTTTGAAGTCATACAGCCCGTCAATTTGTTTTAGATTGAACGCTAAATGGTCGGTTGTGTACGCCTAGCCCTAAAGGTTGACAGAATTGAGCTTCTTGCCGTTCACTTCTACACTCTGGCATATTTTCATCCTGACTTCAACTCCGAATCCCATTACTAGGAGCGAGGCTGTAATTAGATCAACAGTCTAATACGATTTATTCAGTCATTAGGCTGGCATGGCACCGCACCTTATTTCACCGAGCGGAACATCTGCTGCCATATGAAATACAGCCATCGCTTTCGAACCAATATCATTTGGTGGTATGCAGAGTTTTTGGCTTCGAGTTGGCATTTTAATACAGAGGCTCTCATTTTCATGTATAGATGTCGAATGCGTGACACTTCTAATAATGAAATAATACTCGTACAACGCGTAATAATGAAGATAAATGGAGCATTGATGAACTTTTTTTCTCGATGCCTGTCATCGTCTGAATATGGTGTCAGTTCTGTGTCAAATTTATATATTTGTTGGAACTGATCCAATGCACCAATATATATAACCACCAAGTGTAAACTAAATCAGGCGCATGCCAGTAATAGTGTGGGTGGCTTATTTGGTATAACTGGTGGTTAACATACACCGCTGCTGCAGACCAAAAAATGCCTGCAATTTCAGTCCACCTTTTAACTGCTTTGATGACCTAGTTTCATCATAACAAAATGCTGTATACGATGGCAAAAATATTACACACACAAAAACGGATGCCTATAATGAATCAATATCAACTGTGCATACTGCATTTCGAATCATTGGGAGTCGTACAGTATATTTGTATTTGCTCCTGGTATGGGTTTATGTCAATTTCCGGGTTCCAGTTTTTTAGGTTCCAAGTTATATGTATACTTTCATGTTAAAAAGTATTTAACTGCGATAATAATGAAACAAAAAAATAGTAAGGAAAATGATAGAAAGTAACTTAAAACAACACTCAATGAATATAATAATAAAACACAAAAATGTACTGTTCTTGATGAATCTACTAATGAAATGTAGAGTGATATACTTTCTGCTCTGGAGGAATCGATCGATGTAGTTCCGCAACAAAAAATATATTAAGATGTAAATGTCATTAGTTTCATAATAAAAGGGGAGTAAAATCTTCTCAATATTACAGCGTTGAAAGCAGTGCTCAGTGCATCAGTACAGATGTAACTCCATGATACGGGTGAGCGGGAACTATAATTTTAAATTATCGTTACCAGATCAATCAACCATCAAATTGTTTCATCAGATTTCAAATTACTGCTGTGGCTGCTTCGCATTTCATTTGCCCGGAGTATTGACTGTTGTTCTCTATTTTGCACGTTTCATTCATGGCGTGCAGTTTTCGCTGGCCGAAAAGTTCCCTTCATTTGATTGTAATATTATTCCCGGAATCAGGTACCGATGACGGCGGCAATGCAGTGATTTGATCATCCATTTGCATATAAACCGAGGCGATGGTTGCATGCAGTTGTGGCTACGTCACGATTGCATATTCACATCGGTTCCTACGCCTAGATGTTAAAAATGCTCTGTTAAAAATGTGTTTTAACGTATGACTACGTCTTTTAGTATGGTTGCGAAACTAGTTTCACTACGAACGAACGAATTCTTATGATTGGCATACCAATCGAATCGGAAATTCTCTAAGATTTGTATGATATGCTATACATTACAATTCCCCAATCCCTAAACGGTTCAAATTAATGAAAACTGGAAGCCAAACCACATTTTCCATACATTTGTTCTGCCTATTTGTGTAGTTACCTTCCCGCACCGGCAATAACGAACAACTAATACACTCATTTCATCGCGGATGGCTTATTTATACTAAATAAGTTGAAATATTTAGTATAAATAAGCCATCCGCGATTTGAAATAATACGAGACGTGATTAACACGTAGAGTGTCACGGTTTTGTAGCGACTCTTTGGACATTTTTAAACGTATTAGTGCCAACGTTTCCTATCGTAGTGAAAGGTATTTTTGTTCGAAAGGAAATGCTTATAAGCTTATATGCTTCTATTAGTTGCCTTTATTATCACATGCTATACTGTCAGTCACCGGTGATTAACGCAGCCTGAGCGAAAAATCGGTGTCAGTCACCGGAAGGGCCCGAAATCTTCCAATGTGAAAAATGAAGACCGACACTACTCTCAGAGTAGCTTCGCTTCTACTAGAACTGCTTTGGCAGTCGCCCACAACAAAAAGTGACTTGACCAGAAAATGAATTGACTAGTGTTGACTAGCGAGGATGACTGGTGAACTAGTCCAGTCAGTGGTTATTTTAACTGATTCGAATAACGAATACAAATCTGCCTCTTCATTCAACTGACTTCAATCCACACTTCTATTTCCCACTGACACTAATTTAATACCCGCGTACGCAATCTTATTTTTACGTTCATATAAAGAGGAACGAGAACATGATTTCTGATTCAAAAAAGAGGTTACCACATCGATGGACGGTTTATTGTCTACCCATCGTGAACTCAAACCAACGGACTCAGACATTTATCAAATATGCTATAAAGGTCCTCGCGTTAGTATTAGTAAATAGCCTGCAAAATAGCACACACACTCTGCACGCTATTTTATACGTGTGAATAATTTCGTGTACCATACAAAAGAGTCTAGCTCACCCGTAGCGTATGTCCAATCACGTTGAACTCAAACATCGATGCATGCACACGTACAAGGGAGAGAGAAAGAGAGAAACGAATTCGTTTTGGGGGAAGTCACTTCAAAATGCAATGAGGACAGTTTGACTGGAAAAAATGAAATGATATAGTCGAGTGGGTAGAGGGAGATAGCGACTAAACGTTCGACTGACTGTTTAGTCCTTTTGGCGGAAAAACTGCGTGAAGAAGCCAAAAGTCATTTCTAACTGAATACGGATATAGTCAGTCAGATATTCAGCTGACTATCCTCAGTTGACTATGACTATGCAGAGCCCTGGTCACCGGGGACTGACGTGACAGTCAACGTGTTAATAACAGACACAATTCTTGTTCAAGATTCTTTCAGCAATACAAAGCTCAATTTCCTCAATGAGAAATCTGCAATTCATTCGTTCGATAACTCGCAAGTAGATCGGATAGGTTTTCGAAACGATCCAACAAAGGTGTTTTTTTCCACATCGAATCAGACTGTGTTTTTTTTCATCGGTTGCGCTTGCGAGTAGAGCGAAGCTCAAAGTGGTGCGCGACCGAGACGCAGAGGATACAATTCAGACAGATTTATCACACACGCCACACAGCAGCGGCAAGTATAAGTTTATTTTTCTTTTGTCCTCCTATCATTCCTTCTACCATCAGTGCTCGATTTACACCATTGCTCATCTGTGTGTTTACCAAATCGGCAAACGTTGGCATTAGGGGTGTCTATTTTTTCTTGGTTACATTACGTTGACATTTTATTGGAACTTTTTTTCATTTTAGAATTTTATATAAATAAAATAAATTAATTTAAATATTATCCGCAGCATAACCTTATAATTTTTTTTTTACTTATTCATTTTGATAATTATTATATTCTGTTCATATCGAACAGTTGGCCGATTTTTCTAATATGGCTGAGGGCGGAAAGGACCCCCCGTTGACGCAATTGAATATTTCTGATACCGAACCTCCTCCTGAAGAGCAGGAGGATGAAGCAGAAATTGAGGTAGAAAATTCTGTTTACGAAGTTGATAGTTCCGAAGATGAGGAAATCGACGAGAAACAAGATTTTCGTCCTAAAGAATACCCTGAAGGCTCCAAAGGCCCATTCATTGTGTACTTTAGACGAAAATCCAAACCTCTCAATGTCATTCGTATCTCGAAGGAACTAACTCAACATTTTTCTGACGTTACCGAAATTACACGGATGGGGCCAGACAAACTACGAGTTGTCGTCTCAAGCAGGACCCAAGCGAACAAAATAACGCGCTGCGACCTTTTTGCGATTGAGTATCGTGTATACGTACCCTGTTGCAACGTCGAAATAGACGGCGTAATAACCGAAAAGGGTTTGACCCGAAAATAGATAATCGATGGTGTCGGTCGCTTCAAGAACTCCACACTAAAAACTGTGAAGATTCTTGCATGCGATCGACTGAAATCTGTGTCACATAAAAATGACAAAAGAATTCTCAATCGGACAAACTCTTTTCGTGTGACTTTTGAGGGTTCCGCCCTTCCAAATTACGTTGCAATAGGGGCACTTCGTTTACCTGTTCGATTGTTTGTACCCCGGGTAATGAAATGCAACAAATGTATGCAACTCGGTCACACGGCCGCCTATTGTTGCAATAAAAAACGTTGCGCAGATTGTGGAGAGAGCCATGATGAGAATCCTTGCGCGAAAGAGCACAAGTGTCTTCATTGCGGCGGGACTCCTCATGATCTTATTCAATACCCGGTGTACAAACAACGAGGGGAAAAACCCAAGCATTCCTTAAAGGAACGTTCCAAGCGGACTTTTGCAGAAATGCTTAAGAGTTCCGTGCCAACGACACAGGACAATCCCTACTCCATTCTGCAGAACGACGAGCCTGTTGCTGACGCTCCCAATGCCGGATGTTCCGGTACATCGCAGGGTGCCATCAGGAAAAGAAAAATTACTTCTTTTCCATCACTCCCCAGAAAGAATACCGAAACTTCCCAAGTTGGAATGAAGCCTCGAACTGAACGTGCTGAGAATAGGCCGAAGCAAGTACCTCCCGGTTTACGTGGTCATGCTACCAACCAGGGGTCCTCAGCACTTCCCGGAACAACAACGAACACGTCTGTTCCATTTTCGCGGTCGAAGCAACAGCCACTACCTGGTTTGCTTGCGCTTTCAGACCTTGTGGATAACATTTTAAATGCTTTAAATATAAATGATCCTCTTAAAAGCATAGTATTATGTTTGCTTCCGGTTGTGAGAACATTTTTGAAAGAAAAATGTGGCTTTTTAGCAGCGTTCATTTCCCTCGATGCCTAATTCAGCGCAAGAGGTCAAGGATTTGACCACTGTCATACAGTGGAATTGCAGAAGCATCATCCCTAAACTAGACCAATTTAAATTTTTAGTTCACAGTTCTAACTGTGATGTATTTTCTCTCTGTGAAACATGGCTTTGTTCAGCCGACGAGCTGAATTTTCACGATTTCAACATTATTCGCCTAGATCGTAACGACTCGTTTGGTGGCGTACTATTGGGGATCAAAAAACGTCACTCCTTCTATAGAGTCACTATCCCATCGATTACAGGCATTGAAGTTGTCGCTTGCCAGATACAAATCAATGGCAAAGAACTCTGCATTGCTTCGATATATATTCCTCCCAGGACTACGGTAGGCCGCCATCAGTTCTTTGATATTATCGAGGCATTGCCGGAGCCGCGGTTAATCTTAGGTGACTTCAACTCCCATGGAACAGCATGGGGGTCACTCTACGATGACAACCGTGCCACGTTGATTTATGATCTGTGCGACAATTTCAACATGACAGTTTTAAATACTGGGGAAGCAACTAGGATAGCCAACCCTCCTGCACGGGCAAGCATGCTAGACATATCTCTCTGCTCTTCTTCATTATCCCTGGATTGCACATGGAAGGTAATCCAAGATCCCCACGGTAGTGATAACCTACCAATAATTTTATCGATCGCCAATGAATCAAAATCTAGTGAGTCAGTCGATATTGCGTATGACCTCACGAAAAATATTGACTGGAGAAAATTTGCAGAATTAATATCCGAAGCAATCATTTTGATGCATGAACTTCCTCCCCTTGAAGAGTATAATTTTATATCAAGTTTGATTTACGATAGCGCACTTCAAGCTCAAAAGAAGCGTGTACCGGCTACCACTTTCCGACGTCGTCCTCCATCACTTTGGTGGGACAAGGAATGTTCAAAGGTCTACCTTGGAAAATCATCCGCTTTCAAAAAATTCAGGAAAACTGGATTAGTGGAATGGTTTCGAAAGTACCAAGCTCTAGAAGCCAAACTAAAAGGTCTGATTAAAGCAAAAAAGCGTGGATATTGGCGGAAATTCGTCAATGGTTTGTCAAGGGAGACAGCTATGAGCACTCTTTGGAATACGGCTAGGAGAATGCGTGGCTGGAACCATACCAATGAAAGTGAGGAATACTCTGACCGTTGGATTTTCAAAATTGCAAGGAAGGTTTGTCCCGATTCTGTTCCTGCACAAAGCGTCGTACGCGATATTCCGCTCCAATGCGATTATGAGAATTTTTCGATGGTAGAATTCTCAATTGCCCTCCTCTCATGTAACAATTCAGCTCCGGGGTCGGACAAGATTAAATTCAACTTGTTGAAGAATCTTCCCGACTTGGCAAAACAGCGTTTGCTGAACTTGTTCAACAAGTTTCTGGAGCTGAATATTGTCCCACATGACTGGAGACAAGTGAGAGTGATAGCCATACGAAAACCCAACAAGCCGGCTTGCGATCACAACTCGTATAGGCCGATTGCAATGTTATCCTGTATTCGCAAATTGTTAGAGAAAATGATTCTACTTCGTTTAGACAAGTGGGTCGAAACGAACAATTTGCTGTCAAATACGCAGTTTGGCTTCCGCCGAGGTAAAGGGACGAATGATTGTCTCGCGCTGCTATCTTCTGAAATCCAAATCGCATTTGCTCGCAAAGAACAAATGGCTTCCGTTTTTCTCGATATCAAAGGGGCATTTGATTCAGTTTCCATGGAAATTCTCTCAGAGAAGCTTCATAATCGTGGACTTTCACCAATTCTCAATAATTTCCTGTACAATTTACTGTCAGAAAAGCACATGAATTTCTCTCATGGCAACTCAAAATCTTCTCGTTACAGTTTTATGGGCCTACCGCAAGGCTCCTGCCTAAGCCCCCTCTTGTACAGTTTTTACGTCAATGATATGGATGATTGTCTAACTAGAGACTGCACGCTGAGACAACTTGCAGACGATGGAGTTATTTCCATCACGGGTACTAATCCCGTCGCTCTGCAAAAGTCGTTGCAAGATACCATGAACAATCTGTTCACGTGGGCCCTCAAGCTGGGTATCGAATTCTCTACGGAGAAAACTGAAATGGTCGTTTTTTCTAGGAAGCACGAACCCGCCCAATTCCAGCTTTACCTATCCGGCAAAACGATCCAACACTCTATGTTTTTCAAATACCTGGGTGTATATTTTGATTCTAAATGTACCTGGGGGAGACACATTGCGTATTTGAAACAGAAATGCCAGCAAAGAATCAATTTTCTCCAAACAATAACCGGAACATGGTGGGGTGCCCATCCAGGAGACCTCATTCAGTTGTACATAACAACGATCTTATCAGTGTTGGAATATGGCAGTTTTTGCTTCCGATCAGCTGCCAGGATTCATATTCTCAAGCTGGAGAGGATACAATATCGTTGCTTGCGTATAGCCATGGGGTGTTTGCATTCGACACATACGATGAGTCTCGAAGTTTTGGCAGGAGTACCCCCGCTTACTCTTCGGTTCACAGAATTATCCTACAGATTTCTCATCCGTTGCAAGATCATGAATCCATTGGTGATTGATAACTTCGAAAATCTACTCCAACTGACTCCTCAGTCAAGTTTTATGTCTTTATACCATGAGTACCTTACCCACGACGTGCACCCTTCACCAGGCATCTCCAACCAAGTTTGCTTCCCATACTTTTGCAATTCCTCTGTCATTTTTGATCTGTCCATGCGACAAAAAATCCATGGAATATAAGATCACCTACGCTCCAATGTTATTCCGTCGATATTTTCGGAAAAATATGGGAAAGTTGGATCTGATAAAATGTTCTTTACTGACGGTTCATACATAAACGGGTCCACTGGCTTCGGCATCTTCAATGAAAATTTCAGTGCCTCTTTCAAACTCAAAGATCCTTGTTCCGTGTATGTCGCAGAAATGGGTGCGATATACTATGCTCTAGGGATCATTGAAACACTGCCCATCGACCATTATTTTATTTTTTCAGACAGTCTCAGCTCAATAGAGGCAACCCGCTCAATGAAAGTTGATAAAGGCTCATCTTATTTCCTAACAAGAATAAGACATCTATTGAGTGTTTTGGTCGAAAAATTATTCAAGATTACCTTAGCATGGGTTCCCTCTCATTGCTCGATTCCGGGGAATGAGAAAGCGGACTCGCTAGCTAAGGTGGGCGCTTCAGAAGGCACACTTTTTGAAAGGCAAATTGCCTATAATGAATTTTTTCACATTCCTCGTCAGGACACACTCGTTAGTTGGCAGCGCATGTGGAGTGAAGATGAGTTCGGTCGTTGGTTACACACGATTATCCCTAAGGTCTCGACGAGTGCATGGTTCAAGGGATTGAATGTAGGTCGTGATTTCATTCGCGTGATATCTCGGCTTATGTCCAATCACTACAACCTAAACGCGCATCTCTATCGCATTGGGCTCGCAGCAAACAATCTTTGTGATTGTGGCGATGGCTACCACGACATCGAGCATGTTGTCTGGTCGTGTATCCGGTTCCATACTGCTCGCTCTCAGCTCTCTAGAGCACTGAGAGCAAAAGGCAGACAATCGGATATCCCCGTCCGGGATATCTTAGGTAGCCGTGATCCTGATCTTCTGCTTCATCTATACCTGTTCCTCAGAAACGCCGATGTCAACGTTTAATGATGTTTCCTTCGTTGTGTCCCCGTTTCATATCCCTCCTATCCGATCGATAAACTTTTACTTAGACGCGGCAATACATACACACACTCTTTACAGATGCACGGGCCAAAGGTTGTGCAGTCCACTGATCATTCAACAAGAGCCAAAGGTTGTACCGCTCATGACAACTCTACACGAACTGATGATTGCGCCGGCTATTGACCATTCTATCCTGGATTCCTCGAGTCGAGAAAGACGCACCACGCTAGATATGGGGTACAGACTAGGGAGCGTTGCTGATTAATGGTCAGCTGCATCCCAATAGGAAGTAGCCCGTGTCGGGCACACGTATAGAGCATCGAAGACTGCAACATATCAATTATGAGAACACTTGTAATACTAACCTCGAGCCAACCGCGCGTAATCGGTTACATATTACTAACATAGTTGTAAGACAAAAATTGTCAAAATATTGGACTCCCGGCCCCGTCAGGCTAACGCCACATGTGCCTTAATAAACAAATATATTTTGGAAAAAAAAAAATGAGAATTTCAATTGGACTAACAACGCCTATCAGGATATCTATTTAAAACAAATCGGAATTTAATTTTTCAATTTTTCCCTAAACTTCTCCGGTTTCTCTCACCGCATTGATCTATGGATAGAAACAAATACAAAAAAATAAAGAAGGCTCAAATCGGACGATTCTTTCCTTGACTTTTGCGCTTAGCATTTGGCGCTCCATTTTTATTTATATAGATTGAAGATAGAAGATATAGGAGTTCGAAAATCCATTTCACTTTCGAACAAATATCAATTTCGCTAGCGAAGATAACACGATGTAATTGTTAAACATATTGGAATTCAATTTTCCGGATTTTTCTCTTCGTGACATTAATCTTTTGCACTTAGATATATGCTG
The DNA here is from genome assembly GCF_029784135.1 of Toxorhynchites rutilus septentrionalis. Lineage (NCBI taxonomy): Eukaryota > Metazoa > Arthropoda > Insecta > Diptera > Culicidae > Toxorhynchites > Toxorhynchites rutilus. Next base: position 84,311,605 of record NC_073744.1, read on the forward strand.
ATTTCATTTTATTCAAATTCTTTAATTTGGTAGTTTTACAAATACATCCTGTATAAAATTTTCTCATACTTCAAATGGAAGGAACAGAATTTTCCTATGTAGCGTAATTTTTGAATTAGAGCCAGTTTAAGGCAAACAGAGCCCGAAGAAGAGCAAATGTTCAAATACTCTGTCATTGTTGAAATTTTACCTTTATATTTAAAAAACGAAAATTATTATTACATAACACACTGGAGTCGCTTTTTACGCGGGGGATACGTGCCGCGTAAACAAAAACCGCGTAAATTTTGAAATTCGCGTAAAAAAACCGCGTAAATTCAGAAATTCGCGTAAAAAACCGCGTAAATTCCGAAATCCGCGTAAAAATAAACCGCGTAAATTCCAAAAACCACGTAAAAAAAGCCGCGTAAAATATTACCGCGTAAAAAGCGACTTCAGCGTATATCCAAAAATCGAAGAGGTGTTGTTTTTCGTTTTTGTGTTATGATTTTTCAAAGCTGTGATTTCTTGGTTGCAGTAGCTTAATGGACATGGAAAATCCATTTTTTTGTGAGTGTAATATTTTTCTAGTGAAGATCAGCTCATTGGGTACAATTTGATATGTCGATCACCTGATTCGATATTTGTTAATGATGTGTTAATGATGCTTCCTTCGTTGTATCCCTGTTTCATATCCCTCATACCTGATCTATAAACTATTACTTAGTCGCGGCAATACATACACACATCCTTTACCCTTAGAAAAATCCTCGGTCGAAAACTACTAAATACATTTGGTAATGCAAAATTAGTAGAATGTACAAATTTTTTGTACATATTGTCAACAAACCCGCATCCCTACCAGAGATTAGTTTATTTTACTCGATAACATTAGTAAGCTTGGATATTGTCATATCTGAAAATTGGTGAGAAAAGCGCGTATTAACCATTTTCATTGTTCCCATAAGGCAATACGGAGGTATAATAAGGATATAATTCTGTTACGTGAATTTTCGGCGAGAAAATGTAGCCGATATTGGGCTTCCGAATCATGGTTCTGCTTGACATATGTGTTTATTAGTACGGTCGAAAATGACTATAGATTGGTAGTATTTACCAAAAAATTCGTTATATTTACTAATTATTTCTCTCAGTGTACAGATACACGGGCCTAAGGTTGTGCAGCCCGCATCACGCTAGATATGAGGTATAGACTAGGGGGGCATTGCTGATTAACGCTTTTGTTACGAGTGTTGTCTATAGACGACATCCGCGCGACGAGCTGTGTGTACGAGCGTCGTCTTTAGACGACATGAAATTCATACTGCTCTTCGATCACAACAGCGCGATGTGTATACTTTGCGGCGCAGTGCTCCGTACAGGGGTAGCACTTCGGCGGAGCACACTGCCGAAATGAAAGGATTAATGGCTTGCTGCATCCCAATACGAAGTATCCCGTGTCTGACATATGTACAGAGCATTGGAGACTGCAACATCCCAATTATGACAATAAATTGTAATACTAACCTAGAGCCAACCGCGTGTAATCGGTTACATATCGCTAAAATAGCTAATAAGAAATATTGTCAGAATATTGAACTCCCGGCCCTGTCAGGCTATTCTTCTTCTTCTTCAGCTATGCGCAGAAGTTGTATTTGTTAAGGAATTGACGCAGCTTCCATGAATATTTGTGAGGAATAATGAGAATGAAACAATGCCTTTCATCATTATCTCTGAAGGGCTTTGACACTTTAATTTCCTTTTCTTTTTTATAACTTTATAATGATAAAAGTCCTCTACAAATTACTGTGATACGAACATTGAAAATGGATTGGAATGGATTATTATGGTTTTGATTCAATTAAATCCTGGATAAAATCTTAATGTATAAAAATCTATATGTATAAAAATGGATTCCTGTCTGTCTGTCTGTCTGATTCTTATGGACTCGGAAACTACTGAACCGATCGACATGAAAATTGGTATGTAGGGGTTTTTGGGGCCGGGGAAGGTTTTCATGATAGTTGGAGACCCTTCCCCCCTTTGTAAGGGGGGGCTGCCATACAAATGAAACACAAATTTCTGCATTACTCGAGAATTAAACAAGCAATTGAAACCAAATTAGGCATATGGAGGTTTTAGGATGCAATAAAAGTACCTATGGTGGTTAGACACTCCACCCCCCTCTCTAAGGGTGGGCTGCCATACAAATAAACCACAAATTTCTACATTACTCGAGAATTAATCATGCAAATGCAACATCTGGCTGTTTTAGGGCACAATAAATGCTTCTATGATGGTTAGACACTCCACCCCCTCTCTAAGAGAAGGGGAGGGGGGCAGTGTGGTGCTGCCATACAAATGAAACACAAATTTCTGCACTACTCGAGAATTAATCAAGTGAATGAAATGAAATTTGGCATTTGTAGGTTTTAGGGTGCAATAAATTATTCTATGGTGGTTAGACACTCCTCCCCTCTCTCTAAGGGAAGAAGAGGGGAGGGGTCTGCCTTTATTATATCATATTTTCTGTATCAAACATTCATTCAATGTAACGGAGAAACGTGTTATTTGTAAATGGTTGAAAAATCTCGAACGAGAACTGTGTCTGAAAATAATTTGATATTATAATGATGAATTTTGGAAGAAGTACTAGGATTTCTTTAGTAAAAGAATATCAGAATATCAATCAATGAGCAGTTCAGCGATATTAGACTCATGAACTTGCGCTTAGTAAGAAAACGTGAATAACAAAAACAAATTTTGGGCGGGACGAAGTTTGCCGGGTCAGCTAGTATAGTATATATATACAACCATTCCATGTGAAACCGATATAGTGGTTCTCAGATTTTCGTCAAATGTGGTAATTTTGTTCTTCACCGCAAAACATTAGACCCGTATTTTTCTTTATTTTTGACGTAGGACTACGTTTAACCGGAAGATATAGGGGGTGAAATGAAAATCTAGGCACTGAACAAGTACGAAAAAATGCAAGATTTGGAACGTTTATAACTCGAGCATTTTTCAATAAATCGCAAAGGTGTTTGCATCAATTGATAGGAACTATATCTACGCATCTATCATAACGAATAACATTTAATTTTTCTTGAGATAAACAATTGAATAATTGTGAAATATCAAGCATCGTCCAAATACACTATGTGCCCATTTTTGATTGGTCCATTTTGTGCTCCTCAAATCGTACCGACCAAGACGGGCAACCAGAGCAGCAGCGAAATACAATGAAGCACGATTGGAAAGGAAAAAGAAAAAAATGAACGAAACATTGGTCGCAGTCTTATGGCGGGTTTACATTAGGGAGATCTATAGCTATAGATGGATTTATTCACGTGAAAATAGGTGTAAACGGGTGAGAATAAATATGATACACTTATTCGAGGTATATATAACTTGAATAAATTCAGCATATGTAAACGCTTGTGAATTTCTCACTGGTGAGAAATCACTAAAGTTGGATGCAGTTCTACTTCAGGTGAATAAATTCACCGAAGATATGAATATATTCATTATAGAAGTTCACGCTAGTGTAAACGGTTGATGCGATTTGTATAAATCTCATCATATTTCTTCACAAGAATATATCCCTAGTCTAAACCCACCCTTACACATGCATAATCCGCGTTGACGGCATTGAACTTCGTATTACGAAATGGGGGAGTAGGCATGACAATATGGGTTTGCGGAAGAAATGACGCACTTTTGAAATTAAAATTATGAATGAAAATTGTTTTTCCCAAATCAAATTAGCACTTCATGTAAATTAAAATCACTTTTGATTGCAAGTAGTGAAAAAATATCACACAAAAACTGTGTCCAAAGATAATTTTATATTATAATGGTGAGCTTTGGTGAGAATATCAGAAAAACCATAGAAAATAGTTTAAATTAGGGTCAGAACAACGTACTTCTAGAAGGTAAATAACGCCAAGAAAAAAAATTTCATATAAATTTTAACAATTTAAAACTGCCTTAGGGCCGACTAATCTGATAGAGAATGTTTAGCCTCACACAAACTAATGTCGTATCCAGATGTCGGCACCATTCTGCCGTCAACGCGAATTCTCGAGTCAGCCAGTCAGCTTAAAAATCCCCGCTCCGCTGCCGTAACGATCATTCTCACCCAAACCATACACCACATCGTATTTCGACATTTAGCTAATTGGACGGACATGTAATGCGACATATTTAGTTGGACATTTTTGTAAACATAGAGTGAAGGGTCCAAATTATGACCCCACATTGAAGGTCGACACTGTACCACTGTCATCGCAAATGTTCAATTACAGGTTAAAATTACCTCCAATCCGATACTGAGTGGTGGTAATGCGACGTGCCATTGAATGTAATTTACAGTACAATATGTCACAAGCTGGATGGGAAGAAATTTTCCAACTATGAAAGCGAGTGGCAAACGCAATCGCTAAACAGGAAGGTTTAGCCGAACAAGATGGGGATATCGAGTGATAACGAAACAATAAACTCTTTAGATGGAAGATAATTTTGTGATCCTGAAAAGCACCCTTTTTAGCCTGCATGTGAATCCAACGAGCGAACAAATCGTAATGAGTGTATTTTTTTGCCATCGCTGCCTTTTAACGCTCATTCGTTCGTCTCGTTGGACTCGCCCCTTTGGCTGAGTCTGCCGATTTGTCTCTATCCTGTGAGTGTGTACCGCTAGAGTACAGAGTACAAAAAAAAATCTCATTTTTTTTCAAACCGTAAATCAGTGTGGTTGTTTGGCATCGTTTAACATCGCATCGCATCACATCATAAAAACAAAACACAACACCAAAGGTTTTTTTCAGAACCACCAACATGTTCATAAACAGTAAACTAATTCATTTTTCAGGTAGATAGGTAGGTATTCACGTAGGAGAACAGAATAAAACAATATATTTGAAATATATATTTAACAAAAGCTGTCCCCTTTGTATAGTCCTACGTCACTCCGGTTATGTCCCCGACATTACCCACCCGTCTTTTTTATTAGGATGCCCATTTCCATTTTAGGGTTGTTCAAAAAATCTTTTTTTTCCACCTTTTCCCGAAAATGGCTGTTTTAAAAAAATCTTAACTTTTGAACAACTGAACCGATGAACCGAATGATCGACATATCATATTGAAGCCAATGAACTAGCCTTTTATTAAAACGTATTGAACTCGCAAAAGAAATGGATTTTATTTTCGTAATTATTGATTGTAGTCTTTTTTTATTGTTTTCATGGCTTGTTGATGCGTAACTCCACTTTTTCGGACTCCGAATAGCGAAACTCAATTTTGTTGTAAGAGCTTGCTTTCAGCTATAAAATAATTTTAATAAACAATAAAGTACATTGTATTAATTAATTTATGCAAACTTACATCATTTATTTAGTCTATTTGTGGTTTCGCACAACAAATATAGTTTTTTTTTTAATAATATTATTATATCTTATGACTGCTTGCTTCGGATTTTCGCCAAAGAATGAGTGGGAAGTTTCATTTGCTGTGAGGGTTGGCTGCGCTAAATTATTTCTGGAAGTTTCCAAACAAGTCGCTACGTTGCCAGGTTATTCGGTGCACAACAGTGCCACAGTTGACACTCAATGACGAAGGGTATTTTCAGAAGTGCTGTCCTGAACAGGCGCTGTTTTTTTATATTTTTTCTTAAATGCTGAGAATTTTTTACACAACATATCTCGATATCAGACATGTTATTTTTTCGGTTTTTAAAAAAAAGTCATTTTCGGGTAGAAGTGGAACAAATTGATTTTCCGGACTAATAAATAATAAAAAAAATGAAAAATACGGGTCTAATATTTTGCGATAAAGAACAAAACTACCACTTTTCATAGAAATCTGAGAACCACTATATCGGTTTGGCATGGAATCTTGCGATACAGCAGACAGTTTTCATTTGAAAGCTTATGTTTTTCGCATGTAGTCACAACCGTAGCAAACTGTGGCAACAAAACTTTTATGCTGGTTTTCTACAAAAAATTATTTTGATTTATTTTGTATCGAACAACTTTTCTTTTGAGGTCAAAGAAAAAAACCAAGCTATCATCGTAGCTGCAGGGCGTTTCAATGTAATGTACTTTTTTTCAGAAAATTGTCAAAAATCGTCAATATGCCAAGCTTCGAAAAGTCGTAAAAAATCAGATTTGATGACATTGTGTTCAAATTTGTGATTTAGGGAGATGGACTCACATGACATCAGTGTTGCCAATTCCCGAAATATAAATAGTGACCCTCGTACGAGTCTAATATTTGTTCGTGAAAATCTCAGAATCACTAGATAGGTTTGGCACGGAGTGGATGTGTATATACAGACAGGGTTTTCCAACTTTAAATTCCGAAAGTAAATTGAAATAAAACACACTTAGAATTCGAATTTCGATGAAACTTTTATTCCAAATTAAAGTTTGGTTTATGCCATTATGTGTGAAATACAACATCATTCAAATGTCCACCTAGGGCTTCCTCGCACACCTTGATCCGGAACAGGTAATTTTCGATGACTTTCGGCACATATGGGGCGGTATCTCGGTCATAACTTCACGAATGTTTTCTTTCAAATGTTCAAGAGTTTGCGGAGAGTTGGCATAGACACGGTCTTTCGCATAACCCCACAAAAAAAAGTCTAGCGGGTTCAAATCGCATGATCTGGACGGCCAATTGGCATCACCAAAAGGCGAAATTATGCGTCCCTCAAATTTCCTTCGCAATATGGCCATGTTCGGTCGTGTTGTGTGACACGTGGCGCCGTCCTGCTGAAACACGCTCACCATTCACAGTTACCGTCTCGCCGTCCTCATTTTCAAAGAAATACGGCCCGATGACTCCACCAGACCATAATGCGCACCAAACAGTGACTTTTGGCGGATGCAATGGCCTCTCAACAATCACGTGTGGATTTTCTGAGCCCCATATACGGAAATTTTGGGTGTTCACATAGCCACCGAGCTCGAAATGTGCCTCATCGCTGAAGAAAATTTGATGCGAAAATTCAGCATTTTGCTGCTGTTGTTCGTTCACCCAATCGACGGTCAACACGTTCTAATTTTTGTACCAGTTGGACTTTATATGGATGTAGGTGCAAGCCCAAATGCAAAATTCGCCACAATGATGTGTTTGACAAGCCCAATTGCTGAGCACGCCGTGGAATCGAAACATTCGGGTCATCCTCCACACTGGCAGCAACAAAATATTTTCAGCCGAACGCACATTACGATGATGCACAGGTTTCACAATATCCGCTACGGATCCAGTTTGTTCGAATTTACGCACTACATTAGCGATTGTGTGCTCTGTAGGTCGTCCATGACGACCAAAATCCGTCCGTAATGCTCGAAAAACATTTGCCGGGAATTAACATAAAGACAGTACTATTAGTGTTGATGCAAAAAAAAATATATATAAAATAACTGAAACTTGTAGCAAAAACGCAATAAAGGCTAAGGTTAGTTAGAATGACCTATGTAATTATTAGTTCTAATTAAAAATTGATAGAGTACCAAACTCTGTTTCTCAAATGAGACCAACGTTCCGTAGAGAAAATTTGCCTTCTGAATGTAGTATTACATGTGATATTGTGATTAGTATCTAGTGTTTAGTTCAGTGCTTGGAAATATCTGTATCACATCAAGCTTTTCAGCTGAATTTCCGGCCTCATTCGATCATTATACCATTGCATTCGGGGTACCGAAAATGAACCAACGCCAAACCTCACAATCACAGCCAGCCACTCACAGTTGATTCATCCAGTTTTTTCATTCTGTTTTTCGTTCTGTTCTGCGTTCACGGAATGTGAGCAAAAGAAAATATCCCTAGTTTTGTCATTCATTGACATTACATACCAGTTCATTCACTATCAGCATCGTTCTCGGACACTGACGAAACGGAGAAATTCGTTGAGAATAGAATGCTCATAATAGTGACAAGAAATAAAATTGTTCAAGCGTGCAAGGTTTCCGTCTCAGTTAAATTGCTTTCATTTTACATGGTGAATATGCAGTTCCAAATCCACTTGTCAGAAATGCTTCAAAAGAAGAATTCCGATGTAAAAAATACCGTCTTGACTCAAATTTCAAACATTGAATTTTTTTTTAATTCTGAACACACGAACATAAAATGGTGGTGTTCAAGGCACGACCGCAATGGGAATATTTCGAGCTTCCTTTTGCAAACGGATCAAACTATGCTATAGGATTAGCGGATGAAATTGCCAACATCCAGCTTTGGCTGACAAAGTTTGCATTCGCTGCTTGGGTCGATTCTGCAGAATGCCCCCTCGCCGTCCAAGCCTAAGCAATCCTTAGCTGTGAGTGTGCATGCAGATCTTGCTTTTTTGTTGGCATTTCCGCTTGCACCACCGTTAGCGTTGCACTTTCGGAGTAACTTCAAAAACAACTGAATAAGCAAGGCACTGACTCAATGAGAAAATCACACACATATCGGGATATTGAAAATGAAAAGTCACAACATTCCTGACAATTCAATGGCAATGAATAAATGTGAATGAATTCTCATGACTCGAGCTTTAAGGAAAGCTCAGAGAGCACAGAATGAATATGAATGAACACAGTTGTAAATTTGTTTGCCGTCTAATGAATGACAGCAGCATCGACAAGCAAAACAAACGCGTGACACTGATAAAAATATATTTTCAATGTTGCTTAACAAGCTCAATATTTCCAAGCCCTGGTTTAGTTGAGAGTCGAATTCGAAAATAACACGCACCCTTATTTCGTTCCAATTGGAAACTTTAACCAAGTCGAAAGAATTTCATTTGAGTAAAAACAATATCCAGTCTAGAGCAATAACGCGCCAAAGGCTCATACACGGGAGCAAAACACACGATAGTCAAACAGAATTCAATCATGTTCCCTTATTTTAATTCCCAGAGGTAACTTTAAATCCGACGAACAGTTGTCCCCGCCCCTCGGATGATTCGAATGGGAGAATGTAATGAATGTGATCAAACGTTACAACACAAGAGAAGTCCATGGAAATTATATGAAATCCTTTGTTTGTATCCAGAACGTCATTTATTATTTGCTGACCATGCTATGTGTGATTCGGATGCTCTATCCTTGGAGACACTGGATAAGAGCTTTCTTTATAATGGAGTGGGAAACTGGGTATAGCAAGAAATACATTTTTCGTTATCCACTCATATAGGTTGGAACTTTTCAATTTTTAACCATGTTCGACTATTGTACGGATAAGCTGCTACGGGACAGCGCTGGGGTATGTTATTCCCAGTAGACTTGTTCAGGAAAACAATTGGTTTTTATAAGCTCGTGACACAAGCAGTATCGAGCACAGCTTCGTCAACTAGAAGAATCGACACCGTAAGAAAAACGGATATAATATAAGTTTGACTTATTAGTTGTTTTTTGGTCGACAATCAACATCGGAGCTGAGTGTACAGGAAATTTTCAAATATTGAGAAACTTAGGGTGCAAACATTTTTCACGGTGTAGTATATCACCCATAGAGCACTCTCATTTATGTGGGAGAAATGTCTCAAGTAACTGCTAACTGTGATAATCCGAAAACTGTAGTGAGAAAAAGTAAAGAAATGTTTTTAGAGCATGAAAATAGACGATAAGCCGAAACCCATGCTATAAGGTATGGGTGCAGAAAAAGCCATGTCGGCAACTGTCTCCAAGCGTATTCCCTGGATGGATTAATGGATTAGAAAGAAAATAGGAATTGAGTGGAACAAAATTTCTAGAAAAATAGGCTTGGTTGGTTCCTTTATAACAGTTTTCAGTTCAATACAAAGAAATTGTTTTTAGTAAAAAAAAAGATGGTTAGCATGTTTTGCAATTGCTCTGCTTGTGAAGTGTTAAACGCAGGCAGATCGTTTTCTATGAGATAACTTTTCAGCAAGTCGAATCTGATCTGCGTATCTCGCTTGCAGAAGGATCAATAAATACAAGAATTAAATAAACATGTACGTACGGTTTATGTGAGCTCGCATTCCCTTCAACAGCTACTAGCTACATCAAAACAAGCCTATTTTTTCGAAGAGTAACATGAACATTGCCAAAATGTTGCCAGGATATTTCCTTTTGACTATCCCTGTAAGCTTGAGGTGAAAATTGTACTTACTATGGTGTCGCGTTGGAATATTAAAGACACGACCATGTTAGTGTGAAATATGGTGCCATTGAATGGAAGCTTTTTAGTGCCATTCAGTAGAGCCCATTGTTTCCGCAGAATACATCTAGACTGCAATGCTGTTAGATTATTCGTTTCCCTGCGCTGTAAATCAATGCCATCTGTTACTTCCGAACGGTTGCTCGCAATAATGTCATTATGTTATTGAAAATCTGTCGTTCGCCAGGTGCACAACACTACACCACATTCACGAAAGTGCTATACTCTCGTAAAACTGAAAATTCGTTATCGAACCAATTAGCAGGATTTACTATCCGCAGAAGCGTTTTGGAGTACTTAGCACTTCATTCGGATACAGGTTTCCACAGCAACGACAAGTCTACCAGAATTTCACCACCAGAGGTTGGGCCAAAATTAAACAATTGACATTCTATTTTGTTACGGAACCCACCGATAATGAAATTGTTTTGAATCTAATACTATTGTAAATATCGGCACCGAACTGATTTGCACCATTTGTGAAATCCTTATAATACGATGTATTACAGGGCGGACTCGATCACATACAGTCTCGGGTTACTTTTCACTATATATAATTGAGTCAAAGCTCGTTTTTTATGTTGTCAAAAATAGGGTGACCAAAATTGTCGATGAAATAGAGAATCTAACTTTTTTATCTTTATAGATAGAGGTAAACATAGTCCGACAATGTTGTGGGTCCAATTATTTGAGACATCTTTGTAGAACAAAGTTTTTCTCTAACTCTTGAACTAACCGATATAGCGCTTTTTTCTAAGTTACGTTAGGGTCACCACGAAAAAAACTGTTTTTTACTCTAACTTTTATATTTCAAATTTTACATGCAAACTGTCTTCGAAAGACTTTTAGAGCTTACTAATAAAAACATTTTCGATGCAGCACTTGTCAATATCTCCACTTTACTCAAAAGTTATTGATATTTCTTCTAAAAAAACATGCTCTTTTCATTTGTTTGTTATTCTTTCTGGGCCGAACGTAAACAAAGTTTATTAGCGGCAATTGAAAGAGCATATTTCACTCTACATGATGTGTGATTTTCAAAACTATGGCATTTTTCGTGTTTGAGTGAATTAAAATTGAAATCATGAGTTTTTGGGTAAAGAACCATCAATAACTTTGAGTAGGATTAAGAAATAGACAAGTTCTGCATCGTAAAATGTTGGTATCAATAAGCTCTAAAAGTCGACAAAAGACAGTTTTGATATAGAATTCGAAATATAAAAGTTAAAGCAGAAAAACACGTTTTTTCATGGTCACCCTAATGCAACTTAGAAAAAAGTGTTAAATTGATTATGTTAAAAGATAGAAAAAAGCTTTGTTCTATAAAGTTGTTTAAAATAACTGGGGCTACAACATTGTTGAACTATGTTTATCTCTATCGATAAAGATAAGAAAGTTAGATTTTTTATTTTATCAACAATTTTGGTCACCCTATTTTTGGTAACATAAAAATGAGCCCTCTATCATATGTAACAACTTTGTCTAATACAGTTTCTGTCTAAACAATAAATATCTCCCACAAAGTTGTTTTTAGCGCCTCTTATCTGAGTTGCATTAGGGTAACTATGAAAAAAACGGTTTTTTTACTCTAACTTTTATATTTAAAATTCTACATCAAAATGGTCTTCGTACGACTTTTAGAGCTTATCAATACCAACATTTTGTGATGCAGAACATGTCAATATCTTAATCCTGCACAAAGTTATTGATGGGTTTTCATCCAGAAACTCATGATTTCAATTTTAATTTACTCAAACACAAAAAATAACATATTTTTGAAAATCACATCTATATATATATATATATATTATATATATATATATATATATATATATATATATATATATATATATATAAATGGATTTCTGTCTGTCTGATTCTTATGGACTCGGAAACTACTGAACCGATCGACATGAAAATTTTTATGTTGGGGCTGCCATACAAATGAAGCACAAATTTCTACATTACTCGAGAATTAATCAAGCAAATGAAACCAAATTAGGTATATGGATGTTTTAGGGTGCAATAATTGTTTCTATGGTGGTTAGACACTCCACCCCCTCTCTAAGGGGGGGTTGCCATACAAATGAAACACAAATTTCTGCATTACTCGAGAATTAATCACGCAAATGTAACGAAACAAATGAAACACGAATTTCTACATCACTCGAGAATTAATCAAGCAAATGCAACCTAATTAGGCATCTGGAGGTTTTAGGGTGCAATAAATGTTTCTATGGTGGTTAGACACTCCACCCCCTCTCTGAGGTGGTATCTGTGTCTGAAAATAATCTGATATTCTAATGATGAGGTTTGGTAGAAGTGCTTATTATTTTTAATTGCTGTGCAACGTAAGAACTTCACGACACTCATAAGACTCGACGCGAGACAAGACATAACACTTATTGTTCTTACTTAATTAAACGAATTAAAATTTACCTTATGTCGACCGGTTTCGGGCGCGAAGCTGCCCATCTGCGGGACAATGTCCGACTCCCGGACATTGTCCCGCAGATAATGTAAATTTTAATTCGTTTAATTAAGTAAGAACAATAAGTGTTATGTCTTGTCTCGCGTCGCGTCTTATGAGTGTTGGTAGAAGTACTAGGAATTTTTTAGTAAAAGATAAATTCAACGGGGTCGATTAGAAGATCAATCAATGAACAGTTCTGCGATTGGACTCATGAACTTGCGCTTAGTAAGAAAACGTGAATGTTTGAAGGTATTGACAACAAAAAACAAATTTTGGGCGGGACGAAGTTTGCCGTGTCAGCTAGTATTATATAGAGTGAAATCTGTTCTTTCAAATCCCGTCAACAAACTCTGTTTACGTTCGTCCCAGAAAGAATGAAACAAATGAAAAGAGCGGGTTTTTTGGGAAGAAATATCACTAACTTTGAGTGAAGTTGAGATATTGACAAGTTCTGCATCGAAAAATGTTTGTATTAGTAATCTCTAAAAGTCTTTCCAAGACAGTTAGCATGTAAAATTTGAAATATAAAGGTTAGAGCAAAAAAACAGTTTTTTTCATGGTGACTATAACGTAACTTAGAAAAAAGGTGCTATATCGATTATTTCTAGAGATAGAGAAAAACTTTGTTCTACAAAGATGTCTCAAATAATTGGAGCTACAACATTGTCGAACTATGTTTACCTCTATCTATAAAGATAAGAAAGTTAGATTTTTTATTTCATCGACAATTTTGGTCACCCTATTTTTGATAACATAAAAACGAGCGCTCTATCATGAGTAACAACATTGTCTCATACAGTTTTTGTCTAGAGAACAACTGTCAAGTTCTGAATGCTAATTTCCACTTAAATGCATCTCCTGGACCATTGTGCATTGGTTGCGCGTTCGCTTAGTAAGCGATCGATCGTGGATTCAAAACTCAGGGCCCTCATTGACCATCTTTCTTTCTTTCTTTGTTTTTAAGACGCTTTAAACTTTGCAGTTCATTCGCCTCTAACATTGACCATCTTTGTGTTGTTACTGAGTAACTACGTTTACGCAACAATCATCAGCTATGGAGATCGATCCACGGTCGAATAAGATCGATTGATTCATCCATACAACTGATCTGCTATGCAAGACACATCGGGCTGCTGTTCTATAAATAACACAACAATAATCAATCAACTGTCTCCGCTGTCCGGTCTAACTGGATAATGGCAGAACAGAAGAAAAACTCTTACGCCTAAATGGCTACTGTGTAAATATGTACCATATGCAATGGTATAGAAGGGAATACTATGTGTGTAATGTGCTAATTATAGATATGATAACCATGTGACATGTACACGATTATAATTTGACTCTGTTACATCTAAAACGCTAATAAGCCTAAAATAAATAAACAAAAGGGATACAAAATGAAAGAATTTAAAGTCAGAAAACAACTTTCTCACATAAAATAATGAATATATCCAGAGTCCCTTAGAAGGTGATAGACGGTCATTATTGATAAAAAAAATCCTTCTACGCATATGTTCGAATTTCAACAATGACAGAGTTATAGAACTTTTGACGTAGGACTACGTCTAACCGGAAGATGTAGGGGGTGAAATGGAAATCTAGGCACTGAACAAGTAGGAAAAAATGCAAGATTTGGAACGCTTTTAACTCGATCATTTCTCAATAGATCGCAAAGGTTTTTGCATCAATTGATAGGAAATATATCTACGCATCTATCATAACGAATAACATTTCATTTTTCTTGAGATAAATAATTGAATAATTGTGAAATATCAAGCATTGTCAAAATGCACTATGTGTCCATTTTTGATTGGTCCATTTTGTGCTCCTCAAATCGTACCGACCAAAACGGGCAACCAGAGCAGCAGCGAATTAGAATGAAGCACGATTGGAAAGGAAAAAGAAAAAAAAGACGAAACATTGGTCGCAGTCTCACACATGCGTAATTCTCGAGCCAGCCAGTCAGCTTAAAAATCCCCGCTCCGCTGCCGTAACGATCATTCTCATTCAAACCGTACACCACATCGGTTCGCATCACAACACATCAACAAACCAACACAAGCAGCCATGTCTGGACATGGTAAAGGAGGAAAAGTGAAGGGAAAGGCAAAATCCCGCTCGAACCGTCTTGATCTGGAGTTCCCCGCAAGGGTAGCTAGGCCGAGCGCGTTAGTACCAGTGCACCAGTCCACCTAGCCGGCGTTATATAGTTTCGGCCGCCGAAGTGATCGAGTTAGCTGGCAAAGCTGCTCGCGACGATAAGAAAACCCGCATTCGGAACAGAACACATTCGGTTCGGTGGACATCAAGACAACAACAGGCAGTTGCAGCGAGTGGCGAGTGGCAAACGCAATCGCAAAACGGCATCAGGTAGCAGAAGAAAAAAGTTTGTTCTTTATACAAACTGCTTTGGTGGCAAATCCAGAACAAGGCGGCATCGAGGGCGCTCGAAAAACTCTTTGTTCGAAAAAAGAGTTTAGGAAATACAGTTCAATGCTTTCTAAAACAATATCCAAAATAATAATAAAACACAAATTGATTTTTTCATAATTTGTTTGCCAGGATATGATGAGTATGTGAATTTGGTAGTTGTTCTGAGCTTATTGATTTTCACCAATTCTTAAATTGCTTCTAGATTGAAAGTACAGTAATTTACACTTATCTCGACATTTAGCTAATTGGACGGACCTGCAATGCGACATATTTAGTTGGACATTTTTGTAAACATAGAGTTCGGGGTCCAAATTATGACCCCACATTGAAAGTCGACACTGTACCACTGTCATCGCAAATGTTCAATTGCCATTGAATGTAATTTACTGTAAAATATGTCACAAGCTGGATGGGAAGAAATTTTCCAACTGTGAAAGCTGTGGCGAGTGGCAAATGCAATCGCTGAACAGAAAGGTTTAGCCGAACAAGATGGGGATATCGAGTGATAACAAAACAATAAACTCTTTAGATTGAAGATAATTTTGTGATCCTGAAAAGGACCCTTTTTAGCCTGCACGTGAATTAAACGGGCGAACAAATCGTAATGAATGTATTTTTTTTGCCATCGCTCCCTTTTAACGCTCATTCGTTCGTCTCGTTGGACTCGCCCCTCTGGCTGAGTTTGCCGATTTGTCTCTATCCTGTGAGTGTGTACCGCTAGAGTATAAAACACGCGGACCCCAAAAAAATATCTTATTTTCTTTCAAACCGTAAACCCGTGTGGTTGTACGGCATCGGCATCGTGGACGTAACAAAGGAGGACAAGTTAAGGGAAAGGCAAAGTCCCACTCGAACCGTACAGGTCTCCAGTTCACTGTTGGTCGCATTCACTGATTGCTCCGCAAGGGTAACTAGGCCGAACGGATTGGTGCCGGAGCACCAGTATACCTAACAGCGATTATAGACTTTCGGCCGTCGGAGTGCTCGAGTTGGCTTGCAAAGCTGCTCACGACAATCAGAAAACCCGCATCAAGAACAGAGCAGCTTCGGTTCGGCGCTCATCAAGACAACAATTAGTTTCAGTGAGTGGCAAAGTGTTTCTCCGGCACGTCGCATTAAATGTAATTTACTGAACAATATGTCACAAGCTGGATGGGAAGAAATTTTCCAACTGTGAAAGCTGTGGCAAACGCAATAGCTAAACAGGAAGGTTTAACCGAACAAGATGGGAATATCGAGTGATAACAAAAACACAACACCAAAGGTTCTTTTCAGAACCATCAACATGTAACATGTAAACAGTAAACTAATCCATTTTTCAGGTAGATAGGTAGGTATTCACGTAGGAGAAGAAAATAAAACAATATATTTAAAATATATATTTAACAAAAGCTGTCCCCTTTGTATAGTCCTACGTCACTCCGGTTATGTCCCCGACATTACTCACCCGTCTTTTTTTTGTTTCGGACCCTGTAGTCTCAAACTGGTTCTACATTGAAAAGTACGCTACTGAAGACGATTTTGCTTTATAAAAGATGAGAAAATTTAGTATAGGATCTAGTAGTGGAAAATCTAAATTAGTGGATTTAAATAACATTTTGGAGGAGAAAAACTTAAAAGCTAATATTTTTTAATGTGTCATTATTAATTTTATCTGAAAAATTTATGTGTTAAACATGATTGTTTCTATCAATTAAATTAAAGCTCTGCTCTACAATTTGTTCCTTCTATGTTTTCTTAATATCGCTGCAATATAGATATAAACAATTCCTGGTGAAAATTCAAACAAAATCTACAAAAATCACGATTTCTGCCTCCATTGTACTTATAATAGCCATTTAAATTCACCTTTACGTTGAAATGTTATAATTTTCTTAAAATAAGCCATATTGGAAATATAAAAAAAAATATTGTTTAAACTGTACATACACTGGATTCTTTTTTTACGTGATAGATGCGTGCACGCAAAAAAAAAACGCTTAATTTTAAGCAAATCACGTAATTTCGAGCAAATCGCGTAAAAATAATATTATGTATTTTGACAAATTTTTTTTGTTCGTAGTGCGTACGAGGTCGCATGCGCGTCGTTTGTGTTCTTGCGTATGGATGTATTTGTGTGTTCGTGTGCGTTTGTACACCCACACAAACCAGCACATACACGCATGTGCAAATACACGCACGAACACACGCGCACACATGCGCACATACAATCACACATGTACAAACACACACACGAACACACGCGCTCCCATGCACAAACACACGACAAAATATGTTTTATTTTGACAAAATGGCGGCCGTTTTGTTTGAATAGTATAATGAAGAAAATATTATTTTTCATTGGTTCATGCGATAGAAATATGTAAACATATTGTATTCATATGAATTCGACATGAATCGGTTCAGTAGGAACTTGAGATATCGTGTAAGTAAGTTTGAAAAAACTAGTTCCGAGAAAGAACCATTTGAAGTTATTTATTATAGCCGCACTGAGCCTCCTCCTGAGCCGTCAGGATTCGCAACGATCATTTCGCAAATTGTTAAAACTAATTCCGCTGTTGAAATGTGGAATTACTGTTCTTTCTTTATCGGTTCTTTAAAACCATGTACAGGCAAACCTTTTTATTGTGCGGGGGGTAGGGACCGCACAAAAAAAACGCATAATTTTTTAATCGTGCAAAAATTCACCAGTAGGTTGAAAAAAATCGCGTTCGGTACACATTTTGAGAAAACTTTTTTTGTGCGGTAGATAAGGGCCGCACAAAAACAGTTTCACCCAAGAAAATAACTCAAATCCACGCCGTTCACCGTTCAATTTCCTTTTGTTTCCCTGCTTTCCGATGGGACAGTTTGCCTTTTCGGTTGCGCGTGGCTGTTTTGTGCTTTTAGTTGCTTGTCGAAACGTATTGCTGTTAGAAATCATGAAATTATGAAATCATAAGGTCTTCGTAGCCTAATTGGTTGCGTTTCCGCTACTAAGCGAACGATAATGAGCGCATAACTCAACCCCCTCAACTGACCATCTTAGTATGTCATTCTAGCTACCATGTCCACGCAACAATCATCATATGTCGGTAATCCCAGTCCCTTACCGCTCACATTTTCGATCTGCTGCATCGGTAATTGGCACTATTAATAACGCAACGAAGGAAGTCTCATATCAACAGTCCCGCTGTGAACAGCCCAACTGTGAACATTCGAACAATAGCAATATTCTTACGCTGAAAAAAGGCGACATGTGTTGAGCATCGATAGAATAGGAATTCTCTTACGCCTAAACGGCTACTGTGTTTTAGGTTAAACAAGTGTTTATCGAGAGATAACGATACTCTTACGTCTCAAAATGGTGACAGTGTAATATACAACAAAAGTTATCTAAGATAAAAAATGTACACGAATGAATTCGGCTCTGTTACAGCTGAATTGCTAAATGAGCCTAATAATATAAACTGTTGGGTTAAAAAAAAGCAAATCATGTCATGCAAAAACTCAGAAAAACTTAGAGCATTTGATGGGTGGAGGGGAACGATTTTCAGAAGTGGATAATTGAGACGCAAATATGCTTTTTTCGCACTGAAATGCATATAAACCATAAAAAAATTGACAATGGAAAATGGACGATAACTTCGTCAAATATGCTTCTTTTCATATACCGCACAAAAAAAATCGTACAAGAACAGAAAACCGCACGAAAAAATCGCCCAAATAAAAATCGCACAAAAAAACCGCACAAAAACAGGTTTTACTGTATAGTTTTCTGATTTACATAGAGGTTTGGATTTTATGAAATATTATTCACCTCATCCTTATCTGCCTCAGCAAATCTGCAACATTTATCCGAATATTGAAGCCACTGGTCTCTTGGGAGGCTCCAGCGTAACACCAAGCTGCCCACGTTGGACACGTATTGATGATTCATCCGATTTCGAGCAAACAACAATCGACAGTCTCTTGAACTCGAACTCTGATAGGTCCGTCGTTTCTGCTGCTTGCTGGTCAGCAATGATCGAACCAGAGCATATATCATCACCGTCACCGCTGATTGATTCCGGCCGTCCTCGATCACTACCAACGGCACACAAAACAGCATGATGGAAGCTCCCAAGCCGCCCGGCACAGTCGAGTACCGTCGTCGTCTACCTGTCGACCGTTCCTGCCATCCAAGACATTCCGTTCCTGTGTCCGGAGCTGGTATGGGAGTCTTCCAACCTGCCACTCCAGGAAAGTACGATTACATTCCAGTCTTTTCGCTTCCTGATTTCGGTTCCATTGATAGCACCGCTTACGTCGGCGGTGGAGTTGACGCCGTTTCGATCCCTGAGGCCCCCGTCGTTTCCGCTATTTCTACCCCACACTCCAACGTTCTATCTGCCAATCGTGACCAGGAGATCATGGTATATTATCAGAACGTCGGCGGTATCAACAACAATGTCGACGATTTCCGATCAGCAATCTCAGACCAATGCTACGATATCGTTGTACTCACGGAGACTTGGTTAGACTCACATACGCTTTCTCACGTGTTTGGCTGCGACTACGAAGTTTTCCGTTGTGATAGGAATACCGATAATAGCCGTAAAGCCAGAGGCGGAGGGGTTTTATTGGCTGTGAACTCCAGACTCAAGGCGAGCGCTGTAGAAAACCAAAAATGGATTTGCTTGGAGCAGGTATGGACGGCAATCACACTGGACGACCGTACTCTATATCTATGTGCGTTGTATATTTCTCCTGACCGAATACGAGAACGCGAGCTTTTCGAGATCCACTGCCAGTCGGTTTTCTCCGTTTTGGAAATCACCAAAACAACAGACGAAGTTATCATGATGGGCGACTTCAACCTTCCAGGAATCTCGTGGAAGAAGTCTCGCAACGGCTTCCTTCATCCGGATTTGGGTTACTCGTCCTTCCATCCCAACACTTCTTTCCTTCTAGACAACTACTGCTTAGCCACTCTCTCGCAAATCACGTTACGCAACGTTACCAATCAGAATGGTCGTAGCCTGGATCTCTGCTTTGTGAGTGCGCAGGACATAGCCCCATTTTTATGCGAGGCTCCTGCTCCTCTTGTGAAACTAACTCCTCATCATCCACCCCTTCTGGTTACCGTTGGCACAAAGACGTTACGAGATTTCGATATTCCAGCCAAAGTCATTTTTAATGGCTTCCGTAATGCCGATCATCGTAGTATCAGCCAGATACTCTCCAGCTTCAATTGGGGTGACATACTAGATACCAATAATGTTGAGTCTGCTGCTCTAACATTATCCAACGTCCTGACGAATGTCATCGATAGACATTTGCCGAAAAAGAAGCGCCCCAGGCATCCCGTAAACCATGGCAGACTAGCGTACTACGACGAATGAAATCTTTAAAGAGGGCCGCATTGAGAAGGTTCACTAGATACCGAACACAAACTCTTCAATGCCAATACGCGAGAATCAACCACGAATACAAACGTATTGCTAAGCAATCTTTCCAGCTTTATCAGCGTTGCATACAAAGAAAACTCAAATTACGCCCAAAGCAGTTTTGGAATTTTGTGAACGAGCAACGCCTGCCATCGTCTATGACGTTCAATGGAAGCGTGGCTTCTACCCAGCAAGATCAGCGTTGCCAATGTTCCAGTGTTTTTTCTCGATCCAGTCATCCAGTTGAACCCAAAAATCTTCCAGTTTTTTTGGAATATCGTCCAGTTTTATCCAGTTTTTCATATGTGTGCCCTAGTTTTATCCATTTTATGTAAAATAAATTTACAATGATATATATTATCTGTCCCTTGCTCTTCCTATCCCTTATGTAATTTTATTTTCTTACATTTATCATTCGATCTTGGATCGATCTATCTTTTCTGCGACAGGCGAGGTTGTAATTCGGTTCTTTCCATTTTGTTCAATCGGTCGGTGTTTTGTCGAAAATTCCAAAACGAAGAGCTTTCCCGAATGGTGGAAACTTATCAAACTACTTTAAAAACAGGGTATCACTGAATTGTTAATTTTATTTAAGAAGAATCAATGTGCTACACTGTGTTTCAATTTATATAAATATCGGATGTTCCAAACCATTCTGAAGTTCAGACCAATTGATCTACTTCCATCTATCCCGAACGCTTCTTCGTCGGAGATTTAGTTTTTTTAAGGAACAGATTTCCATGTGATTATAGTTTTATGTGATGACTTTTTTTGTAATGCATTATTCGTGTTTAGATTTAAGCTACAACATTAGGGCCTTTACAGCCTGTTGATGAATTGACTAATAATAGTACTAATCTGGACTCGCTATCTTGGATAACCTCACAGATGGCACTCGACGATAAAATATTAATAGTTGGAGATTTCAATTTTGGAAGTATCAACTGGATTCAGAGTACAGCATCATTTTTGTACCCAGATACATCACACTCGACAATGAACTTGTGTATGAGCCGACTTCTAGATCATTATAGTACCGCCGGTCTTGTCCAACTGTGCGATGTTATGAATGAAAATAATCGTATATTGGATCTTTGCTTCGTCACCCAGGAGGTCTCTAGTCACAATCCTGTTATCCGTGCTCCGACACCTCTTGTTAAATTCACACGACACCACCCAGCTCTTCATATTCTTCTTCGTGAATGTAAACCATTTGTGTTTGAAGATACTACCGAAACCATAACCTATTGCTTTGGGAAGACAGATTTCGCGGGAAGAGCCAATTTTTTTCTCACATCAAATGGAATGAAATCCTGCATAAATTCGATGCAAATACCGCTGCGACGACTATGTCGAATATCATCTTATATGCTATCGATCAGTTTACCACCAAAGGAATTGACAGTGTTCCTGAGTACCCTCCATGGTCTAACCGCTATCTTAGGAAGTTAAAAACGGCCAAAAGGTCAGCGCTAAAAAAGTTCAGTTGAGATCAGTTGAAATTTCACTACATCTCATTGAACTGTCGTTACAAACGGCTGAATAAGTCACTGTTCAGCTCTTATCAATATCATATACAGTGCAGTCTCAAGAATAATTCTAAAAGATTCTGTCGTTATGTTAGTGATCAGAGACGTGAGGCTGGATTGCCTTCTACAATGTCGCTCGATAACAAGGAAGCCACTTCAATGCGGAAAATTTGTGAATTATTTCGCATTCAGTTCAGCAGCATTTTTACCAATGAAATCCTTAGTGATCAACAAGTATCTGCTGCAGCACACAATATCCCCTGTATACCTGCAGTTGGACCTCATCCTACTATTGATCCCGCTACTGTACAAATTGCGTGTTCGAAATTGAAATGCTCTACTAATCCAGGGCCGGACGGAATTCCTTCTTTAATAATCAAGAAGTGTTCGTCTACCTTATGCTCACCTTTATCGTTAATTTTTAACACGTCTCTACGCTGCGGCGTTTTCCCTGTCATATGGAAAGAATCATACTTTTTTCCGGTTCATAAAAAGGGTTCCAAACGTGAAGTATCAAAATATCGGGGGATTGCATGTCTGTGTGCTACCTCCAAACTGTTTGAACTCATTGTTCTCGAATTTCTAACGCACAGCTGTTCCAGCCTTATTTCAGAATATCAGCATGGTTTTATGCCCAAACGATCTACATGTACGAATCTCGTCACTTTTACTTTTGAATACCACAAGTGACATTCTTATTAATAGGTGATCAAAATGAGAAAGCATCACACAATATACTTCGACCTTGTTACTATCGGAACTAATTACCAAAAATGTGAAGTTCGTAGATAGCTGCAGTACCAATTTTCATACCCAATTTTCATTTTAGATATCCATCCTCGCGAGTTGATCTACCGTAGAACTCTCGAATGACGTTTTAATGCAAAAGTTTCCAATACTCGCCGGTCGATTCGATGAAGACGGCTGCTGAATTAAAAGGCTCTTGATGTTTTTACCATTCACGAGAGTTAATAAAATTCATTCTATAGATACTCTTGACGGGAGTCAGTGGTGTAAAAGTGTCATCATAAGGATTACCGCTTGAAACTCGTAATCAACCGATGTCGAAAGTAACGAGAACCAAATCAAACCGCGAAGTATTGTGGACAACGAACTTTTTCTATTACAGTGAACAATAAATGGAAATAAATCTATTGAATGAAGTCTGAAGTGGATTAAATATATATATATATATATATATAT
This sequence comes from Toxorhynchites rutilus septentrionalis, assembly GCF_029784135.1. Classification (NCBI taxonomy): domain Eukaryota; kingdom Metazoa; phylum Arthropoda; class Insecta; order Diptera; family Culicidae; genus Toxorhynchites; species Toxorhynchites rutilus. The sequence continues at coordinate 84,334,803 of NC_073744.1, forward strand.
ATATATATATATATATATATATATATATTGGTTGATGAGACTATGTTTGACGTTTTCAGCGATTAAATCAATTGTCATTTCGACCCGGCGCTGGATGCTCATTACGTTCAAGTGGTTCGTATTATGACACAAGTTGTAATAACAGATGGAATTCAATTAGTATAGATATAATATGTTATTTAAAGGTTTGGGCGAATTGAAGTGTGTACTGAAGTAAATCGGAATAGTTATTGTAGAATATTATGGGTTTGTGTTTGTAATAAAATGGAATTAACGGAATGTTAATAGATAAAATCTATTAATAAATTAAAACCTACCTTATAACCTCTATGTCTAATATAGGTAGTAAGTTGAGGGTAACTGAAAGTTCATTCAATTACAGAAGCTAGGTGCAATCCTAGTTATTAGATTGAGTTTATGCTGTAACTTTCAAATGGGATGAAATATTGGAAAATCCTTCCAACACAACAATCCTGAACGTATAAGCCTTCCGAAAATAAAAAAGGAACGCTTTCAGCAATCGGGAAGTGTTTTCTGATCTAACTAACGTAACACCGTAACTTTTTCTTGAAACTATTTGCCGCGGTCAATCTTAATCAACAAATTCTAATATATTCTAATTTGTTTTATGCAATTCATCTGAGAATGATATGACAAATAAATATTTTCCATTCAAACCATTCATCTGATCACACCAGAATCACCAAAACTGACACTTTGTTCCCGTACATATTGACCGCAACGAGTTATGCTTTCTAATTTTTTGAAGCCGGAGCACTTGTGTTGCAGTATCTATCCCGAAGGGATGGGGCATGCACGAATTTTAACTCAACCGCCATGGAGTTGAGTAAGTAGGGACCGTCGAAAATTGCTCAACAAGAAACTCATTCGAACCCCGGTAAGTGTAACTTTAGAATAGATTGCTCCGTCGTTCGGTCGATTGCATGTGGCAGATAAAATATTTCAGCTCTTCACCGGCAAACAATTCTCTTTGCTGGAGATACATATTTGAGGAGCATACATAAGAGAAAGTGGAAATTTTCTTGTTAATGGCTCGAGGTGTTAAAATGATTGCCCGTGTTGGCATTATGAGTGCGCCTTCGGGAGCCTAACGCTTATCGGACGGGTCACGATAATTTGCGGCATATTTCGGTTTCCTCAAAATGCCCAGCAGTTAAATATAGGATACAGTCTTGGTACGAGGAACGTTTTGTCCACGAGTTCGCGAATAAAACTTTAATTTATGTGCAAGCTGTGAGTGAGGTTTTATTATACTCCACAAATCTTCGTTCCTCATCATTTCACGTTTGTTTTTTGAAGCGTTTTTTTTCATTTACAGAAAAAAACACAAGAAAATTGTAAAAAATATATTTTTTGGGGGTTCAAAATCAATCCTTGTCATTTATTTTTTAAATATTATTTCACGTAAATTTTGGCCACCACTACGTTTTGGTGATCTATATGTGAAATCCAATATTGAGTTATTTTTTCAAGCAATTCGATATGGAGAAGTTAATTTTCATTGATAAATTCGATTTGCAATGTACCACAATTAGTGACAGCAGCTGTTCAAGTGGACACCAGTAATTTTGAAACATTTTTATCGATTGCCGTTCACCTCCCAACCAACAAGGCCAATCAGAAAGAAGTTAATCGTGATTTGTTACATTATTTTCGACCCGGTAATACTGATGGAAATACTAACGATAAAAACTAACTAAAATGTTTCCACAGCAGAATTAATGCATATTCGCATTAGAAAGGACGTTTTTTCGAGCACTGAATACTAATAATATTTTTGATATCTATTTTTTTTTTATTAATCTTAGAAAAATGCAAACATAATCTATATAAATAAAAATGTAAGGCAAAATCTGTTGGTAAGCGGAAAATTCGAAGAAGGGATGGTCCAATTTTAGCCTTCTTTATTCTGTTGTATTCGTCTCTTACCGTAGATCAATATCTTCTTCTTCTTCTTCTTCTTCTTCTTAAATGGCACCAACGTTCCTAGAGGAACTTCGCCGTCTCAACGTAATATTACTTGGGTCATTTTTACTAGTACTTAGTTGAGATTTCTATGCCAAATAACACGCCTTGAATGCATTCTGAGTGGCAAGCTCTAGAATACGCGTGACCACAGTGCAAGTCGGAGGAAAGTTCTTTTACGAAAAATTCCCCCGACCAGAACGGGAATCGAACCCGAACCCCCGGCATGTTAGGTTTTGACGCTAACCACTCGGCCACGGTAAGGCAAAATCTGTTGGTAAGCGGAAAACCTGAAGAAGGGATGATCCGATTTTAGCCTCCTGTATTTTGTTGTATTCGTCTCTTCCAGTAGATCAATATAGTGGAGAGAAAAATCGGAAAATTTTCGGAAAATCCTGAAGGATGGTCGGAAAATTCGGAAAATTGAATTCCCATATGTTCGAAAATTACATCATAATAAGCGCTGTTAGTCCATTCGATATTTGCGCTATCGAAATTGATTTTCGTTCGTAAATGGAAATGGATTTTCAGGCGAAATAACGCATTTCCATATATTATATCTATATATTAGGCTGTCAAAAAAGTCCTGCGGTATTCCCGCGAGGTGTCGTTGTAAGCGCGTAGTTCTAGTTGTATTCATTGTATCGAGTCATACTATAACTTGTTGGAAAGGTATTTTTGCGCGCTATAATATAGTCCTTGACAGTGTTTTGTTTGGTTAAGTCGTTCGTGAGTTATAGTGTCGCAAATATGGAGCAAAATAAAGAGAAAATCCGACATCTTTTACAGTACTACTATGACAAAGGCAAAAATGCATCTCAAGCTGCCAATAAGATTTGTGCAGTTTATGGACCCGATACAGTTTCCATTTCCACCGCCCAACGATGGTGTCAACGTTTTCGTTCTGGTGTAGAGGTCGTCGAAGATGTGCCACGCTCCGGAAGGCCTGTCGTCAAAATTGCGACAAAAACGCTGAATTAGCCGAGAAATACCGGCATAGTAGCAGCCGTAGCATCGGCCAAGAGCAGGGTATAAGTCATCAAACCATTATTACCCATTTGAAGAAGCTTGGATTCACAAAGAAGCTCGATGTATGGGTGCCACACACGTTGACGCAAAAAAACATCTTTGACCGTATCGACGCATGTGAATCGCTGCTCCGTCGACCCGTTTCTGAAGCGGATGGTGACTGGCGATGAAAAGTGGGTTACTTACGACAACGTGAAGCGCAAACGGTCGTGGTCGAAGCCCGCTGAAGCGGCTCAGACGGTGGCCAAGCCCTCATTAACGGCCAGGAAGGTTCTGCTGTGTGTTTGGTGGGACTGTCAAGGAATAATCTATTATGAGCTGCTTCCCTATGGCCAAACGCTCAATTCGGACCTGTACTGCCAACAACTGGACCGCTTGAAGGTAGCACTCATGAAGAAGAGGCCATCTTTGATAAACAGAGGCCGCATTGTCTTCCATCAGGACAACGCCAGGCCACACACTTCTTTGGTGACGTGCCAGAAGCTCCGGGAGCTCGGATGGGAGGTTCTTTTGCATCCGCCGTATAGTCCAGACCTTGCACCAAGTGACTACCACCTGTTTTTGTCCATGGCGAACGAGCTAGGTAGTCAAAAGTTAGCCACAAAAGAGGCCTGTGAAAATTAGCTATCCGAGTTTTTTGCCAATAAGGAAGCGAGCTTCTATAACAGGGGTATTATGAAGTTGGCATCTCGTTGGGAACAAGTCATCAAACAAAACGGCGCATATTTGACTTAAAACGGATGATTGTAACTAATTTTATGAACAAATGAAAATTCAAAAAAAAAATACCGCAGGACTTTTTTGACAGCCTAATATATAAAAATGGATTTCTGTCTGTCTGTCTGTCTGATTCTTATGGACTCGGGAACTACTGAACCGATCAACATGAAAATTGGTATGTAGGGGTTTTTGGGGTCGGCGAAGGTTTTCGTGATAGTTTGAGACCCCTCCCCCTCTCTAAGGGGGGGGGGCAGCTATTGAAATTCAACACAAATTTCTACATTACTCGGGAATTGATCAAGCAAATGAAACCAAATTAGGCATATTGAGGTTTTAGAGTGCAATAAATGTTTCTATAGTGGTGTCAGCCATACAAATGAAACACAAATTTCTACATTACTCGGGAATTAATCAAGCAAATAAAACCAAATTTGGCATGTGGAGGTTTTGGGGTGCAATAAATGTTTTACGGTGGTTAGTTACTCCTCCCTCCTTTCTTAGGGTGGGCTGCCACACAAATGGAACACAATTTCTGCATTACTCGAGAATTAATCAAGCAAACGAAACACATATTTCTGCATAACTCGAAAACTAATCAAGCAAGTGGATCCAAATTTGGCATGTAAAGGTTTTACGGAGCACGAAACGTTTCAATGGTGAATACACTTCTCCCCCCTCTCTAATGGGGGCTGCCATACAAACGAAACACAAACTTCTGCATAACTCGAGAACTAATCAAGCACAATTTGGGATGTGAGGGTTTCTGGGTATGAGAAATGGTTCTATAATAATATGACACCCCTCCCTCCTCTGGAATGGAGAGGGGGTTCCATAAAAATATTTCACATATTTCAACCAAAAATAATTCAGCTAATCATGTCAATTGAAAATTTTTGGATAACTCTGAAGGAAAGGGGGGAAATTCGGAAAATTTAATTCCCAAATGTTCTACAATTACATAGTGACAAGTGCTGTTAGTCCATTTGATGTTTGCGCTAGCGAAATTGATCTTTGTTCGAAACTGGAAATGGATTTTAATGTGATGAAACGTACTCCTATATCATCTTCTATCTATACAAAAAAAGGATCGCCGGATGTGTTGATAAGAGCAGAACTCGAGGAAGGAATTGTCCAATTTAGGGCAGTCTTTATTCTATCATATTTTCTGTAAAAAACATTTATTCCATGTAACGGAGAAACATGTTATTTGCAAGTGGTTGAAAAATCTTGAACGAGAATTGTGTCTGAAAATAATCTGATATTATAATGATGATTTTTGTTAGAAATACCAGGAATTTTACAGTAAAAGTAAAAATCAACGGGGTCGAATAGAATATCAATCAATGAACAGTTCCGCGATTGGACCCATTAAGTTGCTCATAGTAAGAAAACGTGAATGTTTGAAGGTATTGATAACATAAACAATTTTTGGGCGGGATGAAGTTTACCGGGTCAGCTAGTCTATAAATAAAAAAGGAAGGCCAAATGTGTTGGTAAGCGCAAAACCTGAGGAAGGAATGGTTCAATTTGAGTCATCTATATTTCGTTGTATTCGCCTCTTCCCGTAGATCAATATAGCGGAGAGAAAAATCGGAAAATTGAATTCCCATATGTTCTACAATTAGCTAAGCGTTGTTAGTCCATTTGTTGTTGGCGCTAACGAAATTGATTTTTGTTCGAAAGTGGAAAAGGGTTTTCAGACGGAATAACGCAAGAATCTTGAACGAGGATTGTGTCTGAAAATATTTTTTATTATAAGGACGAATTTTTGTAGAAGTACTAGACAATTTATAGTAAAAGGAAGTTGTAAAGGGTCAAAGGGTAATCAATCAATGAAGAGTTCAGTGATTGGACTCACTAACGTTCACTTAGTAAGAAAAAGTGGATGTTTGAAAGTATTCAAATCAAAAAATCTATTTTGGGCGGGACGAAGTTCGTCGGGTCAGCTAGTTGATTAAAATAATTATTCAAATACGCAAAACGAAAAAAAGTTACCAGCATGCCATTTGCGCACACCATTTCAACCTTTCTGGTTATCCGAAACAGAAAACAAACAAAAATTTCAATTCCCAATTTCCTAACATAATATTGATCTTGAAAACTTTGAGCATAGTGGAATATGAAAGAGTAGTAATTAAGTAACTTGAAGGCTCAGTTTTTCTATTCTATACACTTTTTCTTCATTCCGACAAAAGGCATAACACAATTCAGTCATATGAAATGTAATTATTTTTTGTTTTTTTTTCAAAGCAAAGATTCTTCCTTTTAGTATTCGTATTATTAATTGATTGAAAACTTAAAACAAGAAACCATGAAAAAACCAAAGTAATAATTAATCGAATATATATTTATTCTCTTTTCTGAACAAATTATTCGGATGTATTCTCTACGCCAATAGCAAATAGTGTATTTTTCTATCCATTTTTTCCCATTTTCAATGTTATGCTTATCAACAATTTGGAAACATATTAAAGCAATATTGTAGAATACCGCGAGATGCATTCCTTCCGGACATCTTCTGCTCTTCCCAACCTTGCCGAACCGCCAAGGTGAACACAGCCGCCGTGGGGATAAGCCGACAAACAGATTACACGAAAACTTGCTCTGCTTTATCGGCGCAATTTATCTTGATGCTGTCACGGTGCTAACAGTGCGAAAATCTTGTTAAGAAACCACTGGCCAGCACAGGAACTGTACTTGAGCGGAAGCTGTTTTCATACTTGATTTATTTAATATTTTATTTATTACATTTTTCCTCGTTACGTTGCTTACTGCATTCGTTTACGCAAGCCAATGCATGTTTTCCACCGGAAGAGGACCTGCTTTTAGCAGGAGCGGAACCGACCGACGGTAGTAATGCTGTTCCAATTTGTAGTTTAAATTAAGTTATTCACAACACCTTTCATACCCAGTTACACGTGTTGCCACTGATTCGTTTCCGCCATTATGTTTTATGTCTCTTTCAGAAATAGTATGCTATGTTTATGGGTGCGGTGAAAAATTAACGTTGAATTCTTTCTCAAATAATAATAATATTGAATAAAATTATTGAATTCATAAAAATATCTTCAAATAGACATTGATTGTGTGCACATACACAAATGTCTTTTCATCAGCTCTTGGTCTATGAGTTGTACTGTGTTGAATACTGTTGAGAAAACATCTCAACGAAAATCATGTCACAAGGCAAAAAGCGCATATAGGACAGAAGTACCTATTATCCCAATAGTACCTATTATGGTAATACGAGTGAGTTTTTTATTAGTTAGAAAACATATCTTATTTTCAATGGCCCTAAAATGATTATCAAACATCAAAAATGTCTTCTTTATCGATTTTGATACTTGATCCTAATAAAAATGTACTTTTTTAAATCGAATATGTATTCTGTTTCTTAGAACAATACTTTTTTTTTGCAAGTTGTGAGTGAATTTTGAATGAAAATTGTACCTGGTAATGATTCTATATTAGAGATTCTCAAGAAAACTATCTCAAAATGAAAACGTGCCCCACCAGCCTGCAAAACAAAATAATAACGATTTCGTTTAGAAACTGTGAGGTTATTTTTTGTTTTTCCAAAAATTTTGAAGTCTTCGCATATTTTCAAATATCTTAAAAATAGAGACATTTCTTTACATTTGGCATCCCTGATTCGTGCGTTAAATTCTGTTTTTGACGTTTTGAAGGATGCGAGTGTGCGTAAATTCAAAAAAACTTTGATGTAGCTTGCACCAAGGGATAGTAACTTCAAGCAAAAAAGTGGGGCCGATTCGAGATTGCTTTTATGTAAACAGTGAACTTTTTTTACACTCTAAAAATTGCACCGACTTGCACTGACAACTGAATGGTATTGTCAATTTGTGCGAGATGCCTCAAAACAGCTGGGAATAAATATTGTTTATATACAGTAAAGGTGGAAACAGAATGCCGCGCTATGCGTTGCGTCGCGACAATTGTGCTTTGACACTTCATTTTAAATATGAGTGTTTCCATTGAGTCGAACACAATAATGCGTTGCGTCATTAGCATCGTTGTACTAAACGCTAACATTTGTTCTAAACTGCTTGCGCCGAATTCGCGATGACAGTGGCATGGTGTCGACGTCTGGTGGCAACTTCAAATTAGGGCCATAATTTGGGTCCCGAACTCGTTAGTGTAATCTCTATCAGATTAGAAGACACGAAGCCGGTTTTTAAATTCTAAAATTTGAATGAAAATTTTCACATCATGTTATTTGATCACATGAAACACGTGTTTCTGACTTTCATTCAACCATATGGCTAAACTATTCCAACATTTATGCTGAATTTTTTCATCATTATATAGAGTTGTCTTCATAAAGAATTTTCGTATGAGACTTTTTCAGCACCTGCAAACAAAAATGTTTTTCATTTAAATAGAATACCAGTTTGATATGGAAAAGCTAATTTCATTCATAATTTAATTTTGAAAACATGTTCATTCCGACTGCAAATCAGCTATTCTTTCACGCTCCACTAAACTAGTAAACGAAGCTCGATATGTCGGATATGTCAATGTGTTGTTTCTAAAAACATTCAACTGATCCGTGGACACAACAAGATTTTCATACGACTTTTGTTTTTGTTTACATGACAAGTAGTGACGCGAATGCTAGATTGTGACTGCAAATCAACAGACTGCGTCGGGCGAATGTTTTAGTACAAAACGCAAGCAATGACAGCTGATGAGAAGCAACGCACAACGCGGCATTCTGTTTCCACCTTAAGTTGCATTTAATGCGACGTTTGGATTATTGGCCAGACCTGTAATGCTTAATTGGACATTTTTGTAAACATCTAGTTTGGGGCCCAAATTATGGCGCCACATTGAAGTTGCCACCAGACGTAGACACTATACAACTCACATCGTCAATGTTCAATTACAAGCCAAAATCGCCTCCAAAGCGACACTGAGTGGTGCCTCGGCATGTCGTATAAAATTTAAATTACTGTATTATATTGTTGTTTATGTTCGCATCATAAGCAATGAACACACATTTATTTTCCACTTGCAACAGTATTCACGATTATTGGATGGATGAATATACGACTTATACATGCATCTAGTGCGACTATTGTCATGCGTATATACGATTTACTACAGACAACCAAAAAACTAATGGCGGAAAACGTTCTTGATGATTATAATAATTATTATAGATTTTTGTAAATACATGTATGTTTGGAATATTACGTTAAAAATTATTTTTAAGTCCGAATATTTCCGGTTTCAAGAAAAGTGTTTAACTTTCACGTTGCTTTTTTTTTTATTTTTAACTTTTAAGAACGGAAGATTATCTGTTTGCCGATCTTTTGCGTTCTGATAAACATAGCGACAAAAATAAATTAGTTCAACTTCGTCATTCAATTGCACTAAAAACTGTAAACATGAGATTATGAACTTGACAAACCAAGCTGCCAAGTATGCCAACCCACCAAACATTAAATCGTATATAGACCATCGAATATCTGATATTTTGGGTGGTATATGATGCACCCAAATAGCATATACAGTAAGTTACCTCTAATCCTCGACATACCGAGTCACTACTCAGTGTCGCATTAGAGTTGATTGGTCTGTAATTGGACATTCACGATGATAGTGGTACAATGTCTACATCTGGTGGCTACTTTCAATCTGGGGCCATACTTTGGGTATCAAACTCGATGTTTACAAAATATCCAATTAACTTAATGTCGAATTAGAGGTTACTTACTGTACAATTATTAGGCAATACCTAATAACATAATAAGTCTGTTGTCATACGAATATACGTTCATCACTGCTATAAAAAAATGGCGGAAAATATTAAAGTAAAATGTTCGGCCATTTTTGTATGTATATAGAACTTTTATAAACATTTATGTTTGTACAAATAGGAATTAATCAATTGACTTTTAGGGATATAAATGTTTGATACGAGTGGTGGCGACGGTTATAAAATTACTCCGATGGGATCTCGTACGACTATCTGAAATATGATTTTAGGGCAATTGAAGCTCTTACATATGATACGAAAGAGTTACAATCGGATACGTCATTTCTGATTGTTTATTGTGCTTTAGTGGAAATATCGCAAAATTTATATAGAAATGGTTAATTAATATTCAGTACTACATGTTTCAAGTAATTTCAGTAATCAATGAAGTAAAAAATTTCATTCATATTTTAACAATTTAAAACTGCTTTCGGGCCTGCCCAGCAAGCATTAAATCGTAAAAAATTCGAGGGGTTGTATCAGAGACACGACCGCTTAGAACGTAGGACTACGCAATCTTTTTTCTTTTGAAATTTGATGGTTTATCATTTCGAATATTATTTGCGAATACGTCGAAATTTAATAAATAACTCTTTAGTAAAAAATTCCGGTACCCTGAGAAGGTTTAATGGCTTGCGTAGTTTTGTAGAATCATTTCGAGAAGCAACGATCATTTTTTGCCTTTGCGAGAACAATACACTAATTGGTCATATGTCGCAATTTGTTTCTTTATATCAATGCACGCATTGCACTGTATATAAACGAGAGGCATCTTCCGTGCATCGCCATCAAAGACGAATGAACTGTCTTAGTTTCAAGTGTCTATAATTCGAAAGAAAAAGAAGTGCATCGTCATTCAACAAGCATCAAACACGCGTTCAACAGATGCACACAGTTACAGTTCTAAAAATGAAATATCGCGAGAATGACCGTTTCTCGATTCTCGTTCAAAACCGTCAACAAAGTTTTTCTAAGTTTCTATGTTTCGCGCAACGAAAACAAGCAACACACAAAAAACCAAACACCAAACATGTTTAGAAGCGACCTATAATCATTTGCACTCTTCTCTTTTTTCGCCTTCTTTGCCATGACTCGGATGGTTGTGTTAATTGCAATGCCAGATGCACTTCAAGTGAAATATTCGCTAGCGTTCACAGCTCGAGGGGAAACTTTAAACACAAAACGTGCAGAATAAGCGACCTTTGTTGTTTCGGGCACAGAAAGATTCTGAGAATTTTCCTCAGAGGAGATGCAATACTTATACGCTAGCGACAGCTTACTTGCTATGCAAGGGTGAAGTTTACTTCGCAAATTTTCTCTTCCCGCTATCCCCCTTCATTGTTTCTGTTCTAGCGGCTGCATAAGATACCCGTTATTGACAGCTCTGTTCGGGAAAGTACACAAAAGGACAGAACAAATGTATGGAAAAAAAGGAATGCTTCAAATTTTCATCAATTTGCTCAGTTCGGTATTTTGAATATTTTTTCAAAGTAAGTCGTTTCTCTCTTCGAAGACGCTTCAAATGATAGTTTGTCCATGGAGGATGAGGAGGATCCTTAATAGTTTTCTTCGGAACAAACTGGTCAATTGCATAAAGAAGTACATGCGACAAGGACATTGCGGCTCCATCGATGTCGCGGTCGTTCAGAATGTCACTCCAGTCGATAGTTGAGAAGAAACGATTCATCATTGCGAAGTTTGATTTACGATAATTATAATATGTTGAATCGATTATGTCTGTAAAAACGAGCGGTGACGATTCATGTAATGAAACCAGCAGTGGTGGGTGATGATGACACAATTTAACAAGAGTAGATGGAGCTGAAGTTATTGTTGTATTGTGGACCATCTCTAAATTTACGAAGCATAGATCGAGAATGCGGTTGTTGTTGTTGTATATTCCGTTCATCTGATATAAACCAGCAGTACTATAACTGTCCAGTAGACGTTCTGTCATACGATGCATAGAAGAACGCGAGGAATTAGGATAAAAGTAGTTGGATGTATTTTTGATCCAACTGATACCAGGAAGATTGAAGTCTCCGAGGAGCAAGATGTTGTCATTCAGTTTTGTTTGATTCATTATCCACATAACCGAAGAAATGTGTTTGTCTATCACGGCTGGGTCATTTACACGGTCCGGAGGAATATAGGCAATGTCAATATAAGTAGTGTGGTTATAAAACGTCACAGCAACCCAAATCTGCTCCACTGTTTGGCCATCTAGAGGAAGTAGTTCACGTGAGATGTATTTCGATCTAATAGCCAACAAAACACCTCCACCAGTGAGTTTGGAACTATTCGCAGCTGATCGATCTAGACGATAGACTATGTAAGAAGAATCGAACAATTGTTGTGACAATGTGTTGATATTGAGCCACGTTTCAGTAAAGGCATATACATCGTATGTAGCATCAGAACATGCTAGGTAATAATCAGTGATGCAGGTATTCATTCCGCCGACATTTTGATAATAAATTAAAATATTATGATCTATACAAGCGACACTCGGACTTGATGACGAGGTTATGGAGCGCTTATTCTCTGAACAAGTTACGCTGGATCCCTGTTCACCATTAGGGCAGAGGTTGTGGGGTTGCATAAAAAATAACCATGAGCGTTATCAGAATCTTGTTGGGCGGCTGCTCGACGTTGTTGGTTTGAGATTGATGCAATACGGTGAGGTGAGGTTTGCTGCACATTTTGAATTGTAGTCGGATTACAAATTACGAAAGTAGTGATCGATATTCCAACAGGCCAAAAGTTCTGAGATGTAATCACCTTCTCAATAATCTCAGGAACACCCAATTTGAATGAAATGAAAGACAATGGAACATTATCTTCTTATCAATATTTGTTCAAATTCAAAAAGGTGCTTAACTCCAGTTTTGTTGACATCTTTTATGCATTCAATTAAATCGTACGATAAATCATATATAAACATAAACATTCCCACCTTTCATCCATTCACCTCGTAGTAGAATTCTGTCAGTATACATACACTCTCCAACGAAACATAGTGGAAAAAATATATTCGTCGATGTAAACAAGCGGTGAAAAAGGAGACACTTTTCGACGAGTGATTTGTATGAAGTTCCACTGCCGTGCTTGCACGCCGGATTACACATGACACTAACTGGCATGATGTGTTCACACGGTGTGAGTAACTGCACTGGAGTAACTGACCAGACCGACTCGTATGTTTACTCGCACCGTCTGAACCCGGCTTTATAATAGTCAACATACAGGTCTGTTACGTTTGCTTATACAGAAAAGGGTATGTTTTTTAAGCATTTCATAGAATTATTAAAGCAATTTTACTCGACTCATACCTGGGTAAAGACGGCCACTATTGTAAGAGATGTGATTTGTCATAAAAGATAACATTCGAACGCACGGAATTGACGAATTCATTGAACAAATCACACTTCTTGTATTGTTGGTTGCATAACTCAAGGCGCATTCATGATAATTTTGATTTGTTTTCAGATGCTACATATAGAGTAATGCGGGGCAAAGGTGCGCACCTAACTGTTGTTGTCCAATAACTCTTGAAATAAAAACAAATAAAATTCCGTTTGCTTACCAAATTGTAACTGTAATACCTTCGAAACGTAGTACAAACATTTTATGTTATGGACGAATACCTATTTTAATACAAAAAGACAAATGCGCACCTTTGCCCCATAGTGGGGGCGCACTTATTGAATTGAACTTCTGGGATAACTTATACCAAAAATCAATGCTTTCTCATCAGAAGCGGGAGAAGCATCATTACTAGAGAGTGTAGGCACCGTTCAGTAGGCAGGAGGAGGGTGTTTTATGGTTTTTAATGGGTGAGAAGAGTGGATGTTATGATCGAACATACTACGTGGAAATTTTTGGGAGGGTGTAGACTGACAATATAAGTTATTCGAAAATGTCCAACATTTGAAACAGAATTCGTTTTTATTAACAAACTATCTGACCCGGCGAACTTCGTCCCACCCACAATTGATATATTGATATAAATCATTTCGAACACTCAAGTTCCCACAGAAATTATTTTTATGTACGTAATCTATACTCGCGGTATATAATTTCTTTTTTGACATATAAACCTGATGCAGACTAAGACGCGTGAGTCCTGATACTGGCTGTTCAAATCCGTTTCTCCGCTCTTGAGTTAAATAATGAGGAACGGACACCAGATCATTTTATTTATATATAGATCAAGTTTATAAATACATAGTTACCTTCACTTGATTTATTTGAAACTCATTGTTGAAAAAAACAATATTTATTTGAAGTTTATTGTGAAAACATAAACATAAACGAAACATAACCGTTATTGAATTGAATGCATGGTGAAAATAAAAACATTTTTCATTTAAAAATTGATTTCGAATTATTTTTAAGCAATTGTTTATTTTTATTCCTCATCTTGGATTTCGGTTCTGAGGATTCCGATGCTTTGCCTTGGAGCGCTGATGCTTCGTTATACTGTTGTGGGGTTCGAAGAGACAGACGATAGTTCCTCATGAAACTAGATTCAAAATCTCTTACTGCCTGTTTTGCAACTTGGTTGAATTCGTGCTGGAGGTTGTTGGCTTCCGCAAAATCAAACGCCAGACGCCGTAAATCTTTGCGAGTCATACCATAGAAAGCTTTGTCCAGTGCCATTCAGTGGTCCGCCAGAGCCTCAGACTGCTGACTCGTAAATACCTATCTGAACCGCCCTAGGTGCTCGCTGACACATCCCAGCAGAAGTAGAAATGTCAATAAAAGAAGATTCCAATCTTAAATCACTTTCTGATATGAGCCTCTTCCTCAGAGCTGATTCAGGAATATCGAGGTCTGCCGCAATCCGACGCTTCAAGAATCCCTCCCAAAGCCTCTGTCGGGCCATTTGAGCATTTCTGGAGTGCATTTCTTCAAATTAGTTTCCTTATTCCTTCTTGTGGATCCCGTTAAAAATGTGGTTGAAAACATTTTAGAATTTTTTTTCAGAGCAAAACTCTGGTGCGAGCTTTCGCACCACAGCCACTGCGCACCTTTGCCCCGCAAGCATTTTTTGAACTAATCGAAATTTTTAAAAAAGCTCTTGAAATTTTTCACACAGTTACAGTTCTAAAAATGAAATATCGCGAGAATGACCGTTTCTCGATTCTCGTTCAAAACCGTCAACAAAGTTTTTCTAAGTTTCTATGTTTCGCGCAACGAAAACAAGCAACACACAAAAAACCAAACACCAAACATGTTTAGAAGCGACCTATAATCATTTGCACTCTTCTCTTTTTTCGCCTTCTTTGCCATGACTCGGATGGTTGTGTTAATTGCAATGCCAGATGCACTTCAAGTGAAATATTCGCTAGCGTTCACAGCTCGAGGGGAAACTTTAAACACAAAACGTGCAGAATAAGCGACCTTTGTTGTTTCGGGCACAGAAAGATTCTGAGAATTTTCCTCAGAGGAGATGCAATACTTATACGCTAGCGACAGCTTACTTGCTATGCAAGGGTGAAGTTTACTTCGCAAATTTTCTCTTCCCGCTATCCCCCTTCATTGTTTCTGTTCTAGCGGCTGCATAAGATACCCGTTATTGACAGCTCTGTTCGGGAAAGTACACAAAAGGACAGAACAAATGTATGGAAAAAAGGGAATGCTTCAAATTTTCATCAATTTGCTCAGTTCGGTATTTTGAATATTTTTTTTTTTTTGTATTGTTATTTTTAATCTCAGGAACACCCAATTTGAATGAAATGAAAGACAATGGAACATTATCTTCTTATCAATATTTGTTCAAATTCAAAAAGGTGCTTAACTCCAGTTTTGTTGACATCTTTTATGCATTCAATTAAATCGTACGATAAATCATATATAAACATAAACATTCCCACCTTTCATCCATTCACCTCGTAGTAGAATTCTGTCAGTATACATACACTCTCCAACGAAACATAGTGGAAAAAATATATTCGTCGATGTAAACAAGCGGTGAAAAAGGAGACACTTTTCGACGAGTGATTTGTATGAAGTTCCACTGCCGTGCTTGCACGCCGGATTACACATGACACTAACTGGCATGATGTGTTCACACGGTGTGAGTAACTGCACTGGAGTAACTGACCAGACCGACTCGTATGTTTACTCGCACCGTCTGAACCCGGCTTTATAATAGTCAACATACAGGTCTGTTACGTTTGCTTATACAGAAAAGGGTATGTTTTTTAAGCATTTCATAGAATTATTAAAGCAATTTTACTCGACTCATACCTGGGTAAAGACGGCCACTATTGTAAGAGATGTGATTTGTCATAAAAGATAACATTCGAACGCACGGAATTGACGAATTCATTGAACAAATCACACTTCTTGTATTGTTGGTTGCATAACTCAAGGCGCATTCATGATAATTTTGATTTGTTTTCAGATGCTACATATAGAGTAATGCGGGGCAAAGGTGCGCACCTAACTGTTGTTGTCCAATAACTCTTGAAATAAAAACAAATAAAATTCCGTTTGCTTACCAAATTGTAACTGTAATACCTTCGAAACGTAGTACAAACATTTTATGTTATGGACGAATACCTATTTTAATACAAAAAGACAAATGCGCACCTTTGCCCCATAGTGGGGGCGCACTTATTGAATTGAACTTCTGGGATAACTTATACCAAAAATCAATGCTTTCTCATCAGAAGCGGGAGAAGCATCATTACTAGAGAGTGTAGGCACCGTTCAGTAGGCAGGAGGAGGGTGTTTTATGGTTTTTAATGGGTGAGAAGAGTGGATGTTATGATCGAACATACTACGTGGAAATTTTTGGGAGGGTGTAGACTGACAATATAAGTTATTCGAAAATGTCCAACATTTGAAACAGAATTCGTTTTTATTAACAAACTATCTGACCCGGCGAACTTCGTCCCACCCACAATTGATATATTGATATAAATCATTTCGAACACTCAAGTTCCCACAGAAATTATTTTTATGTACGTAATCTATACTCGCGGTATATAATTTCTTTTTTGACATATAAACCTGATGCAGACTAAGACGCGTGAGTCCTGATACTGGCTGTTCAAATCCGTTTCTCCGCTCTTGAGTTAAATAATGAGGAACGGACACCAGATCATTTTATTTATATATAGATCAAGTTTATAAATACATAGTTACCTTCACTTGATTTATTTGAAACTCATTGTTGAAAAAAACAATATTTATTTGAAGTTTATTGTGAAAACATAAACATAAACGAAACATAACCGTTATTGAATTGAATGCATGGTGAAAATAAAAACATTTTTCATTTAAAAATTGATTTCGAATTATTTTTAAGCAATTGTTTATTTTTATTCCTCATCTTGGATTTCGGTTCTGAGGATTCCGATGCTTTGCCTTGGAGCGCTGATGCTTCGTTATACTGTTGTGGGGTTCGAAGAGACAGACGATAGTTCCTCATGAAACTAGATTCAAAATCTCTTACTGCCTGTTTTGCAACTTGGTTGAATTCGTGCTGGAGGTTGTTGGCTTCCGCAAAATCAAACGCCAGACGCCGTAAATCTTTGCGAGTCATACCATAGAAAGCTTTGTCCAGTGCCATTCAGTGGTCCGCCAGAGCCTCAGACTGCTGACTCGTAAATACCTATCTGAACCGCCCTAGGTGCTCGCTGACACATCCCAGCAGAAGTAGAAATGTCAATAAAAGAAGATTCCAATCTTAAATCACTTTCTGATATGAGCCTCTTCCTCAGAGCTGATTCAGGAATATCGAGGTCTGCCGCAATCCGACGCTTCAAGAATCCCTCCCAAAGCCTCTGTCGGGCCATTTGAGCATTTCTGGAGTGCATTTCTTCAAATTAGTTTCCTTATTCCTTCTTGTGGATCCCGTTAAAAATGTGGTTGAAAACATTTTAGAATTTTTTTTCAGAGCAAAACTCTGGTGCGAGCTTTCGCACCACAGCCACTGCGCACCTTTGCCCCGCAAGCATTTTTTGAACTAATCGAAATTTTTAAAAAAGCTCTTGAAATTTTTCACAAAAACGAATACGCACTATCATCTACTATAGAATGAAGGTTTCCTTGACAGTGTAGTTTCGAATTTTCTTTTTTTTTATTATTTGAGGTAAGTAAATCGTCATCTCCAAAACTAAAAAAAATAGATCAAAACATCGCAAAACTCTTTTTACCTCATAACTTTTTGCCACTTTCATGAAATGTATCTTTTTTTTATATGTGTGAGCTGTTGGTGTAATAATGTATCAAACGATTACACAGTGTCGAAATTTTATGCTGGTTTCTTCAAAATGGCCAATGCGCACCTTTGCCCCGTACTACTCTAATATTGTTTCATTGTGATAAGGGTTGCACATTCAGCACGTTGTAAGTAATTCAGCGAAAAATAACACCTCCCACTCTTGTCACACTTGATTTATAGTACAATGGCCTTGATTTGTAGTACAATTTTGCCGGAAACAAGAATTCTCTCTACGGCTAGAATCATGTGGCCTTTGTACCCCTGGTGATGGCCAACGTTACCCCGCATGATAAATCACGTTATAGGTAATTCAGGGAAACCTTTTATACCTTTTTTGATTTATCATATAACATTATGAAATAAAAAGTAAACCTTCTGAAAATCAACGTGATTGTGGAAAACATCCTAGAAATCGATGCTAACACAATGAAATGCTTCAATTTTGTATACATTGTGTTTGATTGTACGCCATGCTTAGGGTGGCAGTCTTACCCCGTCCTCCCCAACATGGAAGTGACATTTTCAAACAAGTTTGTTATACAATTTAGTCAATTAATCATCGAAATATCAGTGAGAATCTCCAAAAATAGAGTTCAAACTGCTAGAAAAAGTTTATTTTTGTATACTTTTGAACTAAAATAGAGTATTTATTCGCAAATTTCTGTAAGTTAATGACATATTTCCTCCATAATTGGTACACCTACCTTAGTTTCTTGGGAACAATAAAATACATGATATCTCCCAAAAAAGATAAACAGAATATGTTCTCAAGATGCACCAAAGTTATACATAACGATGAATGGCTTTCCTACCAATATTTAGACGCAGTTTGTTAAATTTTCGTCCTCTAAATAATCACCATTCCAAAAACAAAACACAAGCCAGACTGAATTATAAGCATCATATTCCCTAGTTTCCAGAAAAAAATAATTAAAAAACAGAATAAATCAGGCTACGAAAATAGAAAATCAAAAACTATTTTAGTATAATAACACAATGATAATCTCACAATAATGCAATCCAAGCGAAATGAGCCACGAAATCGACGAAATATCAAGAAGACCAACATATCTACAAAATAATGGTTTCTAATCAACATGTTGTGATTTAAGTTCGATTGAATATAAATACTGTGAAGCTTTTGGAAATAAACAAATATTGAGTTCGGCACTAAGTTCACAGCGTACCTTTAATTAAAACAAAAAGCAATAATCAATAACAAAACAATAAGTTAATCAATTATATATTCGCCGCAGTTCATTTTTTCCGCCATTTCGCGATTGGTTCGGGGACCATTCTTCTTCAATAGTGATTTGAGACGATCTTCATCGAATCCAGAAGGAACGTGTCATCGACGTCAAAGTCGCCATTTTTGCACTTTGCAAACTATTTACGAGCGAGGTCCGATAAGTACTTAGCCTCATCGCCCGATGGTGTCAGTATCACAAGAGAGATTACGTATCGTGTAGTACATTCTCGTAAACGGCTACTGTCAAAATTCCAGCCGAATCGGACTCGTAGTTTTGTTTTGACCGTGTGTGGAAGCGGGCGTGTCGGCGGATTTTAGAAAAATGGAAAAAAATGGAAATTCCGCCGTCGCCACAGCCAAATTGGTCGAATTGCACTACGAACTGCTGGCCCATCCACCGTATTTTCAAGATTTGGCCCCGTGAGACTTTATTTTTCCAAACTTGATATAGTCACTCGCGGGGCAGAAATCGCCACTTTTCCAAAATTTTTGTTTTTTTTGTAGGCTTGCTGTTTCGCAGCTTTTTGAACTCGATGAAACGCGGAAAGGAACATATTGAATTCGGTCTCCTGGGTACCGTTCTGAATCATATTTCGGACGTTTAAGGCATTTGATGCAGAGAACAGATCTAAACTTTATGCACAGGTATTATTTGGTTGATATTTTTAATAAATTAGTTCAATATGCTTTTAAGCTTTCTACTTTGGTACCTATTTGATTAAAAACATAAACAAATCATCGAATAAAATTCTTTTCAAATGATGCGAATAAGAATCAAACTTCGGACACTAAATCAAATTTCGGACAGATTGAATTCAAATTTTGGACACATAATTTTGTAATTTTGTTGGACGAAAATTACATTACACTTGATTATACGTGCTCACGCTAAGTCAAACACAAACGATAATGAGTAGTGTTGTCATATTTTTACCGATCATGTTATAATTCAAATGTAGTTCTCATATGAAATGATAGTGAAACCAAGGCATTACTCTAAAGAAGCAATTGTGATATTAATTTTATAGTTATATCATCAGTGCATTAAGCATTTCAAGAAATTAGAACAAAGTGTCCGAAATATGAATCAAAACGGTATTCCATTTCTAAGCCTCAATATTAGTTTTTGAATTGAATGACGATTGAATAACTTAAAAATACAATTAACATAGTTTTGTAGAGTAAAAGAGTTTTGATGAATGAATACTTACCTTTTGCCAAATAGCAAACAAATCGTAAAATGAAAGAAATATAAAAACGCTATGACATTATTCCCCAACCCAATATTCGAGAGTGGTTCCTTCAAAATAACATTTATGTCTAAAGTTTCCCTATTTGCTCAGTAGCAATCAAGCATCAACATCAGCATTCGCATTTGCACTGGTCATGGCTTTGTGATCACAGGTTATTGAATAATTATGGTATTATCGAGGGTATATGACGACAATGAACGGCTTTGTGTACCTTGTGTCCGCTGAGTACACGCCCATCCACTGCCTTGAATTATGT
The DNA here is from genome assembly GCF_029784135.1 of Toxorhynchites rutilus septentrionalis. Classification (NCBI taxonomy): domain Eukaryota; kingdom Metazoa; phylum Arthropoda; class Insecta; order Diptera; family Culicidae; genus Toxorhynchites; species Toxorhynchites rutilus. The sequence goes on from NC_073744.1 coordinate 84,355,314, forward strand.
ATCGATTATTACGAAATTTATGACGATCTGCTAATAACATAATTGTCTTCCTTGTGGGATAACACCCACGGTTCAAGGCGGCCTTTCTGTTATATATTGACTAGGAACGATGCTGCTTGGCGAAACATGCCACTAGAGGGCAGAATTATCCCTTTTAAAGCACCATTAATTCTCGGCTTAAACACTTGCGTGTCCCATTAACGACTATAAACAAAACGATGGTGAAGAGATTACACCCTTCCTTGTAGATGAGAATAAATACCTTCTGTGGCTATGAGGAGCACGCTAAGGCTCTGTATAGATTAAGAGACCGAACCGGTGCTACATAATCCAAGAACTGCGACCCCATTGAAAAAAATATAATCTCAGCACGGCTGCACTCATTTCTTGAATATGGTCAATGGCACAGTCCGACAGAGTCAGGCAGAGACGTTTCATGCTATGTGTCCACCATCGTTCCGCCAGGCTGTGGCATACAAGAGTATCTGCAAGAAACGAGTCTGTTGTTGTTCATGATGTTTAAAATATGGCAATAATTACGACTTTTATTGGATAGCTTTTAGCTTTTGCTCTTCGCTCTTTACCCCATGTAGCCTTTTTTATATTTCTTTAATACAGCTGGATACCATCATAAATGCATTCGAATTGCAATTCGTGCGATTATGAGAACAAAGCGTTGAACGATGTACCACGCGAGCAGCTGCTCATAATCGATTCTATGCATTTATGGATCTATATAAGAACAACCATAAAACGATACCAACTATGTGTTGCTTTTTTATTTCATTGATGATTAGTTTTTAAATATAAATAATTAAAAAATTATGTGAACGCACTCAATAGACTCAAATCTGAAAAAAAAATCAATTTCATAATTTGATTCGTTCGGTCATCTGAACCAGACGACTTTATTGTTATGACGATCAAAAAATGAAAACGAAAAAAGAAAAAAAAAAGGGCATAAAATGCTCAAGAAAATATCTCTCGATTCTGGAGCGCTCTCTACGCTGCCTGGCTGGAAGCGGATTGCGGGCAAGGATTCAAATTGAACGGAGTCACGTCATGCAAGCTGGTTTTGTTATCGCATCGTGCTCCGTTCGATGATGTGTCCCAAGAGGATAACAGAGCGATGTCTGGTTCCGAACGCGCCAATCAGAAATATACAATCATCGGATACCATGGTTATCACACGATGGCACAATCAGAAAGCAATTAAACTGGAACCGTTAAATCGGTGAGCGGCATAATTGAGAATTGCTCTATACAACCAATTCGTGCGATTAATATCTGCCAGCTGCTCGGTACCAGTGCCATGGCATGGTTCCCGATTTCCGTGTAAAATTGCCGACAGTGAATTTTGAATTATGGTTCTTTGACTTATTTCGACTTATTATATTGTGGCATAGCCTTTGGGATTTGGGTATTACTATACAATTCAGAGATAGATCGAGAAAACGTGAATGTTTGAAGGTATTGATAACAAGAAACAAATGTTGGGCGGGACGAAGTTGGCCGTGTCAGTGATAGTGATAGTGATAGAATAACATTTCATTAAAGAACAGCCAATGAAGCAACCATTTGAGCATAGCATTTCCTCAGGTTGTAATATTAGAATTCATATGGTACATTTGTGTATTGTTCTCGACAAGATCATATAATCAACCATCTTTAGCTTCTACAAAGCCACAACAATGATTAATAAGCAAGGAAATTGAATAAAATAATTCCGTAGTTCTGCACAGATAATGCGATGGTGACTCAAAAATATGCATAAACCAAGTGGAGATGATAACGTCCAATTAATTTGCATTCCCAATACAGCAATCATCTCAGCATCAAAGCGACGGATGCTTCTGTCGGTCCAGCGATGACCACTTCAAAACGTAACATGAAAACATAATACACATAGGGGTGGTGGGGGTAAAAAGGACATGTTAAGAAGAACTTCAATTATATCTTTGGATGGAAACTCATGTTTCCTAAAACTTTGATGCAGTTTCTTGCAATTAAATATACTGTTTCTCTACCTAATAGGCCAAATATTTAACCAAAAAGTGATTTCCAATGTTTTCTACTGAAATGAAAACAGACCGAAAAGTACAACATTTTTTTCGATGCGGGAATATGGACAGGTTTGTAATATATGAAGTGCAGAGGTTTATCGATCGCGAGAGGAATAATTTTATTCAACCAAGGTCTGAACTCATCACGAATGTCCGTTAAATGATGAAAGAATCGAATTAATCCACCTAGAAGTGATATCGTGCTTTTCAGCAGTATAAACGGACAGATCCTCAACTATTTTGATTTTTGGTTCCAGTCAGCTTCTAAACAGTCCACATGTGGCGATTTGATTTCCATGCATAGACGTAGGGCACTCCTTAGGAATAGATTAAACAGACTTTTCACAGTCCATCTCACTCCCATTGCCAACTGTCCGTTTTACCCCATCTAGTACAATTATTTCAATAACTCAAATTTTCCATTCAAACATAAATTTATATTTCCGTACATACCTAATATCGCTTCTCTGTTAACTCACAAACCGAAATATAACCATCAGCGAATAGAATTTCGATATTAAACCACTCAAAATGCTTAATATCGAAGCAGCTAAAATTACATCCACACGCGGCATCATGTATGATTTTCGGTTTTATTTCCCCTTTTCACTTTAGATCAGTATTCATTGCCATAGGGTGGCTTAAATATTATAGTATAACATGTAGAAGGTGTTCTCATTAACAGAAATCTGAAATTCAAAATGTAACTATACAAATCAACCAGTGGGGGTAATACTGTCCGTATTACCCACGGTTACCCTACATATAACACTCTCGTTCTCGTGGCGTTTTTGCCATGTGTCCTCGCCATGCCGGTTGGTTTCCCCCTGGATAGCACTTAACGAGTACTATATTCGCTCTGGCTGGCATACAAAATTCGGTGCAAATGCTTTTATGTTGCGCTCCAAGAATTATAATTTTTATGTCGTCTGATGAAGTGTGAATTTATCAACGAATTTTGTCTTGCGTGGTTTAATTTTTTGTTGATCGAAACCACTACTGAACGAGTATAAAATGATGATTTATCGCATTATTCGTTAATTATGGGATGCCGTACCCACTGAACGGAATGGTTGCTTGAAGGCTTCTCTGTGGTTCAGTTTCCTTTTTTTGTGTACAGTGATCTTTCGGTTCAATCACTGTACGTTGTTATCGCTGCTTTCGTTTTTATCAATTTCGATTGTATCACTGATAGAATCGTTCTCTCATAACTCGTTTTCAATATATCAGGAATAATATAAAAAAAAATTGTTTATTAAACTATTGAACAAAAATTGTAATGGGTTGTATCTAGGACATGACCGCAGTTTTGGACGTAGAACTACGGAATTATATTATTCAATCCACTTGTTTATCACTTTGGATATTATTTTAGAATGCATCAAAATTTTTGTAATATATTTTTAACCTATTTAATTTTTTAATACTTAAGTAGATTCCAATAAATCGAGTAGAGTCGAAAACTTCCAGCACTTCTCGTTTATTTGGTTCAACTCGCATCAGACTTTCTCCTTCCCACTCAGATATCGATCACAAACTATTAACCCTTTTGATCCTATATTCCACTTGAGATGTGATCGAACTCCACAACATGCAAGAGTAAGGTTACCCTGCTGGAATTTGAAAGCATACTTTCATGAAATATATGTTTATCTAAATAAATGCAGTGTATATCTATATTCAAAAATTCTGGATATTCTTCCATATCCGCATTAGCACAAAAAATTCTCATATGCTGCTCTTCTTTGTCGTAGTAAGAAGATTGCCAAGAAATACGGCGTTTTGTGTCGTTTGAAAAAAGAACTGACGGTGAACAGTAAAATAAAATTGTATAAATCATTGATCTCACCGCACATAGACTTTTGCTCGTCGATCCTATTCCTTGCAAACAATACACAATTAACGAGATTGCAGCGTTTACAAAATAAGATTATGCGTTTGATTTTAAGATGTAGTAGATACACTTCCTCTAATTTGATGTTGGACGCGCTACAGTGGCTATCTGTGAAGCAAAGAATTTATTACTTGACAATGGTGTTCGTCTTCAAAATTTTAAACGGTATGCTGCCTCGATACTTGTGTGATCGAATTGAAAGAGGAAGTGATGTTCATAGATACAATACTAGAAACGCGGATGATGCAAGAACACCTAACTTCATATTCAGTAGGTCGCAGAACTCGTTGTTATACAAAGGAATACATTTTTTCAATTCGATGCCCAGAGAAATAAAACGTACGGCAACAATGGCAGAGTTCAAGAGAATGTGTATTTCCCACGTAAAATCTGTTTTGTAAACAGGTTTTCGTAATTTTTTTGACAAATGATTTATTTATGTTTAATATCAATTGAAATTAGAAAAAATATTTACAGGTATCTCAAACTGCCATGTTCGTACTGATGATGATGATGTTTTTTTGTTGTTTAATTTGTATTGTTAAATTTGTTAAAATTGTAGATCATTATAAAAAAAAAATTAGCGTTGTCTACGAAAGTTTGAGCCTCGCGCGCGTTTGGTGGGCCTGGACGAATGTTAATAATGAACACTGGCATAAAACTGACACATAATGAAATTTTTATATAGGGTCTGGAGTGGAAACTGGAATTGGGATAGCTCATTCGGAATTGTCGTAAACTATCTTTCATCAGATGGTTATATCGATTATTTCTGATTGTAGCAGATCTCTTTTATGTTCTAAGTAGAAACTTTTAGATATTGGGTTCAATTCCCAATCAGTCAAGGATCTTCCCGGGTTGGAAATTTTCTTGACATGCCTTAGAAAAAACATTGGGCCTGAAGTTGAGACTATGACTATGTCAATGTCAATATGGATAGGAACATTGTTTGTTTTTTCGCAGTTTGTGCCTATTTTTACTGTTCTATTAATAGATATTTATGCCTGCAACAGATCCAGTTCGCTTGGTTTTTTTTATAATACTGGTCTCTTGATATTTTTAAACTTAATTATTATCTATAAGATAAATCGTCCTGCTCGAACCTTTGTAGGGGTGTGAGGTGGGCCATCATCATCATCATCATAAAGCACACCTTGATACAGAGGGCTTCCTCTCCTTGTATAGAGCTGTGTGTGTATGTGTGTGAAATCAGCACTAGGCATGAATGATAACCGCTCGTTGTGTTATGCTTACTCGCATCTATGTTTTCATTCTATTATATTTTTTGGTTTCCGCCTCTAGCCCTGAGAAGGGCCCTTGTGGAGAGAAACTCTATTCCATACTCCTCCTTCACCCGATAAGAAAACAATTCCCTCCCGCTCAACGCTCTGCGGCAAACATGTTGCTTCGATGACCACCAAATTAGAAATGGTGTGACTTCAAATTGCGGCAGAAAAGAATGTATCATTTGCTCGTTATTGACAGTTCTGTTCGGGAATGCACACAAATCGGCAGAAGGAATGTATGGGAAAATGAGAATTCTTTCAGTTTTCATTGATTTAAACTGTTTAGGCATTAGTGGATAGTACTGTATAGTATATCAAACGAATCTTAGAGAATTCCATTCGTTTGCAAAGTATCAGAATTTGTTCGTTGTGAAAATAGTTATTAACGTTAACTTTATTTCACAGAATCGCGACCTGTTTCTGATATTTGGCACCCTTCCTGAAAGACGTAGTTCTACGTCAATATACGTTTTCATACCAAAGAGCAATATAGGATAAATTAAGCCGGTCTCCCAAATTCTAAAGGCCATTAAGTACCTAAAATGATTTATTTTGGTGACTGCAACATCGAATTGTATTCTAAAATACTTTTACTTTACTTTGTCATAAACGTTGACATTGGTAAAATCACTTTATGCTGTACATAAATATAAGCTGCAAATTTGAATCTTTTATTTGCGATAACCGTTTTCTTAGTAGCAGCCCGAAATAACTGCAGAACTCATTTAAATTAGTCAATGAAAATGAATCCGGTTGGTCAACAGAAATTAACATGTAATTAAAAGTAAACTCATCCGAAGATATTAAAAATGTAAGGCACTGGAAAAAGTAATTACCTGCATATCCAGTCTCCTCATGCTTCGAATGTACACAATTCGGAACCCATTAGTCCAGAGGCATCAGTCAGAGTCAGAGGGAACACATTTTTCATGTGGTAGCTGTACAAACCAACAAGCTCGTTATTTTTGCTTATGTTAATTAACTTTTTGCTTCTCGTTCGCCTTCGTGCACCTCACTCGAACTCCCATTTCAATATCCTAAGAACCATAAACCAGAAGAGGGCCGGCCTATCTTCAAACGGTAGCAATAGTATTTTTTGGTGGAGCATGGGAAGCGATTGAAGGCAATTTTTTTCTGACAAATGTGAATGCTTTCTGTTCGACTTTTTCTTTAATTTGTTTATTTTTACAAGCTCAATTACATAGGTTTTGCTTAATTCTATGGTTAGAAGGATGGAAATATAGACTTTTTCACGAACGATATGAGGTTATATTTTTTCGGAGCAATATGAAAGTGGCCATGATGCCACTGGTATTTTTAATCCCTTTGAATATGATTTCCCATTACCATTAAATTGTTTGTCAACGAATTGAATGAAATTTGGCGTTTATGTTCATTTATTTGATTTAAACAAATAACGACAACTCCTATTTATTTATTTATTCAAAATCACATTGATGGCACCATTAATCAGCTATTTTTATTTCTCACTTCGCTCGTGGGACTTTATCGATTCAAAAATATAGCACAAAAAATTTAATTGAATAATTATAATAATTATTGAAACGGTAGAATAATACAGCTGCCAACGATTGTTCCCGTTGTAGCGATTGTAGCGTGACGGTACAATGCAGTGAAATTTCCTTCGTGAATACTGTGGTGTGAGAAAAACACCATTAACATTTAATTGTTTATCTACGGTTCAACGGAGATTGAAACTCATACGCAGTGCATTGGGTGTTATTTATACTAGTCTGTTCTTCATTGGTATCAATTCTTTGACGAACATGACCACGTTGAGCCCCTCGTTGGTCCATAGGAACCAAAAATGAGCTTTTTATTAAGAGAGCGTTGATCACTGGGACTGACAATTACAAAATAAAAAAAAAGACAGGTGGGTAATGTCGGGGACATAACCGGAGTGACGTAGGACTATACAAAGGGGACAGCTTTTGTCAAATATATATTTTAAATAAATTGTTTTATTTTCTTCTCCTACGTGAATACCTACCTATCTACCTGAAAAATGAATTAGTTTACTGTTTACTCTTATTATGAATATGTTGATGGTTCTGAAAAGAACCTTTGGTGTTGTGTTTTTGTTATCACTCGATATTCCCATATTGTTCAGTTAAACCTTCCTGTTTAGCTATTGCGTTTGCCACTCGCCACAGCTTTCACAGTTGGAAATTTTTTTCCCATCCAGCTTGGGACATGTTGTTCAGTAAATTACATTTAATGCGACGTGCCGGAGAAACACTTTGCCACTCACTGAAACTAATTGTTGCCTTGATGAGCGCCGAACCGAAGCTGCTCTGTTCTTGATGCGGGTTTTCTGATCGTCGTGAGCAGCTTTGCAAGTCAACTCGAGCACTCCGACGGCCGAAAGTCTATAATCGCTGTTAGGTATACTGGTGCTCCGGCACCAATCCGTTCGGCCTAGTTACCCTTGCGGAGCAATCAGTGAATGCGACCAACAGGGAACTGGAGACCTGCACGGTTCGAGTGAGACTTTGCCTTTCCCTTAACTTGTCCTCCTGTGTTACGTCCACGATGCCGATGCCGTACAACCACGCGAGTTTACGGTTTGAAAGAAAATAAGATATTTTTTGGGGTCCGTGTGTTTTATACTCTAGCGGTGCACACTCACAGGATAGAGACAAATCGGCAGACTCAGCCAGAGGGGCGAGTCCAACGAGACGAACGAATGAGCGTTAAAAGGGGGCGATGGCAAACAAATACATTCATTACGATTTGTTCGCTCGTTGGATTCACATGCAGGCTAAAAAGGGTCCTTTTCAGGATCACAAAATTATCTTCAATCTAAAGAGTTTATTGTTTTGTTATCACTCGATATTCCCATCTTGTTCGGCTAAACCTTCCTGTTTAGCGATTTATTGCCACTCGCCACAGCTTTCACTGTTGGAAAATTTCTTCCCATCCAGCTTTGCGACATGTTGTACCGTAAATTACATTCAATGCGACGTGCCGAAGCGCCACTCAGTGTCGCATTGGAGGCGATTTTAACCTGTAATTGAACATTTGCGATGACAGTGGTACAGTGTCGACTTTCAATGTGGGGTCATAATTTGGATCTCTGTGTTTACAAAAATGTCCAACTAAATAAGTCGCATTACATGTCCGTCCAATTAGCTAAATGTCGAACTAATTGTAAATTACTGTACTTTCAATCTGGAAACAATTTAAGAATTGGTGAAAATTGAATAATCAGGAAAGTCCCCAACTATCAATAAGCTCAGAACAACTGCCAAATTCACATACTCATCAGATCCTGGCAAACAAATTATGAAAAAATCAATTTGTGTTTTATTATTATTTTGGATAATGTTTTAAAAAACATTGAACTGTATTTCCTAAACTCTTTTTCGGAAGGTTTAAAACCTGAAAAGCGCCTTGTTTTATGGAATGGTTCCAATTTAGAAAACTTAGTACTCGTGGTTTTGAAAAAAACCATTTCGATAAGTTTGTATAAAGAACAAACTTTTTTCTTCTGCTACCTGATGCCGTTTTGCGATTGCGTTTGCCACTCGCCACTCGCTGCAACTGCCTGTTGTCTTGATGTCCGCCGAACCGAATGTGTTCTGTTCCGAATGCGGGTTTTCTTATCGTCACGAGCAGCTTTGCTAACTCGATCACTTCGGCGGCCGAAACTATATAACGCCGACTAGGTGGACTGTTGCACTGGTACTAACGCGCTCGGCCTAGCTACCCTTGCGGGGAACTCCAGACCAACGCGATTCGAGCGGGATTTTGCCTTTCCCTTCACTTTTCCTCCTTTGCCATGTCCAGACATGGCTGCTTGGGTTGGTTTGTTGATGTGTTGTGATGCGAACTGATGTGGTGTACGGTTTGAATTAGAATGATCGTTACGTCAGCGGAGCGGGGATTTTTAAGCTGACTGGCTGGCTCGAGAATTACGCATGTGTGAGACTGCGACCAATGTTTCGTTCATTTTTTTCTTTTTCCTTTCCAATCGTGCTTCATTCTATTTCGCTGCTGCTCTGGTTGCCCGTTTTGGTCGGTACGATTTGAGGAGCACAAAATGGACCAATCAAAAATGGGCACATAGTGCATTTTGACAATGCTTGATATTTCACAATTATTCAATTATTTATCTCAAGAAAAATGAAATGTTATTCGTTATGATAGATGCGTAGATATATTTCCTATCAATTGATGCAAAAACCTTTGCGATCTATTGAGAAATGCTCGAGTTATAAGCGTTCCAAATCTTGCATTTTTTCCTACTTGTTCAGTGCCTAGAATTCCATTTCACCCCCTATATCTTCCGGTTAGACGTAGTCCTACGTCAAAAAAGTTTAAGGCTTCGTTCTCGGATGTATTTCAAAATGTGACTACTTTCTAGTTGAATTTCTTATTATTTTCTTATTATACAATACATATTTTTGAGCTGGAGCCAACAGGAATATGCAAGCGCTCTAGATGCGGGCTGCATGGAAAGCGTAGCTAGAACAGTGTGGGACTCAACGTGATAATCAATATTTCGTTTCGCTTCCATTGGTACAATGAAATCAACTTTTTTCTCCCTCCGCTCACCCCCATTTCGAAGAAACTCTGTTTTTGAGCTTCCTGGAGTTGGCACCATTTATAAAATTGAAAAAAAAAACAAGACAAAAACACACACAAGGAAAGGGACGAACTAAAGGGTGAACGGGAAAACATAAAAGGGACGATGTTTGGGTCCCAGGGAACACATTTCTTTTAAGGGATCCGAATATAATACAACACAACATAATCAATAACCGATTTTTTTCACCGATAGTAATCGGAACGTTTTTTTTTCTCTTCTGTCTTGTTCAAAATTATTTTTTCAAAATTATTTTCAAAAATAGTCTTTTGATGCTTCTTGTTGACAGAAATGCCGAAAATCATATTCAAATATAGCTGGCAAAGAATTATCTTTAGAATGAAGCTTTTGCTATTAATAAAATATAGTTGTTTTTGGCTTCTATGAAAACGTCCTGTGAAAGTTGAAGAATTTGTCATTTAACACTGCCTCACATCATCTATTTCGGAAAGTCACGTAACATTTCAAAGGAAAAATCATGATTAATCATTATTTTGATCAACCAAATTACTCCACTTAAACTACTCTATAATTAGTCCTTTAGCAACAAACAATTACATCTTTACTTTCGCTGCTATTTCCTTTGTGAAATTACCGAAAGACGTCAGTATTTCTGAGGTTTCATACCTATGTTAACTTTTTATCGTAGCTCTTTCTACCATGACAAGTCAACCAGACGGAGTATAAGTTTGGTATTAGAATCAAACACTACTTATAAATGTTGGATGGTATTAGAACGAAACATTACGTCATAAAATTCTTCCTGGAAATAATTCCACACCACGCGCATCGTTTTTCGTTGCGGGTTTTTTTTCCTACTGCATAAATCTCACAGGGCATTAAATGATTCCTGTTTTTTTTTTGTTTTATCCAATCTCAGTGTTCAATTAACACGATTCATATGACACCACAAACGGTTTTTATGCGCTCGCTTCTTTTTGCTACCATTACCATTAAATAATTCCCCGAGGAATGAGATCGGTCGTACAAATCGCATAACGTGATGATGCGTTTCATTTCTGGCTGTGTTCGATCCACCGCAAAATGATTGTTAATTAATTCTTTATGTTGGCATCATTATTGGGAATTACAGTTCTGCGTTAACTTTTTTCACTAACTATATGCATGTATGTACTATTGAAATAAAAGGCTGATTAATTAATGAATCAAGGGATATTGAAGCCGTTTCAATGCGGCTCAGTATTATACCGGGGAAAACACCGTGGCCATTTTGAATCGATTTTTGTGGTTTAACACGATTCACTGTGAATACCCTAATATGTAATTACTAGTCCTCTGAACCGATTCTCGTTCAATGTTTGTTATTACGTTTTTGATATTGGGATGAACTAGCCTAAATCAACTTCGTACAATTTAAGCTCTAAGCTACTATCGAAGCAAGCGAAAGAATTCCGAAGCACAAAGGAAAGGGAACCCGCCGGAAGCAATAGTGAGTCCCAGAATACATTGAATGAACAGGAATCAACAGCTAGCCAAAAAAGGAGCCAATTTCTACGTGCTCTATACTAGACGAGGAGTAGCTTTCGAGACAAAAAAAAAACAAACAGAAGACTTAACCGAATTACAAAGTTGGTGTTCTTTAAAACTTTGCTCTTTGAGCAAAGATCTCAAAAAATCCCCCCTTCCCCCTTCGATATTTTTCTGTATATTTTTATTGGATAGTCCTTTCAATCTAATGAAGTTTGACGTACAGTTGTGTCGTGGTAAACTCACCAAATTTTTTTTTATTTTTGAAATTTCAATGCTTTGTGAAGTCGTAACCATTCAGGAAAAGTTACATAAAAAGTGGAATCTGCATGTAATTCTACATGAAAAACTAATGCGAAAATAATGAGCTGTTTTAAAAGCTTAAAAATAGTTTGTATGTATGCGAGCAGACATCTTTCTGACCGACAGAATCTTTCTGCTTTCTTTCCCTTTTCTTTTGGGATTGTGCCAAAAAAAATGTCCATACGACGTCAATGGGGATCGAACTAAGACCGGCTGGAATGCAAAGCTTTTTCACACGACCACGCTATCCATATAGCTGCCAGTGCTGTTATATAGAAGCGTGATAATATTACACCTCATCATAAAATGAAGTTGGAAAGTGTTTTCTAAGAGGATAAAGAAGAACATGAACGAGAATATATCTTTTTCTGTCTGGGCCGTGTATTTGGCAAACTATACGAAAAGCTTTCATATGCTTTCTTTTAAATGTGTTTCCTGTTTCGCTTGCTCATATTGGCTATATATTATACAAATGATATGCACGTATTGGGGAGTAGATAATTTTGTGTTATTTTTCGGCTCATTTGATGTAATAAATCGGGATGCCATAACATGTGCTAAAAATTAACTTTCAGTGTAGCCCGTTCTCGAGATATAATCAATTTAAGGTTCCGACATCGTATAGAAATTTTACTAACATTAGAATCAAATGGTTATATCTCGAGAAGGGTAAGTCCTAGGATAAAATCTTATACATAGTTTATCACGTTGACTCGCATGTAGATTCCACTTTTTATTTTACTTTTCTTAAATGGTGACGATTTCACAAAGTATAGAAATTTCAAAAAATCATATCTTTATTTTGGTGAGATCGACTATTTTTGAGTATGAGTGCATTCAAAATTTCCCGATGGTCCGAAAAATCAACTCTTCCCCTTTTTGCCAGAATTGATTTTTTTCAAATAATCATAAATTTTGAATTGCTAGGCCGATTTAGATGATCGACATATCGACATAGCCAATTAGCTAGTCATATTTGGAAAAATACTAAACTAGGAAAAAACGAATTTTGTTTTCGTAAATATTGATTATATTCGTTTTTTATAGTTTACATGGTTTATAGACAAAGGGCGGTATAATTTTACATATTTTCTTATGAAAACTCACAACTCAAAAACGAAAACATACGCCTCTCTGATTTTTGAATATTCTGTGCCCATGAGCGTCCGCGGGATAATCGGAGACCGCCCGAAACCGAGCGGTGACTGCCTGCTGATGAGACGGCGGAAATTTGACGAGTGCCCAGCCTACTCTTGTACTCATACGGTTGTCCCGAGTTATAGCCGTTTGTGCGGTCGTCCCGTTTCGCGCATATCCACTTTTATTCTACCGTTTCATCCTACGGTCGTCCCGATCCGTGCTCATTAGAAAGACTTATCTATTTTTATTTTGCGAGAGTCTCGATCGGACAGTCATCGGGTACAGACGTGCTTTTTCATCGCTCCGCGTTTGGCTCTCTCTGTTCTCTTTTTTCTTTGTCCGACGTGTTGTAACCTGTTCTGCTCAATCTGCTGTGTATAATTAATTGTAGTGTGTAATTTATTGGTGATAATAGCGAAGCTTCCGGTGTTTTTCCCCTTAAGTGATATTAATCAAGAAAGGATTTGCGTAGTTTTATTATCACACAGCAGAATTTTTCAGTGAAGCGGGTTGATCAACGTACTGTATAGGATGTGTGCGTTTGTTCTCCATGACTTTTCCTCCGGTTGATAGTGCTTTTTCAAAAAATGTCGGTGATGAATTACATTGAAAGGCATTGGGGCATTTGGTTGAATTCCCCGGAAAAATAAGCAGAACCAGATTGATGGAGTGATAGGTCGAGCGTAGCCTTTTTTCGCTTCGTTGTGTTCTTTCCATTATAGTAGTGATATAAGTGAAATAGGTGTCCAATTGATACAACTAAAAATTCTAGATTCACGATAACGTTAGGATAGTGTCATTCTGTTTCATATTGAAACTTGTTTGTGGGGTATAGAATGAAAATATCACACTCCAAGTATACCGTAGTAGTAGTGTAAAGGTGTGCGTGTGGGTTTTTATAGTTCTTCCAAACTCTCCGCTCTCTCAAGTTTCGCTCTCGTGAGAATTGTCATGCACAAATGACGAAAGTGTACCGTCGATGGGGGTGGGAGTGGGTCGGGACGGAGGAGGTTGCTGTTGGTGATGTCTTGAGGAATATTGCGGGTATTTTTGGAGGCTGTGGGCCGTTTGGTGGGAGACATATTTTCACTGCTTTCAATGCGTAGTGCTTGGTTGTAGTGCGGGTGGCTGTTGTTTGGTGGTTCATCAGAGTTTGATGTGTAAATACATCAGACTTTGGTGAATTGTTGAACGGTAGATATTTGAGCTGCAGTTGATTATTGTGCATTGGGAGTGGCGAGGGTATGTCTCCTGCTAAACGGTTCGCGGCTTTCGGGAACATTCGCGGTCGGGATATTACTAGTAGTAGCTTCCTCCGTTTTGACTTGGTTTCGCCCTCATCGACGGTACATCAATCATTGTGGGCTGTGAAAATATAAATTAAAGTAAAAAAACAGGAAGTGGGTTATATCTATGGTATAACCGCAAGGGTGACGTAGGACTATGGGTTGAATCAAAATCCATTCTGAATGAATGAATAAATGAATATTTGGGGGACTTCGAAAACGAGAGCGTAACGTTGGAGGCACAAGGTTTTATGCATCCAATATAGGATACGAAAAACCTTGTTCTGAAGAATAATCTTCAGAAGCTTTCCTGCTAACTGCACTTGATTGACAAATCACAAAACCAAATGTATTATATGGATATTTTATGGATAGAAAACATTAAAATAAACTCTTTCGCTTGAATGTAATTTTCAATTCCAAGGGGAACTGGCAGATTATTTTCCAGCAACGATTAGATATTTCCACATTTTCCTCGACACTGGAAGCCCACCAGTGGTTAATATTTGGCAGATTATTTTCCAGCAATCATTGCTGGTCAGATCTTTCCGGAACTTTCTCGATGCTGAATGGCATCCAAACGGAAAGAATTCTGCGCGTATATGTGTCGATCCTTCGCCGTCCACCTCCTCCAGCACGTTAGGCAACGATGTTGTCTTGTCGATGTCCTCACGAAAAATGAATGCGTTTCACCACCAGAATAGAACTTTCCGGAACATTCTCGATGCTGAATGGCATCCAAACGGAAAGAATTCTGCGCGTGTATGTGTCTCCTCCAGCCCGTTAGGCAACGATGTTGTCTTTCCGATGTCCTCACGAAAAATGAATGCGTCTCATCACCAGAATATCGCTTAAGTATGCTTTTTGTGTGTGATTGAATCGAGAGAAGGTGTGGTTTACGATGGCAATTTGGAAGGCAAACTAGAGGGGAATGAACTCTCTGAGCTCGAAACTTCCGGCGACTGAGCAATAATCGATTGCGTGCGCATACAATATTGGATACGGAAATATCCTACTGATGGGGAAGAATAATCTTCAGAAGCTTTCCTGCTAATTACACTTGGTTGAAAAATTACAAAATCAAATGAATTTGATCGCTGTGTTACATGGTTAGAAAACATTAAAATAAACTCTTTCACATGAATATATTTTTAAATTCCCAGAGGAACTGGAAGATTATTTTCCAGAAATGATTAGATCTTTCCGGAACTTTCTCGATGCTGAATGGCATCCAAACGGAAAGAATTCCGCGCGTGTATGTGTGTGTGTAGCGATGTCTTCCCGGGGAACCGTTTGTGGCATCACTCTCCTCCTGATGGATTCCCTTCTGGCCTAAGGTGCACAAACAGGCTCTTGGTGACACCGTTCATCCGCGCTTTTATGATAAACGAAAAGCTTCACCACAACAGGGACAACATGCTCCAATCGCTGTTCAATTAGAACTGAGTGGATTTCCGAGTGGCGCTCGCTTATATACCGATTGGTGATTTCAATAGCCTGTTTCGAGAACAATTTTAAGGCTATTGAAACAAGTTTTTGGATCAAAAAGTAACAAGTATATAACGCGTAGACATTTTATCGTTCGAATGATGTGTTTATCATACCATTTCGTTCAGTTGTTCAGGAGCTATTAACGTTCAAAATCTCGGTCT